>NC_050093.1:12965847-13277399 GCF_009764565.3 Dermochelys coriacea
CCATGGGGCCGCTCCCCCTCACCCCCCCCCCGAGCCTCTAACCGCCCCCCCAACCCCTCCCATGGGGCCGCTCCCCCCTCAACCCCCCCCCAGCCGAGCCTCCAACCGCCCCCCCACCCCTCCCATGGGGCCGCTCCCCCCTCAACCCCCCCCGAGCCTCCAACCGCCCCCCCACCACCTCCCATGGGGCGCTCCCCCCCCCCCCCCCCCCCCCGAGCCTCCAACCGCCCCCCCACCCCTCCCATGGGGCCGCTCCCCCCTCAACCCCCCCCAGAGCCTCCAACCGCCCTCCCACCCCTTCCATGGGGCCGCTCCCCCCTCAACCCCCCCCCAGAGCCTCCAACCGCCCCCCCACCCCTTCCATGGGGCCGCTCCCTCCTCAACCCCCCCCGAGCCTCCAACCGCCCCCCCAACCCCTCCCATGGGGCCGCTCCCCCCTCAACCCCCCCGAGCCTCCAACCGCCCCCCAACCCCTCCCATGGGGCCGCTCCCCCCTCAACCCCCCCCGAGCCTCCAACCGCTCCCCCCTCAACCCCCCCCAGAGCCTCCAACCGCCCCCCCCACCCCTCCCATGGGGCCGCTCCCCCCTCAACCCCCCCCCGAGCCTCCAACCGCCCCCCCACCCCTCCCATGGGGCCGCTCCCTCCTCAACCCCCCCCGAGCCTCCAACCGCCCCCCCACCCCTCCCATGGGGCCGCTCCCTCCTCAACCCCCCCCAGAGCCTCCAACCACCCCCCCACCCCTCCCATGGGGCCGCTCCCCCCTCAACCCCCCCGAGCCTCCAACCGCCCCCCCACCCCTCCCATGGGGCCGCTCCCTCCTCAACCCCCCCCGAGCCTCCAACCGCCCCCCCACCCCTCCCATGGGGCCGCTCCCCCCTCAACCCCCCCCGAGCCTCCAACCGCCCCCCCACCCCTCCCATGGGGCCGCTCCCCCCCTCAACCCCCCCCAGAGCCTCCAACCGCCCCCCCCACCCCTCCCATGGGGCCGCTCCCCCCTCAACCCCCCCCCAGAGCCTCCAACCGCCCCCCCACCCCTTCCATGGGGCCGCTCCCTCCTCAACCCCCCCCGAGCCTCCAACCGCCCCCCAACCCCTCCCATGGGGCCGCTCCCCCCTCAACCCCCCCAGAGCCTCCAACCGCCCCCCAACCCCTCCCATGGGCCGCTCCCCCTCAACCCCCCCCAGAGCCTCCAACCGCCCCCCCACCCCTCCCATGGGCCGCTCCCCCCTCAACCTCCCCCGAGCCTCCAACCGCCCCCCCCACCCCTCCCATGGGGCCGCTCCCCCCTCAACCCCCCCCAGAGCCTCCAACCGCCCCCCCACCCCTCCCATGGGGCCGCTCCCCCCTCAACCCCCCCCGAGCCTCCAACCGCCCCCCCCACCCCTTCCATGGGGCCGCTCCCCCCTCAACCCCCCCCAGAGCCTCCAACCGCCCCCCCACCCCTCCCATGGGGCCGCTCCCCCCTCAACCCCCCCGAGCCTCCAACCGCCCCCCCCACCCCTCCCATGGGGCCGCTCCCCCCTCAACCCCCCCCAGAGCCTCCAACCGCCCCCCCCACCCCTTCCATGGGGCCGCTCCCCCCTCAACCCCCCCCAGAGCCTCCAACCGACCCCCACCCTTCCATGGGCCGCTCCCTCCTCAACCCCCCCGAGCCTCCAACCGCCCCCCCACCCCTCCCATGGGGCCGCTCCCCCCTCAACCCCCCCCGAGCCTCTAACCGCCCCCCCCCACCCCTCCCATGGGGCCGCTCCCTCCTCACCCCCCCCCGAGCCTCCAACCGCCCCCCCAACCCCTCCCATGGGGCCGCTCCCCCCTCAACCCCCCCCCGAGCCTCTAACCGCCCCCCCAACCCCTCCCATGGGGCCGCTCCCCCCCTCAACCCCCCCCCGAGCCTCCAACCGCCCCCCCACCCCTCCCATGGGGCCGCTCCCCCCCAACCCCCCCCGAGCCTCCAACCGTCCTCCCACCCCTCCCATGGGGCCGCTCCCCCCTCAACCCCCCCCAGAGCCTCCAACCGCCCCCCCCCACCCCTCCCATGCGGCCGCTCCCCCCTCAACCCCCCCCAGAGCCTCCAGCTGCCCCCCCCACCCCTCCCATGCGGCCGCTCCCCCCTCAACCCCCCCGAGCCTCCAACCGCCCCCCAACCCCTCCCATGGGGCCGCTCCCCCCTCAACCCCCCCGAGCCTCCAACCGCCCCCCAACCCCTCCCATGCGGCCGCTCCCCCCTCAACCCCCCCCAGAGCCTCCAACCGCCCCCCCACCCCTCCCATGCGGCCGCTCCCCCCTCAATCCCCCCCAGAGCCTCCAACCGCCCCCCCACCCCTCCCATGGGGCCGCTCCCTCCTCAACCCCCCCCAGAGCCTCCAACCGCCCCCCCACCCCTCCCATGGGGCCGCTCCCCCCTCAACCCCCCCCCAGAGCCTCCAACCGCCCCCCCCACCCCTTCCATGGGGCCGCTCCCCCCTCAACCCCCCCCATGGGGCCGCTCCCTCCTCAACCCCCCCCAGAGCCTCCAACCGCCCCCCCACCCCTCCCATGGGGCCGCTCCCCCCTCAACCCCCCCCAGAGCCTCCAACCGCCCCCCCACCCCTTCCATGGGGCCGCTCCCCCCTCAACCCCCCCCAGAGCCTCCAACCGTCCTCCCACCCCTCCCATGGGGCCGCTCCCTCCTCAACCCCCCCCGAGCCTCCAACCGCTCCCCCCTCAACCCCCCCGAGCCTCCAACCGCCCCCCAACCCCTCCCATGGGGCCGCTCCCCCCTCAACCCCCCCCAGAGCCTCCAACCGCCCCCCCCACCCCTCCCATGGGGCCGCTCCCCCCTCAACCCCCCCCGAGCCTCCAACCGCCCTCCCACCCCTAACATGGGGCCGCTCCCCCCTCAACCCCCCCCGAGCCTCCAACCGCCCTCCCACTCCCTCCCATGGGGCCGCTCCCCCCTCAACCCCCCCAGAGCCTCCAACCGCCCTCCCACCCCCTCCCATGGGGCTGCTCCCCCCTCAACCCCCCCAGAGCCTCCAACCGCCCTCCCACCCCCTCCCATGGGGCCGCTCCCCCCTCAACCCCCCCCCCAGAGCCTCCAACCGCCCTCCCACCCCTTCCATGGGGCCGCTCCCCCCTCAACCCCCCCCAGAGCCTATTGCCCACATGGGGCTGCTTCGTGGGCCTCATCCCCTCCCTGGGGCACAGCCGCGGTAACATGATCCCTTGAGCTGTTTCAGGACCTGGGCTCACCCGTGTAAATTTGGGGTGCTCCCCTAACTAAATGCCACAAACAGCAGCAGGGAAGAGGGGGAACTTAACACGACATCGGCTTTAAACTTACCCGATTTTTCTTTGTACAGGCTGCTGGGAGACAGCTCCTTAGCTCCTGGCCTGCGACATGTCCCAGTGTACAGGCTCCCATATAAGCAGCCCACAGGAGTACGCAGATGGTCCCAGCGAATGGATGGCGAGACGGCTAGAATATGCATGGTCCCGACCATTGACAACTGTCAACATTCAAAAGCTAGTATTGTTATTCGAAATAATTTCTATAGCACCCTGGGTCTACAAGCTGCAAACACCGATTAAGACGCACTCGTTCGCCTGAAGAGCTTATTATTTAGCGGGAGCATTGGCTCCTAGCAAGAGCCCAGAAGGAAATCCTGCACCCTATGACTAGCCTGGTGTTAAACAGCTCCAGGTGCTAGAGGGGTGCTTTCTGAGTGAGCCCTTTAATATGGTTTAAATAAGGCTCTTTGGAGGCTCCAGGCAATTCATCATGCCATAGTAGTTTACATGGAAAGGGTTTAGAAACTACAGTGGTGGGTGTGATAGCAAAAAACTAAAATAATTTGGGTCTAAGTGATTTCCTTCAGAAGTTCTCAAACTGTGGTGGGCCATGAGCTCCACTCACGTGGTCCGCGGATAGTTCCCTCTAAGGTGCATGCCTGGGCAGCCACACACGAGAGAATGAAGAGCCACCCACCTAATTAGTGGAGCCACGCCTGCCTGGACCCACGAGAAGACACACATATAAGGTGAGGTGGTGGCCTTGGGGGCAATAGGGGGTTGGTAGGCGGGGGCAGTGGAGTGAGAAGACGGGCTGGGGGGGAATTTGGGACATGCCTCTTTCTCTGGCCATCACAGCCCTGCGACTTTCCCCAACTCCAGGGCTGTGGCTGCCAGGGAGAGACCCCCTTCCCTCCCAGCCCCAACTCGGGGGCTGCTGCGGTGGGGGAGAGAGGGAGAGACCCCCTTTTCTTCCCAGCCCCAGTTAGGGAGTTGCTGCAGTGAGGGAAAGAGGGAGAGAAAGACACCCAACCTTCTTCCCAGCCCCAGCTCAGGGGCTGCCGCGGCGGGGGGGAGAGGGCACATCCATCGCATTAGAAAGATAAGACTACTGATATTAAAATATGAGTTGTGTGCTTTTATTTGTATAACAAAAAAACAATTATTAAGGTGGGTTTTTTATACAGTGCTTTTAATCAAAATGCCTTACAATAGTCAGCTAATGGTACAAACAACATTTGGAAAGATCATTAACTGGTCCGCCGAAACCCTCACCAATTTTCATTGGTCCATGAAAAAAAAAGTTTGAGAACCACTGATTTACCTAGTGAGTCATTAGCAGAGCCAGGAATAAAAAACATGCATCTTGCCTCCCATTCTGGTAGCCTGTCCACTGGACCACACTGCCTCAAGCTATACAAATAAACCTGCAAGTCTTTAAGGTGCTTTGAAATTTACATCTGAAACAAAAATGTTAATGTATGGGCTAAACATGATTGAATCTGTTTGATAGAATAGGTTTGCCTTCCAAGAACCATTTAGTGTTTAGCCCACATTAATGGCAGTAATCAGCCAGATTCTGATCTCAGCTCCACCCACATCAGCCTACTGAATTTAATGGTAATATTGTGGGTTTACATGGAACTGAGCTAACAATCTGGTCCAGTGATTTTACTTCTGGCTCTTTATTTTCAATCGCTAGCTACCTGTCTTCTGAGCAGAAGGTGATAAATAAATGGAATAATAATTACATCCCATTACATTGATTAGAGCACCTTATATATCTTCTCTTGTGAGGACATTATGGCTATGCCCTATTTTATTTTCTCTATACGGACAAAGCTCCTTAGAGCCAAGATACAACTGGTTCTAAAATTATACATGGACTAAATTGTGAGACTAGAAAGGGACTGTAGGCGTTCAAACACTTTGTATGGTAAAAATAAAATAACCATTTCCGTGAATCCTGTATGATGTGTGCATCAGAAACGTTAGCATTATTCTAGCTAGGCAAAGCAGAGGATGTAAGGCTGAGATTTTTGTTTGATGGATTGGGCTTGTCTATAGAATCATAGAAACGTAGGGCTGGAAAAGACTTCAAGAGTCTGCTTGCGCTGAGGCAGGATCAAATAAACCTAGACCACCCCAAAATGCGCGTGTCCATCTTGTTCTTTTTTCAGAGTAGCAGCCGTGTTAGTCTGTATTCGCAAAAAGAAAAGGAGTACTTGTGGCACCTGAGAGACTAACAAATTTATCTGAGCATAAGCTTTCGTGAGCTACAGCTCACTTCATCGGATCTTGTTCTTGAAAACCTCCAATGATGGGGATTCCACAACCTCCCTTGGAAGCCTGTTCCAGAATTTAACCACCTTTAGAGCGAGAAAGTTTTTCCAGATATCTAACCTAAATCTCCCTTGCTGCAGATTAAGCCCATTAATTCCTGTCCAAAGTTCAGTGGACATGGAGAACAACTGATCCCCCCCCCCCTCGTTTTAACAGCCCTTAACATATTTCAAGACTGTTATCACATTTCCTCCGCATGCCCAGTTGTTTTAACCTTTCCTCACAGATCAGGTTTTCTAAACCTTGATCATTTTTGTTGCTCTCCTCTAGACTCTCCAATTTGTCCACAGCTTTCCTAAAGTGTGGGACCAAGAATTGCACACAGTACCCCTCCTGAGGCCTCACAAGCCCTGAGCCTAGCAGGACAATTACCTCCCGTGTCTTCCATACAACACTCCTGTTAATTCGCCCCGAATGATATTTGGGATAATACAATTTGTATAGTGTATAATTAGCATAGTAACTGACCTGTCATGTCACTGCTAGTTTCTTTGTTGATATACTCCCATCTCAGTTTACATCACAAAAGAACAATGGACGTTATTAATGCTATTTGCATGTATGCAAGAAGCAAACCTGCATAGCACCCGCTCCCTGGACTATGCATGGAATTCCTGGGTTTTATGCCTGACTCTGCCACTGACTCAGGAGTTGTACCGAATGATTGGAGAATTGCTAATATAGTTCCTATTTTTAAGAAAGGAAAAAAAAAGTGATCCGGGTAACTACAGGCCAGTTAGTTTGACATCTGTAGTATGCAAGGTCCTGGAAAAAATTTTGAAGGAGAAAGTAGTTAAGGACATTGAAGTCAATGGTAAATGGGACAAAATACAACATGGTTTTACAAAAGGTAGATCGTGCCAAACCAACCTGATCTCCTTCTTTGAGAAAGTAACAGATTTTTTAGATAAAGGAAACGCAGTGGCTCTAATTTACCTAGATTTCAGTAAGGCGTTTGATACCGTGCCACATGGGGAATTATTGGTTAAATTGGAAAAGATGGGGATCAATATGAACATCAAAAGGTGGATAAGGAATTGGTTAAAGGGGAGACTGCAACAGGTCCTACTGAAAGGCGAACAGTCAGGCTGGAGGGAGGTTACCAGTGGAGTTCCTCAGGGATCGGTTTTGGGACCAATCTTTTTATTACTGACCATGGCACAAAAAGTGGGAGTGTGCTAATAAAGTTTGCAGATGATACAAAGCTGGGAGGTATTGCCAATTCAGAGAAGGATCGGGATATTGTACAGGAGGATCTGGATGACCTTGTAAACTGGAGTAATAGTAATAGGATGAAATTTAATAGTGAGAAGTGTAAGGTTATGCATTTAGGGATTAACAACAAGAATTTTAGTTATAAGTTGGGGACGCATCAATTAGAAGTAACAGAAGAGGAGAAGGACCTTGGAGTATTGGTTGATCATAGGATGACTATGAGCTGCCAATGTGATATGGCTGTGAAAAAAGCTAATGCGGTGTTGGGATGCATCAGGAGAGGCATTTCCAGTAGGGATAAGGAGGTTTTAGTACCATTATACAAGGCACTGGTGAGACCTCACCTAGACTACTGTGTGCAGTTCTGGTCTCCCATGTTTAAAAAGGATGAATTCAAACTGGAGCAGGTACAGAGAAGGGCTACTAGGATGATCTGAGGAATGGAAAACCTGTCTTATGAAAGGAGACTGAAGGAGTTTGGCTTGTTTAGCCTAACTAAAAGAAGGTTGAGAGGAGATGTGATTGCTTTCTATAAATATATCAGAGGGATAAATACAGGAGAGGGAGAGGAATTATTTCAGCTCAGCACCAAATTGGACACAAGAACAAATGAGTATAAACTGGCCACCAGGAAGTTTAGACTTGAAATTAGAAGAAGGTTTCTAACCATCAGAGGAGTGAAGTTTTGGAATAGCCTTCCAAGGGAAACAATGGGGGCAAAAGATCTATCTGGCTTGAAGATTCTACTCGATAAGTTTATGGAGGAGATGGAATGATGGGATAATGTAATTTTTGGTAATTAATTGATCTTTAAATATTCAGGGTAAATAGGCCTAGTCCCCTGAGATGGGATATTAGATGGATGGGATCTGAGTTACCCAGGAAAGAATTTTCTGTAGTATCTGGCTGGTGAATCTTGCCCATGTGCTCAGGGTTTAGCTGATCGCCATATTTGGGGTCGGGAAGGAATTTTCCTCCAGGGCAGATTGGAGAGGCCCTGGAGGTTTTTCGCCTTCCTCTGTAGCATGGGGCACAGGCCACTTGAGGGAGGATTCTCTGCTCCTTGAAGTCTTTAAACCACGATTTGAGGACTTCAATAGCTCAGACATAGGAGAGGTTTTTTGTAGGAGTGGGTGGGTGAGATTCTGTGGCCTGCGTTGTGCAGGAGGTCGGACTAGATGATCAGAATGGTCCCTACTGATCTTAGTATCTATGAATCTATGACTCTCTAGGTAGCCTTGGTCAAATCTCTGCACCGCTCTGTGTCCATTTCCCGTTCTGTAAAAAAGGGAGCTAATATCACCTACCTGGGGCTGTGAGAATGACTTACGCTGAAGAATCAGGCTCTTAGCCCCCTGCTTCACTACTCAGGCTTCTCCCTCTCCATAGTAGAGTACAGTGGCATGGACACTAAGGAGCTAGCATTTTGTTATCCATGCATGGTTACTGTTTTATCAGAGCTGTGCCATTGTTTCAAAGGAGTCTATTCAGGATATACGGTATTCTTTGTTTGAGCAAAGCCAATAAAAGCTGTTATTTTTTATTTCCAGTAGTGCCCCAACTCTTCTTTCCGAGCTGAGAAGACAACAAAATGCAGCTAAGCTGATTTACACCAGCTGAGGATCTGGCCTGCAAGGTTCTTTAGGGAGGTGGTCTCCCTAATGTGCCAGTCTTATCAGCACTATTTCTCACATGGGGAAACAGAGGCAAAGAACTAGCAAGTCCAAGGCAGAGCCAGAAAGGGCACTGAGGTTTTCTCTCTCACTATGGTTTCCACCAAATGCATCCGATGAAGTGAGCTGTAGCTCACGAAAGCTTATGCTCTAATAAATTTGTTAGTCTCTAAGGTGCCACAAGTACTCCTTTTCTTTTTGCGAATACAGACTAACACGGCTGCTACTCTGAAACCTATGGTTTTTAATAGCACCCATCATGGCCAAATTTCCTAACTCCCAGTACAGTACCATAATCAACAGGCCATCCTCCTTTCCCTTTAACTTTAAAGGTTACACCAGAACCTGACCTTCTTCCCATATTTGTTCTCTAGAGGTTAGGGTGCTCGGAAGGCCTTACAAGGTCTTATCAGTTTAACAACTTCTCCTTGTTTTATTTAGTTGATTCAGCACCTCCTCCTGTATTTGCCCTTTACTTGAAATTAACAAATTACTCAGATAGTTTTACTTGCCTTTCATAGTCCACCACCTTTGTTGCAAATGCCTCTTTAGCACTGTGTTTCCATTGTTTGAACTCATCCAAAGTTCTTACCATATTTCTTCTGAACAGGGCTTTTCTGCCTTTCAGCAATCCATTGTCCAATTACATTTTTAGAACACACTGGTTTAGAATGTGACATCATATCAAGTGGCAATGACACTGCCGCTGTTTTCATTCTTGGATGTCTCTGCTCATCAGCTCACTCTCTTCAAATTTCATCTGAGAAGATCCTTTTCTTCCTGGTCTATAAATCTTAATGTATCTCTTCTGTTATTTTTATTAATGGGCCCAATTCTGCAGACATTAAGGGTGAAATTTCTTCCTGTGCAGAAGCTCTTTCTCACAAAGTCTGTACCACTTAAGCCCTATTTTTGGGATTTAAGTAGTCTGTAGGTCTTGTATTGGCCCCCTGTACGGGGATGAATTTCACCCAAGATTGGGAATTATAGAATTGGACCTTAACTTTGTAACTGTATTATTGAACTGTAGAGCATTTGAGAATACATTTTACAAGAAAGATACCTCTTGGCCTTTTGGCTAAGATCAAGAATAATGTCAGTTTAAAACCGGATAATGTAGGATCCTTACTTGTAGTCTTTATGCTACCCCTGCAGGCATAAGAAATCCATACATTAATAATAGGCATTTCCCATTGCTGCTATGATCCAAAACAACCACTCATTACTAAGAAGATTGGGCTTTAATCATCATCGGAATCTTAACTTCATGCTGCTCTGTTCAAATGTTTCTCTTGTTTCCTTTGCTAATGCATTTTGGGGATGCACCTGTTTTCCTATGACTGAGTCAGAACCTCAGCTGGTGTAAATCAGAGTGAATCGATTATTAGACCCGCTGAGTATCTGGCTCACTGTCTAGTGGCACAGCTAAGAGCAGTTCACTGCGTTTTTCTGTCCCT
The DNA here is from genome assembly GCF_009764565.3 of Dermochelys coriacea. Lineage (NCBI taxonomy): Eukaryota > Metazoa > Chordata > Testudines > Dermochelyidae > Dermochelys > Dermochelys coriacea. The sequence continues at coordinate 12,975,808 of NC_050093.1, forward strand.
CTTCTTTTCTGCTTGGATTATTCTCGTTCCTGACAAGTGAATAAACACAAGACTCAACACCAATCTTTAATTCCTGAGGTGAAATCCTGGTTCCATTTTAGTTAATGGGTGTTTTCCCATTGACTTCATGGTGATCAGGATTTCACCCTTGCTTTCTAAACATCCTGGAGCTTTGTATTCTGTAAGTGTCCTGGCCTCAAGAGAAAGCAGCCGTTGGGGAATCCAATTCTATATACAAATCATAACTTTTTCTCCAGTAGTTTGGTTTTGAACCTTGATATTTAAAACAGATTTCACTTCTTCGTGCAGTTTCCCCGGGGTTTCCCGCTCCTGGCCTTTTTGGTTTCTGATCACATAAAGAGATTGTTGGCTGGTATTTTCACTTCACTGGGAGTTGAACATCTATCTCCCTTCTGCTCCTTTGAATATACCAGCCTCAAACTTTTTTAGCACTACAGGATCTTTTTTCTTTCATTGATGTGGGCTGGATGTTTACGTAACTTATTGGCAGGCTTACCTACAAAATTAGGGAAAGCAGATGTTACTTTAAAGTGCTGTCATTAAACTGTGGGCAATTTGACTTCAGTGGGACCTATCTGTTTGAGTAAAGGTGGAAGATGCAGGCCCTGTGTGCATTGTGTGAAGTTCACTTCTGCGCACAGGCCAGCACAAAACTGATGTACCATTTAAGTCCCTTTTATGCCCTCAAAATAGGGTTTAAGTGGGATAGGCCTTGTGCAGGCTTTCTGCACAAGGCCTGAATTTCATCCTTTTTGGGTGGGTCCATTTTAACCATCCTGTGTTAATCTGTGTTTTCTTTACTTACTGTAATAATATTTAAAACCAAAGATGTTGAGCTGTAGGGGCAAAATTTTCATACGTGGGTGTAGTACTGAATGAATAACTGGATTCTGTCACATTGACTAGTGACTTACTATGCAGTTTGTCTCACTGATTTCAAACGGACTTCTCACAGAGTCAGATACTTGTCACTGTGAATAAGATTGGGACACCCTTGCCCTTTGTGACCTGATTTTCAAAGCACACGCACCTGCCACTGGATTCAAATATGGATTTAGATGCCGAATTCTAGGCACCCAATTTTGACCTAGAACACTTAAAAGTCAGAGCCTGGATCCTCAGCTGGTGAAAAATCAGCATATTTCTATCCAACTGGCACTATGCTGATTTACAGCAGCTGATAATCTGACTCTAGATTTCTTAAAATAGAGATTTTCCAGGGACCTTAAGGAATGACGACCCAGTTCCTCAGAAGTTGAGGATCTGGGCCCAGTTGCCCATATCTCATTGAAATTCAGTGGGAGTCAGAGAACTTTTTCCCTTAGGCTTCTTCAAAGACCTCAGGCTAATGGTCCATGGTTCGTGTGACCTTTAAAGTCCAGTTGTGTGATCTTTCCAAGTCATCATCATCAAATAAGAAACAGTTTCATCTTTACTAAGTTTGGTGGTGGAGAGGAAAAAAAACACTGAATTTGAGTGCAAAAAATAAATATAAAATTTATTAAAACACCCACAATATTTTAAAGATATCAGGAATAATACATTTCACAAACCAGCTGGTTGTGTGTAACTTAAAATACAAATAAAAAAAAGGATCCATACTTGCAATTTTTAGGCATCCTAAAAAATAAATTTACTGAAACACTGGAGAAAAAAAAGTGTAAGGAAAAAATACAAATGAAAAAGAGGGGGGAAATTATACAAAATAAAATTATCAGCATAAATTTACTGTACTAATAATATCTACAGTTTAATACACATTAATCCTATTGCCTTGAGACATTGTAAAATCTACCATTCGTCAATCAACCCCAGATAAAACTTCATTTCAAGTAGCCACAGTCACAAGTCAACAAAGAAATCTTCAAGTGTGATTCACAAGGATGCCACCACTGGAGGCCTTGTCACCAAATATGAATTCAAAGAGACAAGAAATCAAATACATCGAGAAGTTACGGCTTTAAAATTAACTAAACTGAATGAGTCTGTCACAATCCAACCTGTTTCCTCATTTCTCTTAAATTAAAAATGCATTTTTTTGTTTAAAAAAAAAAAGACAGCATCACACCTACACTTAATCGGTTTTTGTTTTTTTTACATACAAAAAAAGTATTAAAAATAAAGACTTGGAGGTCGAAAACCAGCTAACAGTAAAATGTTTTCAAAGTGTGACCAGCGGTGAGTAATCCCTGAAAAATGGATGCTAAAATGAGGAAAAGATGGGAATAAAAATAATTATAAAAAGGATCCCTGATATTGGAACAGAAGAAGAATTAGGCCAGTATGCTCTGCTATTCTTAGGCAAAAAGAGCGACATAAAATCTAAGCCTTGAACCTGCATATCCCTTGTAAAGGCAAAGCTCCCATTGGGCCTGGTTCTCATTTACATTAAAGCCCATTTTACCACTTTGGCTGAGTAAAGGGACAGTAATGTAAATGAGCAGTAGGCCCTGTTGAGTTTAATGGGATACTTGTCTTCGTTAAGAATGCAGGGGTGGTTCCCATTACTACCGGATATAAGATTTAGCATTGGTACCTGGAAAGTAATCCATGTATGAGCTGACGAGTACAGTTACAAAATATAATCCAGTGAGACCGTTGTTATTCAAAGGACTAACCAGAATAGACTTTGTGATCAGTTTTGGGTGCTCAGCACTGCCCACAATCAGACCCTTAGGGCCAGATCCTCAGGTGTAAGCGCCATGAGTGATGGTGATTAACACCAGTTGAGAATCTTGCACTAAGTGTCACTGTCCAGTCTCACCAGATTATGTCTCGTGACTGTACTCTTCAACTCACATCCAGATTAACACGCCCAGCGCCTTCAATCCTTGCTCAAGCAAAAATCCCATGGAAGCTCACAGAAGTTTTGCAGGATAAATGGATTGGAAGCATCAAGCCCTAATATTTCCAGGAGTATTTTCTCCCCCGACTATGTAGAAAGAAGTAAATATAGTTGTTTGTTATAATTTTGTTTAAAAGACTAGTAAGGTATGCAAGTCAAACTCTGCTCTGAACAACACTGGTGTAAATCCAGAATAAACACCACTGATTTCAACCGGTGCACAATACCTCAGATTTACCCCAGTGCGACTGAGGACCGGATTTTTGATACCATTCATGGGTAGCTCTTTATTTTACAAGCAATGTCATTGAACCAGATCGTCAGCTAATGTAAATCAGTGTAGCTCCACTGAAGTCAGTGAAACGATGCCAATTTATACCAGACGAGACGTCAATGAGATTATACATGGAATTAGGTCCTATTCAAAATGAACAAGGGTATTGAGTAAAATGAATGAGAAATCACCTAAGAATAGAGCTAAACAGGCCAAAAAAGTTCTAAAATGTCAAGTACAGTGTAAAATTAACCAAATGCATACCCTAGTTTTTAATATTTTTATCTATCTTTATTCCATTATCTATAGTTGAATCATAAATTGCCACGACAGTCTATTTTTGAGGTATTTTTCTTATGTATCGTGACAACAGCAAGTTTACACAACAAAACTCAGGTATCTGTACAGTTTATAACATCAAATCACGTGAACCCAAAAGAAAAGAGAGAGTAGCACAAGCGGGGGGAAGAAAAGGAAATGTAAAAGTATTTGTATAAGTTTTAGGCATCTCTATGTTTCTAGCCACAAATAGTGATACATAAAGAAAAGTCAGACTAAGCTGTGGAACTGAAGCAGGTATTCCTAAAAGAAGCAGCTATACAGTCTATCCTGCAAAAAACAAAAAACTCCCACTGGGCTATATTCAGCTCTCATTTACATCAATGTCACCTGACTTTCAGTCATGTGATAGCCGTGTCAGGGCCTGGTCCAAAGACCACTGAAGTCAACGAAAAGCTTCCCATTTACTTCACTGGACTTTGGATCGGGCCCTAACTGAATGCAAAAGGAAGAGTTCGTTCTCAGTTACACTTGTGAAAACATGGGACATCTGCATTGATTTAAATGGAGTTTCTTCAGATTTACAGCAGCATCAATGCAAACGGAATCTGACCCAGTAGGAGATTTTTGTGAGTAAGGAGAGCAGGATCAGGGCCCCACAGGACTAAATCCTTACTTTTTGCTTTGAAACAAAGTGAGCTGAAGAAGTAGAATATTACATTAACTTTTAGAATAACTGCTCTGAGTCCATAGAAAGACGGTTCCTTTCTTTTCCTCCCTTCACACAGATGGAATTTGCCACCTACTCATGGGGGAAAAAAATTCCATTCTGTGCTCAGACAACTCTAAAACTTCAATTCTGCACCAATTTTATTTTTGCATAAAAACTATAAATTCAGGGCACCAGTTTTACCCCTGTTGCATTGTGCATCTTCGGTAAGATTGCACAAGTGTAACTAAGAGTGCAGTTGAGACCATGAAGTGCATTTATTTTCCCTGCAAGAAGAAAGCCAAGGAAGAAAACCACTTTCATTTTTTACCCACTGTAATAAGATTTACAATTATTTGCTTGGGTTCTGATTCTGCCACATTTTCCAATTTACAGAATTTTTCCAGGAGCTGGCAGGAATTAACCCTCAATTAGCTGAACAAATACCAACTATAGGGACCAGATTCTCAGCGGATCTAAACCATCACAGCTTCATGTAAATCATATGGCGCTACATTCATTCACACTAGCTAAGGATCTGGCCCCACGAGGCAAATTCAGATCTCACACCAGTCTAAATCCAGAGTAATCCCAGTAAAATTATGGTGGATTTACAGCAGCATGAATTAGATCAGAATCTGGCTCTATATTTAGATCCAGAGCAGAGATGCTAAAAGCTATCACTGAAGAAAAAGCAACTTGATTCTCAGCTAACTTTTTTTTTCTTGGTTCTCTGGTTTTACATATACATAAGTAGCACCTCAGCAAGATGGAATCAGGCAAAACATGATACAATTTGTTAAAACACCATAGCACCGTTTTATTAGAAGATTTCATTTAATAAAAATATGCCTTATATAGCCCGCAAAGCATACTCCAATATTAAAAGGAAAAGTTGAGGCACCTCGGGAATTTTTTTCTCTTTCTTTACTATACCTTATTAGAGGACACAGCTACGGTTTTGGTACATGAGGAATGGTCCTAACTGGTTTCCCAATGAGACTTTAGGCCCATAGGATTTTGCCTTTGACCTCATCGGGAGCAGGAAGAAGCTTCCTCCCCCAACTTGTCTGCTAATCACTCTGAGCGAAATTTGTCCTTGTGCAGAGGGCCCGCAAAAGGCCTATGTGCCATGTCAGATCTATGGGATTTGAGTGGTGTGTACTCATGCTGGTCCTCTGTACAAGGGTGAATTTCACTCTGCATAAGTAATTCTTAGCAGTACATCAACTGCAATCCTGGATTCCTTGCAAAATCTGAATTCAGTGATAGGTGAGGGAGGCTGGGAATGCAGGATCAGGGCCAATATTTGGTTCCTGTCCATTCCCTTCATTTCCCTTTTGTTGTGAGCCCTGGATTTTATCAGAAGCAAGAAATAAATGCCAAAAGCGAGAGACTTCAGTCCACTCCACTGTGTCTGGGTAACAAGGCAAAGCATTACAGGAAGAGACTGATGTCCCGAAAGAAAAACATTAAAACAACCTCTTTGGGCTCAAAACCTCTTCCCATGGAAGTTGATGGAAGCTTTGCTGACGACTTTAATGGGAGCAGGAGCAGGCCCTTTTGTCAAGATTTCCGCAGGGTTATGGACTTGTTTGTTGTCCTAGCACCGTTTGTTGGTTATACCTGCTGCAAATCATTACACCAAAAGTAAATAAAAATCCCTTCACACTATTCTGATCTTGTCATTTCGCCTGTGTTATGACATTAAAGACAAATAAACATGGTGGGACGCTGAGCTGGATTCTGCTCTGAGTGGGTAAAATTCACCCTTGCGCAGAATGCTTCTGCACTGCTTAGATTCCACTTAAAGCCAACATGAGCTGAAGTGGTGCGTCGGCCTTTGGCTGTTTCTCTGCACATGGCTGGCTGTCACCCAGTTACAACAGTGGAATCAGCGGACCTGGATCCTCACCTCACTTCCCAGTGGACACCAGAAGTAATTCCACTGAAGCCGCCTGCCCTGGTGTAAATCAGCACAGCTCTATTGTCATCAATGGAGCTAGGCTGCTTTACACCAGCTGAGGATCAGTGAAATTGTTCAGGCAAAATCAGAGCAAAAATCAAGCCTATGTCTTCAAGTGGCTTCAAATTTACTCTGGTGTAACGAGAGCAGAATCCAGTGTACCTTTCAATTATGAGAGAGAATAGACTTCTAGGGCCAGATCCTCAGCAGGTGTATATTGGCATGGCTCCACTGACTTAGTCCTTTGCGGCCATCCGAAGAATACAACTGGATATAGGGTCAATTTCTGCTTCATGCTATGGGATTCTTTTAATGCTTTGAATCACAATGGCTTTTTCATGGTTAAAAACAACTGTGATCGCCACGACATTAGATACAAATGATAGTGCCAATAGAAAATAAAGAAAAATATTTTAAACAGACTTTCAGCAGCAAGGGGTTAATAGCTGTGCATAGTTTTATATTTGTAATAGAAGTCTGAAGCATGCTAATTTTTAATGACTGAGATTTGAGGTAGGTTATATATGTAGTGTAAAACAATGTGAGACTGCAACAGTATTCATTAGCAATTAAAACACCACTTTAGCTGTGCTGGATGGAATTGGGAGGTTTGCTTTGCCTTGGAACAGCCTTATTTTTTTAAACCAAAACGATCTATTTTAAAGCTGTTTGGGAAAACGATAGGCCAGATTCTGACCGCATTTACTCTGGTGTAATTCCACTCCAGATTTATACCAACATAGATAAAATCAGAATATGAGGTCATTACCCTGACTATGCACCTCATTATGCTGGTTATGCAGGTGTAAAACTGGCATAATGGAGCGAGTGGAGAGGCTTAGTTAAAGGGCCAAAACTAAAGGTCAAGACTCTGATCTCAGTTATGGCAGTGTAATTCTACCAACTGCAGTGAAATGACTCTGGGTTTACAATGGGGTCACTGAGATCAGAATCTGGCCCTCAAGGATTATTTGCGTGAGTAAGGCAAGCAGGGTTTGGCTGTTCTGTCATTTTCTCCCCCTCCATCTAATAATATCACCGCTATTACCAATAGGATATGACCGGACATACATTGAACATGAGTATATTCGCAAATGTTATAATATATCACAATCAGATCAGTCTAAAAATTCCTAAACAGAAACCTACAAAGAAGTGTGACTGACAGGTGAGATGGACTGTCACATTCTTAAAATGCATTCCCCTTCCCCACAACCCAAATATTACAATTTCTCGCTCTCCAAAGTCATCTAAAAGAAGCTTTCAAGGTACCCATGCAACAACCTAAAATATGGAAGTTGAATGAGATGCAGATGAAAAGTACAGATGCTGGAAAGAAAACAAAACCACCACAACAAAAAGAAGCCTTTTTTTTTTTTTTTTAAGAAGTTCAGGTCCAACTTTTCCTCAAAGCTAGAAAATTAGCATGCTCACTAAGGGCCTGATCCTGCAACCATCGGTGTCAATGGCAAAACTCCCATTGCCTTCAATAGTGCACGACAGGACCATAAAGACTGAGGGCCAGAGACACAGCTGGCATAGTTCCACTGAAGACAGTGGCCGATCTACACCAGCTGAGGATCTCCCCCTTGAGTGCTTTAGTTTGTTATACTGTGAAGTTCAGAGGGTTTCCTATAAATCTGACTTGAAATAATTCTACAGCCTTGATATGATCTTGGGTATTTATAACAAAGCAATAATAGCTCATTGATTTTCCTTGTCAAATATATGCAACTATACAGAATACAGAAAAAAAAATTATGAAGGACGGACAAAGCATGTTAAATATTTTGCCACTATTTACAGTTCTCCCACAATAATCTGTTTAAAACATACTGCTTTCAAGTTGTTGGGGTTTTTTTTGTTTTTTGTTTTGTTTTTAAATCTAGGTGAAAGTGCTTTTAAAAAAATCTTTCCCTATTTACAGTTTAAAATCAGACCACACGAACGTTCAGGATGTTTTACAGCGATCCTGTGATTTTCTGTGCCAGTGCACGAGGAACAAGGTTTACAGTAAACAAAACGTTATGTACGGTTAAGTTCTCAGCTCTCTCTCTCTGACTCTCCAAAAGGCACCTGAAAGTGCAGAATTATGACTGAGTATTGTTATCCAGTTTTAAATGTCTACCAGGCCTGATCTTTCAGAATCTTATGCAGGGGAGCAGCCCCCCGCCCCCGAGAAGTAATGAGACCACTCAGCCAAAGAACCAGGCTTCTAGTTTAGAATTTCCCACAGAATGTCCTGTAGGAACAGCAGGCAATGGACTTACTCTGATTCCCGCTGAAGTCAATGGGAATTTTGCCAGTGATTTCAACGGGAGCAGGATAGCACCTGTTATCCATTAAGTACTTTATCATTTATCTCAGGGCTCAGTTTCCATGAAGGAAGAAATTCACCCCCGTAGAGAACATGCTCAAGGGCCCAGGCATCACTTAAATACCATTGAAACCCTCAGGGCCAGATCCTCAGCTGGGGTAAATGATTGTAACTCTAGTGAAATCAAGTCTTTTTACACCAGGCGAGACCTAAGCAGTGAGGACTCAGATAGGGTTTAAGTTGTGCACAGAAATTGTGCAGGACCTCTGCACACGGGTGAATTTCTCCCAACATTTTTTGGGGGGATTGCTCCATATAATTTCTGCTAAAATCACAGAAATCCAGCCCTCCCACGGAGAGCGACTCTCTAGCTTCAGAGAATTTCCTCCCACCCGTCGCTCCTATTTAGCAAGTTATTTGAATCAATCGTTCCCATCAGCTTTGTAGAGGGGGAAAAGAAGTCATGATTCAGATTGTTAATAAGCACCACTTAGTTTTGCTGTAATCATCATCGTCGTTATAAAAAAATGGCACCGGGAAAATAATTAGCTTGCAGAAAACGGTCGTCAATTTCATTTTTGTGTTTGAAAATGTCAACTTGTCATAGGGGAGTTTTTACAGTACGGAAGCATGCACCGTTGGAAAATACAGAAGGCGGCTTGCAAGTCATTTTCGGTATTCACTCCTCCCAGAGCTGATCAAACAGAGAACGTCCCCTTGAGACTGAAAGCACCAAACTTAGCTACAGTGAGTACATAGAGCAACACTTTCTAGTCACAGTTTTTGTTGGGTTCTTGAAGATACAGTAACCCCCTCCAGATTTTTTTTTTTCCTGCTATAAGGTGGCAGAGTATGATCGGTACAAAAATAGCACGGAAAGTAGTCTGGATGTCCCAGGCTCATGTCTCTTGTATAAGAAACCTACTGTCCTCTCTGCTGTCACCTTGTAGCTGACAATGTGAGTTTGGTGAGAATATCAAAATAGCTGATAAACTATTCAGCATGAAGACAAATCATCCGGGATAATTTGGTCTTGCTTTCAACCTGGTTTATAATGTATTCATCTAAAGTGTCTGGTGTTAGCTCACATTCTGAACTCACAGCATTTTAAAGCCATCAGACCTGACTGTCCTCCCACTTAGGAATTTACCCCTTTGCAGAGGGGCCAGGATGAGGCATAGCACCACTTAAGTCAGACTTAGGGACTTCTGCTGCCTGTTTACACAGGCTCTGGTTTTCCACTGGTATAACTCCATCAATTTCAATGGATTTATTCCTGAGGCAAGTAGGAGGCAAATCAAACCCTTTACCGATAAACAGGAGCTGTTAGGAGAAAACACTTCTGTTAAACAAAGCATCTTCAAAACCCCGGCATCTGCCTAGAAGTGGGAATCCATTACTCTATCTGCAACTGGTTTCCACATATTTCTCTGTATATTTCCCAGCCCCAGAGGGTTACTGTATCTATAAGAAACAAATCAGTCAAGCTGCAAAATATGCACTTTAGTTCATTTGAAAAACCGGATGTTCAAACCATTTTCGATTGACTTTAAAGCACACGTTTCCAGATGGTTTCCAAGCTGAAATTCCCTACCAGCGTTAACATGAGTGAGCTGTACAGATTTTTTTTTTCAAGCTGGTTTGGTGTGTGTTTTTTTTTTTTTAAGATCTGCTTCATTGTTGTAATAAAAAAAAAATCCAATAAATACATATTTTAAATGGAATTAAAAACCTCTCCTTTGTGAAAGGACACTATAAATTTTTCTTTTCCATTCTTGTGATGTACAAGGATAGATTAAAAAAATGCGGAGATATAAATATTAGATTACTGAAAAATGTTAACAGCAATAAGTGTTTGTTTGTTTTTAACTCCTCTCAAAGTGCAGATTTTAGAAGGTTTGCACTTGAGTAGATTTTTCCCCCCTACATGCATTAGGAGAAAGCACCACAAAGCAACACTGTGGTCCAGTGTTGCAGACGTTGAGGTAAGATGGCCATATTAGCTGTATTAATCTCATATCCAGCGACTGTATGGTCCAGTTACCTTGGTATAGGCATATGAGGACACAGTGATAGCAGAGTTTGTTGGAATAGCCACTGCTTGCCGTGTTGGGACAGAATCTTTCTTTTCTTTGTGTTGGGGCTCGGGGGCCACGGCGCTTCCCCACTTGCGCTTTTTGCTGAATGGCTTGGAATCTTGCTGGAGCCCGAGCCTGGCTGCCTCTTCCTGCCTCGCTCTCGCCCTCTCCGCCAGCTGCTTCATCTTGGCTTCCCAAAGGGCGAGGCCATGATTGGGCTGGTTCAAGTTCTTGTGTTGGTAAAACACCAGTGAGATGCGGGTGGGGTGGCACCGGTTGGGTTTCTTGAGCGGGGTTGTGGCGTGAAGCTCCCGCCTGGCACATTCGATCAGGATGGAGCCGTGGGCTGGGGCCACTGCCACCCCGCCTATGTTTTCATCCAGGAAATTGTGTTCACTGTCTGACCACTCCTCTTCCTCCTCCTCATCTTCCTCCTCCTCCTCCTTGAGGGTCTTATCGGGCAGTTCTTCCATGCTGTCATCCAAGCTGAAGGGGTCCCATAGTTTCTCCTGATGATGGATACTGGGCAAGAACACATTACCATCAGCTTTCAAGGTGCCGAATGGCTTCTCATTACACACACTTGACCCCATGGTGGCCGATGAGCCAAAGGAATCCCATGGCTTCTCATGCAGCCCCGAGCTAGGTGTTGGCGTCCTCCTCTCGTCCACCTTGACCGAGTTCCACAGCTCATCTTGAAACCCAGGGTTCCCCTTGAGGGTGGAACTGAAGTTCAGCTGGCTGAGGTTCCAGGGTTTTTCCTGCAGGTTTGAATTTGCAGAACTAGGCAAGACCGAAGGGCTTTCGCTGAGTTTGCAAGGGCTCCATGATTTCCCAAGCAGGCTAGAACTATGTTGCGTTGCCTGCCCGTCACCAGGAAATACGTTCCATTGTTTCTCCTGGAGGTGAGACTGGGGTAACCGGGTAGCGTTTGAGTGTCCATTGAAGGAATTCAGTTTATCCTGCATGCTCGTGTTGGGTAAGTTGGTATTGTCATTGGGCGTAAACATATTCCAAGAACGCTCTGCATTACTAGTCCTGTCAGAAGGAGACACATTCCTGTTGACTTTGTAGGGGCTCCACTGGTGTTCCTGCTCGCCGTTCTGAGATGACACGGGCACAGCGGACAGGTTGAGACTTGAGTTTTGTACATTCATGGCAGCCCTTTGAATGGACTCTATGTGTGACAAGGCGTCTACGGGCTCTTGTTTGATTGCTCGATTGCTGAAACAGTTTGTGTTTTGTGCAAACGGTGGGGTTTCCATTGGGACCGAGTTAGTCCTATGGGACATGGCCATGGACTTCTGGCTGGCATGCCTGTTGGCTCTCTCATAGGTCCGCTGGTGGTGGTTTTTGTTTCGTACAGAGTGTGAGAGTTGCTCTGAGAACTCTGAATTCCTGTAAGTGTGGTTAAGGTTATCTTGCAACGCTTGGAGGTTGGGTTTCTTCTCATAGCTGCTACTTACCCAATCCCCGCTCCTTGGCTCAGTGGCACCATAATTCAGAAACTGAGAGGGGAACATGTGGTTGCTGGAGAATCCGTAATATCCAAAGGAGGGAAAAGTGAACTTTGAATGAAACCCATTCATGGAAGGCAGATTAGGCTGTGCATAGTAGGAATGGTAAGAGTAAACACTGTTCATGCTGTATGGGTCTGAGGGGCGGCAGCTCCCCAGCACGGAGTAGCTTTCCACCACTGCATTGCCGTTGTATTTGAAAGTGTTGTAATGGTTCTGAGGTTCAACTTTGATGGAAGGTTTGACTGAGTGCTGGGGGAGTCCATTTTTCAACGCCATACCTGTGGGCAAAACACAAAGCACAACGGTGACTGGCCATACAGCCTAGGGGAGTCTCCTTAGTAAGCCAAAGGTTAAGTCATGGGCCAGAGCTTCGGCTGGTGTAAATCGGCATAGTCCCACTGGAGTTCATGGAAATCCACTGATCTACACCAGCTGAGATCTTCTCCCCAGAACTAATCACTGCCAAAGCTTCACCGAGGGTCACATGCCGCTTATTATGTGATTGGAGATGTCAAGAGAATGCTGGTTTCTAAACTAGCGGTATGTACAACAAGACTTGCATAGAAGAGCTATGCCATCCAAATGCTGCTTAGAGGGCAGGCCATGGCTGTGTCTGATTGTTGGTCACGTGCCTAGTACATTCTGTACGCTGCATGCCTTGCAGCAAAGCACAGCTGTCCTGGTACACAGAAGATCCAAATAAAAAAAACCCCCCATCAGCATCGCATGAAAAAGCCAGAAAAGGGCCTGGATATGCCTGAGCTACCGGCAGGTTTGTGGTCTGAATCTCACTGTGAGCTATTGCACTAGTGCAACAGACCAAAGGATCCGTGCTCTAAAGCAAACCAATGAGCTAATACAACAGGGTACCACAAAGCCTCTGGTGCCATGAAGCGTACTGGTGAGCTGCTGCATTGGTGCAACGCAAAACATGCTACACTAAGGATCTGTGCTATCGAGGGAACTGGTGAGCTAATAAAAGAGAGCACCACAAAGGTTCCTTGCTATAAACCATCCTGATGAATTCATATCCGAGGGCAACAAAACTGTGCAAGACACCTGAGAAACAGCAAACCCAGAGCCCTGCCCCCATTACCTGTATTTTGCTGGAGTGTCGGGATTTCTAGTGCTTCCTGCTTTATTTTCTCAGGGGTGATTAGCTTCTCTTTCTGCATTTTCTTCTTCTCAGCGGCTGCCTTTTTGGCTTCTAGCTGCCTTTGCCTGCAAGACTTGGCAGGCTCAGGCAGCTTCCTGACCTCCCTCGGGAAGGAGGTGAGCACCTGAATGGCCCCGCTGCCCATCTTTGCGTTCTGATTCTCTTCACTGCCAAACTCATCCGTGGTGGACATTTTATACAGCGGAAGGACATGCAGCTGCTCATCCTCAGGAATCTTCCCAATGCTCCGATTGTCCTCCTTCGTTAAGGTACACACCTGGGGTGTACAGGGGAGAGGCACCAATTAGCCAATGGTCAGGAAGCTGAAAGCCACTTCAAACCATTAATAACATATGCCCTGAAAGCATCTCTATTCAGGAAGGGCACTTAAAATACATGCGGAAGCTGACGACTGTGGGACAGAAGTACACTGTTAAAATTAAGCACGGGCTTAAGTGCTTTCCTGAATTGGGGCTACAGTGGTGATAATTCAGACCCATGATAAACAGCACCTCTCATTGCAAAGTATCCGAGACACTTTACAATCCATAGGTAAAAAAGAATCACTCTGCCCACCACTGAAATGCAGCCACCTCTAGGACGAAGCAAGGCCACTGTTTAACAGCGCACAGCACCACTGCAACAATAGACATGCTGCGAAGAATACTACATACCCACTGAAACGTCAGGGAGGATTTATATGGATAATATGGCAGATCTAGTATCCTCACCTGCTTTCACTTAGCCTCAGTGACTTTATTTGTGCAAACAATTTGCTCCTGTCCAGGGAAATTATGGCTGCTGCTTCCCCCACCTAGAGCCTTTCTATACTGAAATAAAAACACCTTACACTCCGACAGGTCCCCTTCACTTTAGGTGTTTACACACATTATTGAAATTAGGCTCATGTTCTCCCCCCACCCCCCGGGAACTGGTAGGGAAGTACTAATCACCCCCTGGCAAAATGTAGCACAGCAGCTTTCTGAGCTCATACAGGATGAAAATGATCCTTATGCAGAGCGCCAATCCAAAGCCCTAGTTCAATTGTGCGGGCCCTCTGTACAGGCATGACTATCACCCACAGTCCATCAGAGCACCCAGGAGTGAGCCCTCCCAGAAACCTCGCTCCAACCATGACACTGCCTCCCAGAAAATTCTGCCGGATTTTTCAGGCATGAGCTCAGGAGTATCCCACGTATTTTGGTGCTGCTGCTGGTGATGACGGCAAATTAATAACAGTAATTAGCACTTGTCCTTTATCTAGCCCTGGTGTTTTCACAGCACTGTACAGAGATTAACTCAGTAATCGGAAGGCTTTGATGTCCCTTCTGCTTTCTCAGGCAATTACACAGAGAGATTTGAGTGAAAGCTGATATTTTGGCTTGCAATAATTTTGGCTTGGGTACTGTACTCAATATGTGTGGGGGTGCAGGGGGGAAGGGTGTCATAATTAAGTATGTAGCCTCTCAGATCTTTCAGCTGTGGATCACCAAACCCTTGATAGGTAGAGATAATTCCTTCCCTAGAAAGCGAATTTCTAATTAAATCAAAACTCAAAGGCACCGCTACTGAAATTGGGCTCTCTGAAAAAAAGGGGGGGGGGAATACAAATATTGTATGTTAGCAGATGGCAGCACTTTCAGTCTTCAAAGCCTTCTGCTCGAGGCAGCTCAAGAGGGGTGCAGCAAAGGTGAGTCACCTTTATCGTCTTCCCCCACTGCAAGGAGCAGCTGGCACACGGAGTCCTGCTTCAGAACACGCCCGGAGTTTGAGACATGGGGCCAGACCCTCAGCTGATGCAAATCAACACAGCTCTGGGGACTTCAGTGGAGCGACACCAATTTCTACCAGCCCGTGGCCCCTTGCTAGGTGAGCGAAAGCAGTCCTAAAACCTCAGCCTTATCCACAGCTTGCCTTTGTCCCCAGCTGCTGGATCCCAAACCAGTTCAGAGGGATCAAATATTTCTGTCTGAGGGACAGTTAGGGGCTCTCAGTTCACCTGCATCTCTCACTCACACACACAACCAGCCTAGTGTAACTGGCACTCACTAACACCACCACCTGCCTGCCTCTTACTTTCTCTTGGCTTTTCATCAGTGGCTCTCAAAAGCACTTTACAAAGGAGGTCAGCCTCACCATCCCCATTGGCACAGAGAAGAAGTGACTTGCCAGAGGTTGCCCAGCGGCAGGGCTGGGACTAGAACCCAGGTCTCCTGAGCGCCAACCCAGTTATCTTTCCACTAAGCCACACTGCCTCCCTTGATTATTCCTTAGCAGCCCTACTGGAAATGTCTGAGTGCACCATGGAGACCAAACCCCGACTTCAAGGTGGTCCTTGCAGAGCAGAGGTGGGATGGTAGGGAGGGGTGCTGTCACACTGCATCCATCTTACAGACCAGACACCTTTCACCCAACACCAAGATGACCTTGCAAGAAAAGGGTTCTCTCCCCTCCCTCTTTTCCTAAGCCGAGAATGAAAACGCCTCCTTACCACCGTGCATCCATTGTAGAGGTTATGCTGATCCTTGTGAGCATGCGCACAGAAGTCCATACACGCGGTCACCCCAGAGAACGGCCTTCCTTCTTTCAGACCAAGCCGGCAGTCTATTGCGATATCCTCGTTCGTAACCTAGCCCAAGGGAAACGAGATGGCTCCTGTTACTCCGCTGCCACATGGAAGCCTGCCCGTATCGGAGGTACCAGTTACTGAGCAAAGCCACCTCAGTAATGGGCCGGAATCAGGGGCCTGGGAAGAGACTTGTGACACTCCAGACAACTGCTGGAGCCTCCATTGGCACTAGCAACCCACAGGCTGAGAGCTGATGTAGGCCTCAGCCCAGCAAAACACTTAGGGACCCAATTCGCAGCTAGACTGAGGCCCTTTCATACTGCTCTGGCTCTACTCTAGTGGGATCATCTACACCCATTTTGGGTACATCTACATTGCAAGCTGAGTCTAGGCTCTGATTCAGGTTTGGGCCCAAACCCTCCTTCCGTCCACACACAAATCAGCCTGATTCGACCAGCAGGCACTCAGGATCCCGCCAGGCAGGTGGGTCAGAGCCCAAATCCTGCCAAGACTCGGGTCCAAGCCCTGTTGTTCTGCAATGTGGATGTAGCTTCAGCTGCAGACGCAAGTCAGAAGGGCTGCATGGCACAGTATGGACAGACGAGCACAGCTGTGCACGGCGTAGGTGCAGCAATTGCAAACCCAGGGTTACAATGCAGTGCGGCTGCTCCAGCACAGGCTTGGAAACACCAAGTCCACAAGCGGGTCCCACAGACCCGGATTTTCAGTGCAGTATAGGTAGACCCTGGAAGGCCAGAGCAGTGCAAAGAAGCTTTAGTGTAAATGAGAATTAGACCTTAAGCATGTATGCATTTTTAAGTAGGTGAATGCTTAAGGGCTATTATCACAAAAAAGCCCATTGAGAGAAATGAGGGACCCTGGTACATCATGGGGGGGGGAAGAGGGAGAGATACAAACACACTGTATTTTACTTGAAATAAAACACACAAAGGGCTCAGTCATGACTGCCTCCAGATCGGCTGTGGAACGGGCGAAGGGGGGTAGGCAGAGATCACATGGCTGGCTGTGTCCCAGATGCCAGACTCTGATCTCAATGCCACCAGCATAAATCCAAAGCCAGAGGGGTGAGCCTGCTCCTGCATGGACGTAACACCTGCCCTGGGCATCTCTCCACTCATCACCCCCGAGCAGCAACCCTTCTCTTCTATGCCTTAGAGCCTCAGCTGAGCCCAGGCTATATATGCTTCCCCAGCCTTGTTGTGGACACCCACCCTTGGGTGTGTTTTCTCCAAGCTGCTGCCAAACGTCCTCCTTGGAAACAGAACCCGTGTTGCTCGTGATCCGAGCATCCTGCTTCCTGGCTTCTGCCACTAAAATCCCCAGCCTGCGTCAGTCCCGATGGGGTTGAGTGGTGCAATCACAGGGGTGGAGTGCAATCTAACTGCACCCCAAAGACATTTAAAGCTCGAACGTCTGACCAGATGCTATCGCTTTATAACAATCCACAATGGCTAGCTTCAGGGTGTGGTCTTTGGCCTGCCAGGTGCTGAGCTTCTTCAGTGCCCTCTGATTTCAACGGAGAAGGTGGATGCACAGCACTGTGAAGGACTGACCCTTTCTTCCACGCTGGCATAATAAAACCTCACCACCCGTGGTGCCCTTTTTGGCAGCCTAAGGACTGAACGGATGATGGAGACAGCCAGAGATGAGGGGTCTCCCCCAGGGGAAGCCCACCCTGTGGAAAAACACAGGAGTTTGGGGCTGTCAGCCTAGCACCTTCTGCCAGCACTAGAGTCACTTCAAATAATCAAGGAAAGAAGCAAATATCAAGCAGCACTGAAGTCTTCACTCTGCTGGCATGTCACCCACCCAGGGCTGTGTCCGTGCAATATGTCATAGGAATGCCATTCTGGACTGCATCACCAGGGACATGCGCCTACATTTCCAACCCTAACCTCCATGGGTTTGCACCAGGCAAAATTAGCTCTGCACTGCTAGAGAATTGCTGGGGGAAATTCAAAGGCCCAGGGCTGTGTCAGTCTATGACAGGACAGCTCCTTCATACCCCCTCCCACCTCTCCTAGAGTTAGCTCCAGCTGGGACTCTGGCCATATCAGGGCAGTTATGCTGGTGGGATCTTCATCCAAGCAGACACCAAGCAGCCCTGAACTAAGGGTCTGCAATGCTAATACCAGAGGCGAGAGGAAGAACGGTTTTCTTTGGTACCTGATTTTGATAGGCCTGTGGCGCA
The DNA here is from genome assembly GCF_009764565.3 of Dermochelys coriacea. Taxonomy (NCBI): domain Eukaryota; kingdom Metazoa; phylum Chordata; order Testudines; family Dermochelyidae; genus Dermochelys; species Dermochelys coriacea. The sequence goes on from NC_050093.1 coordinate 12,993,754, forward strand.
AGCCTCCTATAAAGTGGAGCGACTTCAGTAGCCAAGTCCTGGAAGCTGTTTCTGAGCACTTCTTCCTGGGAAAGGGAATAAAGAGGGAGTGTTTATTCTCCAGCGTCTCATCCAGATCACGGTCTGGGTGGGGAACGCACCGGGGCAAGGTGCGTTTGCATCAGCACAAGGGGGAGATAGCTCACAAGAGGGGAATTCATGTGTGAGCTACGCAGGCGGCAGGTCTTTAGGCCAGAAGGAACCATTGTGCTCACCTAGTCTGGTCTCCTGCCTAGCACAGGCCAGAGAACCTCACCCAGGGATTCCTGCACCAATCCCAGCACTTGTGCCTGAGCTAGAAAGTCCCTTACAGAAAGCGACACCCAACAGACTTCAAGTGATGGGGAATCCACCACACCTCTTTGGGTCTGTCCCACTGGCCAATTCCCTTCACTGTCAAAAATACGCATCTATATTTAGTTTGAATTTTGCTGACTTCAGCTTCCAGCTACTGGATCTTGTTCTGCCTTTGCTTCCTAGATTAAAGAGCCCTCGAGCATCAAATAACTTCTCCTTGTGTAGGTAACTATATGACCTGGTTTGGGTCATCCCAACTGAATGGCTGTGAAAGCTTTATAACACGTTGCATCACCACATACTCTGGAGATTCCCCAGGGTGAAATCCTGGCTCCATCGAAGATAATGAGAATTTTGCCATTGATTTCATTGGGGCCAGGATTTCACCCTGTGGGTTTAACAGAAATGCTATTTCAGAAATGCTTTACTGGGACGACTTTTTGTATCCTTTCACCTGTAAAGCCAGGCTCTACTGATAAAGAGCTTCCTCTCTAGCACCTATCCCCAGCACTACCTTCCCTTCTTGAGTTAATGGAGGCAGGCAGAGGGAGCTCACTGACCTCTTTGGGATTGTCCCCCACCAGTCGGAACTTCCGGGGAGTTTTGCTTCGGGCGTACTTGCATCCATTGAAATACATGCTCCAGGAGCAGCCGAAGGAGAAAGAAGCACCGCAGGTGTTGGGATCTTTGCCCTGACATGCACAGGTCCGGCTGCAAGAGAAAAAGCAAGGCGGAATTCCACTCACTGGGGATGCCAGCTCTGTTCCAGCCAACATAGCGTCCAGTGGACACTGCAGCGGGAATTCCAGGAGGCAGAACGCACTGACCCCAGCTGGAATGTGGCTCTGGGTGAGGCAGCGCCCGGGTGCGTCTTTACGACATGCAACACACAAAAATCTGTAACAGGGCAAGCCCCAGAGCTGGGCGCTCCTCATTAGTTCCCCTTTGCACAGGGGGCTGATGCAGCCGTTTCCTTGCAGGAGTTTGCAGCTCCTTAATTCCAGCCTCAGAAAGCTTGAAGTCAAACGTAGCCTATGTCTCCGCTGCGGCTGGCTGGTGGGATTCCCAGCAGAGGTACACGAGCCAGCATGCTAAAAACAGCATCATGGCAGCACACGCAGCAACTCAGGCTAGACACCTGAGCACACACCTACGATCTCAGACGGGCTTGTACTCAGGTGGCTAGTCCAAGTCGCTCTCTTTTTAGCTGTGCTGGTCTTTTTTGCACACTAGCTCCATCAAAGCTGGCACATGCATGTCTACCTGGGCTAGGAATTCTATCTCCCTGCTGCAGGGCAGACATAGCCTCAGTTGAAACAGATTTGGGCTCAAAATTCCCCTTGGTTTCCATCCAAAACTCCATGGACACAGCATGCCATTACAGAACCTATGCAGGGTTGTCGCTAGCACCGGGACTCTGGCAGAAAGGAAGCACCATGAGATCTGTAATGTCCACAAGCCACCAAGGCCTCCGTTTGATACGCCGCCCAGAAAGACAGCCCCTCTGGCACCAGCAGCAGTGCCGTGCTGACTCTGAACGTCACCTACCCCGAAGAGCCCTGGGAAGATCTCCCATGCAAACACTGACCAAGGCCCCTGTTTAGCAGGGGAAATCACAGCGCTCGAGCTGCAGCGCAAATGAAACTTACTCGTCGTTCAGGCCGCATCTGCGGCTGGTGGGGTTTCCGTATTTAGTGAGCGTGTCAGTGAGCTCCTGGTACAGCGTGTCACCCAGGGTGCGAGGGATGCCCTCCCAGGCCAGGATTAAAATGATGATGACAGCATTCTGGCAGTGGTGACCGGCTCGGTGCCGCACCAAGCACAGCAGCTTCTCCTCTTGGTTGTGCCTCCTGATCACCTGGAAAGCAGCCATGCACAGTTAGTGGTGAAAGGCAAGGGTGGAGACAGGAAGCTATGTCCCTGGAAACACCTGGAGCCAACCGCCCTCAAGTGCATGTTTTCCTTCTCTCGCTTTCGCCAGGAATGGCTGTGAAGAGCTTGCAGGCCCTTCTAATCGGGGACCGGCAATGGGATATTCAACCCCTAGATCTGCTCGGTAGTGACTAGCAGTCACTACTATTATTAGGAACAGCTGTACTTCTGGAGTGCCTGAAGATCCCACCAAGAGCAGGACGCATCACGGTAGGTGCTGTACAGACATCTAGTAAGAGACAGTCCCAGCTCCAAACAGCTTACAGTCTAAACAGACAAGACACAGGGTTGGAAGAGAAAGAAAAGCACAGGGAGGTGCAGTGACTAGCTGAAGATTGCACAGATGGGCAATGCTGGGAATACAACCTGTCCCACTGGGCCTCAGGGGTCAGAGGTCTAGGCAAAATGAGTTGGCAATCTCTGGACTAAATGGGCCATGCAACCTGAACCCCCCTCCTTTAGGGGTCGCTTCAATGCTGAGACACACCAAGGGCACTTGCACACGGTGGAGATTGTACAGACACTGCTTGTGCTATTAACACTTGGTGGGTAAATGGAACTAGATTCTCTGGGGTTCTCAATCCAGAATGTAATCCATTGGAAGGGAGAGATTTTCAAGAGCCCTATGGGATTCAGGAGCACAAGTTCTACCACTGTTCTCCTAAATTCCATACACGTTTTTAAAATATTGGCCCTATAAGCAGGTGACCAGGGATTCTCAAAAGTCAACCGGGCTGCCCACTTTAAAGGGGCCTGGTTTTCAGAGTGGGAGGTGCTCCACACTTTCTGAAAGTCACTGCCCGTTATTATGTCTCAAAATCATGAGTCACTTTTAGAAGCACTGTATAGATCTCCGGAACTATAAAGGGGCCAGATCTTGAGGTCTTTAGTTTTCACTCAGATTTCAGGCTGGGCAGGAAATGGTTTTCCCATCCCACAAGACTTTTCAACATTGCAAAATTTATTCCTGCCTCAAATCCAGAGAAAAATCAAAATGTCAAAAAATTCTGCAAACCGAAAATCTGAAGAAAAAAAATTGGTTTTGGGTCAATGGAAATGTTTGGGTTCCGCTTTGTCCTTTTTTCTTTAAAAAAAAAAAAAAACACCAAACAAACTTTTTTAGTGTAAATTTTCCAAACCTTGAAAATGAAAAGTCATTTAGGCTTGAAAAACTTAAATTTTCTGGTTTGACAACTTTAAAACTTTTTTTTTAACCCCCAATTTTTCACGCTGGGTGTTTCATTGAACCCAGGGCTTAGAGGCCTGCAAATCTGCAGCTATCCACTGTATGCCCGTGGATACCTGCAGACCATGGTTGCGGATCGCAGATGGATGTGAATCCAAATTTTACATCTGGAGCCCTGCAAATCTGCAGCTGTCCACGGACCATGTTTGCAGATTGGAGGCGGATCCAAATTTAGTATCCATGCAGGGCTCTACCAATACTGTCTTCAAACAGTTCAGGTTTCAGCAAATTGACTTTTTTTTGGTGAAAAGCACTTTGCGGAAGAAATCCCAGTGAGCTCTACTCAGGTCCCTACCTGGGCAAAGCTCCCAGTGAGGAATTAACAAACTAACAGCTTCAGGCCCGAAAAAAGTGTGTATGTCTCTATTAACATATATAACCAAATCTTGGAATCCCTTATTTGGGCAAAATCCCCACTGATTTCAATGAGTGCCACTGGAATCGCAGTGTCATGACTTGGCCAATCCAAGCAACTTCATACCAGATCTATGAGCTAAAACAGTGAAGTCAGGCAGATGTTCTCACATCGGCATGGGTTGAAATGATCTCTCAGACAGCTGGGTAATGTGCCTATCACCTACCCTCACTCACTGTGGTGCTGTGTCCCTCTCTAGTGGTGGCGGGGCATCATACAGAGGTTAGTGAGCCTGCTACACTATCGGCCAACAGATGTGGATCATTTAGCTCAGACCCTAAAAGCACGTGGTCCCAGATTTGATGCCAATGACCCTCCCTGGGGCTTGGGAATTACATGCAGACTTTGCAAACTTTTCCCACCACTGCTAACACAGGTGTCATCTGCACCGGTGCAGCAGCCTTGATAGCCCTAGTGTAGACAGGCCCCCAGCCTTTTAAGCCTCAAGAGTGAAATCCTGGCCACAATGAAGTTGATGGCAAAGCTCCCGCTGACCCCCAGAAGCCAGGATTTCACCCCATGTCTATGAGACCTGCTCTGAGCAGGGTGTTTACAGCTGCAGAGCTGAGCGCGGGGGTTAGCAACGGTGGGAAATTCTGCAAAATTTCCCTAACGTAGACAAGGTTCGACTGACCTACTCAGCCACGGCCTTTCACTTCCATATCAGCTAGTCCATTACACATGCTACTACTCTCACATCCTGGAGCTCACTCGCTCATTCGCCTCCCGCTGCTGAGACACGGGAAATTCCTCACACTGGCTGCTTTTCACACCCACCCGGCTGCTTCTCTAAACCACATCCCCCAGTGTCGCCACCAGCCACCAGGTTCCTGCATGTCTAACCTCCAAAGGCAGCATCTACACCTGCTGGGGGCAGCCATCCCACAGCAACTCAGATTACTTCCTGTTGGTACACAGACACTGCTTCTTGGAGCAACTAGGTTCTCCACGCAGATCTCTCAGCCCCGTCCTGGCCCTGCTTAGCATGGGGAATCTGAGACGGTCACGGGAAAGGAAACACACTTGCCATTCAGCCTGTATCTGCATCTGGGGGAGTTTCCATGTTTTATGAAAGCATCAGTGACACCTCCCCCTCTCCCCCCAGTGTCTGGGGATGCTTGAATCCAGGTCATCTCGACCACACACAAGCACACAAACACTCCGACGTGTCTGCACAGAAACACAAGGACCTCAGGATAGAAATTACCTTTTTCTGTTCCCTAGCACCGGCAAAAAATGGGTTTAAATATGCTTCTGACGTACTCTAAAAGAAATCAACGAGCCGGCCCTGTGGACATGGGTAACGTTCAAACTTGACTTTCTTTTCCCACCCTCGAAGAACATTAATTCCCACCCTGATATCGGGGTGCAGCTGTCCTCTGACAGCTGCCCAACACCCCCACTCTGATATCAGGGTGCACAGCTGCACAGTACCCCAGTGATGACAGCTGCACACTCCAACCTGACATCAGGGTGCAGATGCCCCCTTACGGCTGGACAGCACCCCTACCCTGACATCGGTGTACGTCCCCCTGACTGTGGTAGAACTGCACCTTCCCTGCTTTCAAACACAATGGAAAGGGTTCCTGTCAGAGGCAGCTGCTCTGCTCACAGGCCCTGTGTGCTGAGGCTCCTGCGGGGATCCCTCTCAGCCAGCAGCACTGCCCCAGTTACCCTCTCTCTGTGAACCAGCAACAGAGATGGCTCTAGCCTGGCCTGTAACATAGGAGTCAGACTTTGTCCCTTGATCTCAAGTCCTTCATGTTTCCCCACAATGGATAGCAGCACAGAGCAGTGCTGAGAAACACAACTGGGCTGGCAGCTGGCTTCCACCCCCCAGGGCACTGTGCTGTTTGGTCCCTGTTGGGCCAGCGTTGTCTCCTCCCATATGCTCCCCGGTGGCCACTCTTATCAGCCACTCTCAAGTGTCTCTGCCTAGTGCGGAGACAAACCCTGTCCCGGTGATCATGCTCATCCCTTCCAGCAATGCAACCTTCATTGGACACCTGTTCTCAGCTCAATCCCTCCCGATGCAGTGCGAGAGACAATCCCATGGTGGGCTCTTACAGAATGGCCACAAGGAACTGATCTGACTTGGCCAGACATCCTAGCAAGTCCTTGGCAGCTCGACTTCCTGGTAACCCAGAGATACCAGCTCCAAGCTTGAGCCATTAGAAACTTGATGGGCCGATTCTGGTCTCTCCAGTTGCTTTCGAGGGGGTTGAGCCTGATTTATGCTCATGTCATTGAGAAAAGAATCAGGAATTTCTTGACATATGGGACAGTTTCTGATCTCAGTTACAGCGATGTAACTCCATTGCCTTCAGCAAATTTACACCGATGCCAATGAGATCTGAATCTGGCCCAGTATTCTAATCAGTGGTCAGCTGGCTGGCTCGCTGCCATGTTCCGGGCAGAGAGAGGGACCAGGCGGGGAAAGGAATGGGATTAAAGGGAGAAATGGGAGAGGAGAGACAGGGAGGGTCAGTGTCAAGAGAGGAGAGAGAAGAGATGCCCAGATACCACAGTGATGAGCAGGACGTGAATAACTAGATAAATGATGGCAGATTAAATTATTATTATTTATATCAGTTTCACCAGGAGGCTCCAACTAACCTGTATACACACACAGTGAGAGACAGCCACTATGGCAAAGAATTTACAAGCTAAACGGACAAAACACACAAAAGGAGCACTGTCACCCCCACGTTAAAGACAGGGCCTGGAGGCACAGAGAGACAAGTGACTTTCATATATTTTAAGGCCAGAATGGAACAAATTGCCCATCTAGTCTGACCTTCTCATAACACCGGCCATAGGATTTCATCCAGCAGTTCTTGAATCAAGACTATTATTTGTGGTCTAACTGGAGGGTAGTTTTCCAAAAGACTTGCCCCAGGTCACATAGCGAAGAAATTGGGCCCAGATTGGTTGAGTGCCAGTTGAGCGTTTTGACCATCCTCCTCCCCATAATTAGATTACGAAAGCAGATCAAACAGATTAGATTGCACAAATTAGATGCAGATCAGATTAGCAAAAATAGATTAGATCACCTCAGATAGATTAGATCCAATCGATTAGATTAGATGGCTAGATTAAGCAAATGAAATAAAATTAGACGGATTTGAGTTAAGAAAAGAGAGAGCTCTCTCACATTTCTGAACATGAGACCAACGAAAATATCCCACCTGGTTATGGAGTGTGTGAATGTTCTCTCTGCATCTATCCCTCCATCCATTCATTCTATGCCCATCCCCACGGCCTCTGAGTGCCTGCACCATTACTGTAGATACATTCTCTGATCACCCCATCTCCCCAAAGCGCAAGGTGACTTTGAGATCACACTCAGATGACAGAAGAGTTGGGAAATCATTCTTGGCCTGAGTCAGTCATATTAAAAGAAATATGAAAGCCCACCGAGATGGTTGGCACTTACCCACTTGGCTATCGGGCAGCCCCGGGAGCTTTTGCCTTCCTTCCCTGTATAGATGACCTTTTCGATTCTGATGGCTTTCCCCTTCTCGCCATACCTGGTGGAAAAAGGCATCAAATGAGTGTAGGCAAGAGCAAGGACATGCTGTGATGGTGCCTCCCATAAGGCTTTATGGAAATATGCTTATGAATATATATGACATAACTGAAATATGTTCTACGCTACACATGCCATGTAACATATCTATGTAAAAGTTATGATCTACTGAATCTATTAATCCTCTTTGTATGCAGGTATCATTTTTGTATTCAAAGTTATGAATATTGGCTGTGTACTGGCTTGATTTCTAAATAACCTTAGTAGAGCATTTGGTCAATTCCTGGAAAAAAGGAATTCACAAAGTTAAGTGCCCATCAAGAAGCACTTAAGGAACAATGACAGGTTTCAGAGTAGCAGCCCTGTTAGTCTGTATCCACAAAAAGAACAGGAGTACTTGTGGCACCTTAGAGACCAACAAATTTATTAGAGCATAAGCTTTCATGGGCTACAGCCCACTTTATCGGATGCATAGAATGGAACATATAGTAAGCTATATATAGAGATATAGATATAGATATATACACACACACACATATAGAGAAGGTGGAAGTTGCCATACAAACTGTAAGAGGCTAATTAATTAAGATGAGCTATTATCAGCAGGAGAGGAAAAAAAACTTTTGTAGTGATAATCAAGATGGCCCATTTAGACAGTTGACAAGGTGTGAGGATATTTAACTTAGGGAAAAAGATTCAAACAGATTGACAGAGCCAGAAGAGTACCCAGAAGTTACCTACTACAGGACAGGCCCAACAAAGAAAATAACAGAACGCCACTAGCCATCACCTTCAGCCCCCAACTAAAACCTCTCCAACGCATCATCAAGGATCTACAAGCTATCCTGAAGGATGACCCATCACTCTCACAGATCTTGGGAGACAGGCCAGGCCTTGCTTACAGACAGCCCCCCAGCCTGAAGCAAATACTCACCAGCAACCACACACCACACAACAGAACCACTAACCCAGGAACCTATCCTTGCAACAAAGCCCGTTGCCAACTCTGTCCACATATCTATTCAGGGGACACCATCATAGGGCCTAATCACATCAGCCACACTATCAGAGGCTCGTTCACTGCGCATCTACCAATGTGATATACACCATCATGTGCCAGCAATGCCCCTCTGCCATGTACATTGGCCAAACTGGACAGTCTCTACGTAAAGAATAAATGGACACAAATCAGACGTCAAGAATTATAACGTTCAAAAACCAGTCGGAGAACACTTCAATCTCTTTGGTCACTTGATTACAGACCTAAAAGTGGCAATTCTTCAACAAAAAAACTTCAAAAACAAACTTCAATGAGAGACTGCTGAATTTGAATTAATTTGCAAACTGGATACAATTAATTTAGGCTTGAACAGAGACTGGGAGTGGATGGGTCATTACACAAAGTAAAACTATTTCCCCTTGTTTATTTCCCCTCCTGCTATACTTGTAAACTGCTGGAAATGGCCCACCTTGATTATCACTACAAAAGGTCCCTCGTCCTCCCCCCCCCCCCGCTGGTAATAGCTCATCTTTCCTGATCACTCTTGTTACAGTCTGTATGGTAACACCCATTGTTTCATGTTATCTGTGTATATAAAATCTCCCCACTATATTTTCCACTGTATGCATCCGATGAAGTGAGCTGTAGCTCACGAAAGCTTATGCTCTAATAAATTTGTTAATTGCTAAGGTGCCACAAGTACTCCTTTTCTTTTTTGCGAATACAGACTAACACGGCTGCTACTCTGAAACCTGTAATGACCCAGCCACTCCCAGTCTCTATTCAAACCCAAGTTAATGGTATCTAGTTTGCATATTAATTCAAACTCAGCAGTTTCTCGTTAGAGTCTGTTTTTGAAGCTTTTCTGTTGCAAAATTGCCACCTTAAATCTTCTACTGAGTGACCAGAGAGATTGAAGTGTTCTACTGGTTTTTGAATGTTATGATTCCTGAGGTCAGATTTGTGTCCATTTATTCTTTTACGTAGAGACTGTCCAGTTTGACCAATGTACATGGCAGAGGGCATTGCTGGCACATGATGGCATATATCACACTGGTAGATGTGCAGGTGAACGAGCCCCTGATGGTGTGGCTAATGTGATTAGGTCCTATGATGGTGTCACTTGAATCATTATGTGGACAGAGTTGGCAACGGGCTTTGTTGCAAGGATAGGTTCCTGGGTTATTGTTTTTGTCGTGTGGTGTGTGGTTGCTAGAGAGTATTTGCTTCAGGTTGGGGGGCTGTCGGTAAGCGAGGACTGGCCTGTCTCCCAAGATCTGTGAGAGTGAGGGATCATTTTTCAGAATAGGTTGTAAATCTTTGATGATGCGTTGGAGAGGTTTTAGTTGGGGGCTGAAGGTGATGGCTAGTGGCGTTCTGTTATTTTCTTTGTTGGGCCTGTCCTGTAGTAGGTGACTTCTGGGTACTCTTCTGGCTCTGTCAATCTGTTTCTTCACTTCAGCAGGTGGGTATTGTAGTTGTAAGAATGCTTGATAGAGATCTTGTAGGTGTTTGCCTCTGTTTGAGGGATTGGAGCAAATGTGGTTGTATCTCAGAGCTTGGCTGTAGACCAATGGATTGTGTGGTGTGTCCTGGATGGAAGCTGGAGGCATGTAGGTAAGTATAGCAGTCAGTAGGTTTCCGATATAGGGTGTTGTTTATGTGTCCATCACTTATTAGCACAGTAGTGTCCAGGAAATGGACCGCTTGTGTGGATTGGTCTAGGCTGAGGTTGATGGTGGGATGGAAATTTTTGAAATCATGGTGGAATTCCTCAAGGGCTTCTTTTCCATGGGTCCAGATGATGAAGATGTCATCAATGTAGCGCAAGTAGAGTAGGGGCATTAGGACAAGAGCTGAGGAAGTGTTGTTCTAAGTCAGCCATAAAAATGTTGGCATACTGTGGGGCCATGCGGGTACCCATAGCAGTGCTGCTGATTTGAAGGTATACATTGTCCCCAAATGTGAAATAGCTGTGGATGAGGACAAAGTCACAAAGTTCAGCCACCAGGTTAGCTGTGACATTATCGGGGATACTGTTCCTGATGGCTTGTAGTCCATCTTTGTGTGGAATGTTGGTGTAGAGGGCTTCTACAGACTCCAACGAGAAACTGCTGAGCTTGAATAAATATGCAAACTAGATACCATTAACTTGGGTTTGAATAGAGACTGGGAGTTGCTGGGTCATTACACATATTGAATCTATTTCCCTAAGTTGAGTATCCTCACACCTTCTTGTCAACTGTCTAAATGGGCCATCTTGATTATCACTACAAAAGTTTTTTTCTCCTGCTGATAATAGCTCATCTTAATTAATTAGCCTCTTACAGTTTGAATGGCAACTTCCACCTTCTGTGTGTGTGTGTGTGTGTGTGTGTGTGTGTGTGTGTATATCTTCTTACTATATGTTCCATTCTATGCATCCGATGAAGTGGGCTGTAGCCCACGAAAGCTTATGCGCTAATAAATTTGTTAGTCTCTAAAGTGCCACAAGTCCTCCTGTTCTTTTTAAGGAACAATCTTGGAATGCTCCAATCCACATAAGAAGTCTTCCTTGAGACCTTCAAGATGCCATGTGGGCAATGGCTTCTGCCTGTAATAACTGTGAGTCATGCATGAACATCCGATGAAGTGAGCTGTAGCTCACGAAAGCTTATGCTCAAATAAATTTGTTAGTCTCTAAGGTGCCACAAGTCCTCCTTTTCTTCTTACGGATACAGACTAACCCAGCTGCTACTCTGAAACCATGCATGAACATGTGACTTGCCCAGGTGACTCCAGAAATCCATCTTGGAGCTGGACTTTGTATAGGAGAGAGCAGGGGGGTCTCCACCCACAAGAGAAAGTCTATTTAAGCCTGTGGGAGACCATTCCAGTTTGTCTTCAGCTGGCTAAGGAGACAGCCTCTCCATCCCCAAGGATACCTGACAGAAACTGGAACAAAGGACAGATACTACAGGGGGTGCGAGTGCTTGCTGGACCCAGACTAGAAGGAGGCTAGTCTGTAAAAGAGAGCTTATTGGAACTGGTGAGGTTTTTATCTGTATTCAGTTTGATTAGACATAGACTTGTGTGTTTTATTTTATTTTGCTTGGTAATTCACTTTGTTCTGTCTGTTACTACTTGGAACCACTTAAATCCTACTTTCTGTATTTAATACAATTACTTTTTACTTACTAATTAACCCAGAGTATGTATTAATATTTGGGCGGGGGGGGGGGGAACAGCTGTGCATCTCTCTCTATCAGTGTTATAGAGGGCGAACAATCTATGAGTTTACCCTGTATAAGCTTTATACAGGGTAAAATGGATTTATTTGGGGTTTGGACCCCATTGGGAGTTGGGCATCTGAGTGTTAAAGACGGACACACTTCTGCAAACTGCTTTCAATTGAGCTTACAGCTGTTAGGGGACGTGGTTCAGGCCTGGGTCTGGGTTTGCAGCAGGCTAGCGGGTCTGGCTCAAACCAGGCAGGGCACTGAAGTCCTAAGCTGACTGGGCTGGAAAGCAGGGGCAAAAGTAGTCTTGGCAGCTCCCAAGGGGGTTTCTGTGATCCAGCCCATCACACATGCCAAAAAAGAATCAGCACCCGCTGAGTTGCCAAAATGGATGTGATTTAAAAAAAACATACTGTCCCTAAAGGAACAGAAAGAGAACAACAACAGTAATTCCTAGCTCCTCTATAGAACTTTTTCAGTCATAGATCTCAAAGCGTTTTGCAAAGGAGGTCAGTATTATCATTGCCTTTTTACAGATGGGGAAACTGAGGCACGGAGGGGGGGAAGTGACTTGCTGGAGGTCAACCAGCAGGTCAATGGCAGAGCCAGGAATTGAACCCAGGTCTCCTGAATCCCAAGCCCACTGCATCATTAATGTTTCTTTTCACTCACACGGCCATTTGTGTTTCACACTTTCTTTCTCACTTCCCTGTGCAGAAATCAGCCCTGCCCCCACTGCGGTTCACATGGTGTGAGATTCCCCCCTCGTGAAGGGTGCTTGCACAGAGGTCTGTGCACCACCTACACCCTCCAAACAGTGGGACCCAGCTGGTGCTCGGGTCTGAATCTAACCCCCGAATTTCACCCGGTTCCACGAATGTGAGAGCAGAGCAGCCCCTCTCTGAGCCACGATTCAGCTCTTCTGTGCTGGCCACGCAAATGGGTGCGGATGGATTTCCCTCAGACTTCTCAGGGGAGGAGGAGATGGGTAAATATCCAGACTCCAAGAGCAGAAGATCGCAGACCTCACAGCTATGTTAACTCCTGGGAGCCTTACTTATTCCCAAGGCACGCGAGGCATGCTCTCCCCTCCCCTGTTTTCCTCTCTCTCCACCCAGCATAGAGAAGGAGCGAGAGGACAGGGCTTCAGCTGCACATTAGAGGGGTCTGAGACCGTGGGCCAGTGCAACAAGAGTCCTCGGTGCCTAACTGCACGACCAGAATGATTCCCAGAGGGAGGGTGGCTGCAACGCTTAGCTACCGGTAAACCCAAGTCCGCATTGCCTGCAAAGAGCAACCAGCTAATGGCTGATCCGTGGCCTGTGTGAAATCATTTGTGGTTTTACTCTTGCTAGGATGGGAGCTGGACACAAACCAAACTAGCCCTGGTGTCTAACCACATCAGATGGGCGTGACTCACCCCACGCAACCCATCTGCTGCGCAGCCAAGTGCCTTCCCCACTACAGCCCATGCTGGGTCTGAATCGCCTCTCCCTAGCCACCCCGCTTGAAGTCAGCCGAGGTCCCGTCTACACTGAGATTTTGAGACATAGCAGCACCTGTGCAAATCGTGCTGCACTTGTGCAAATCGTGTCTACACTAGGGATCTGCAGCTGGGAAGCAAGACTAAGGCCTAAGGACACCTGAAATTCTGCCTAGCATTCACCCCCACCCCTCCAACACATACGTTGGTTTGGTAGCACAATGCGTTATCCCAGCAGAGCTGCGTCCCATTCCTCTCATTCTCGGGAGCTACACTTCAGATATGTCTACACTTGGACCTTGGGGGAGGCTGGGAATCGCTCACCTCCCTCCAAGCATGGACGTACCCTGAGTCACACTGAGCACCTGGGGTATTTAAAGGATCGGGTCCATTTTATCGCAGCCAGGGAAAGGACATAATTTTGAGGGAGACCACTTTAAGTCCCCATCCCCTACTCTTGCCCTTACACTCTCCTTGCAGGATGAGGCCCTAATTTCTGATTCTGCCCTCATATCAGTCCTACACTGGTGTTATCCCATTGGCCTCCGATCAGTGGGACTGAGGGCTGAATCATGCCCAGCGAGTTCAATAGCGTTCCTTCCGACATACACCAGGGGGAGAGACCCTTTGTCTCTTCATTCCTTCCCCTCTGGCACACAGACCAGAGTGCCCTGTTAGACCCTCTCATCTAACTGATCGTGGCAACCTGGGGTTTTCGCTGGAGCTAATCAGCACAGATTAACCTTCCCACTCTCCTCCTTCCTGGAAGCACTAATTAACTATGCCAGCTACCTCCCGCCCCGCTTCCCGAAGCCAGCACGATCCGTCACCCCCGCGGGAAGAGAGCCGGCCCACACGGCCCTGCCGAGTTTTGCTAGCGAGACACTTTTAAACAAGGATTCCCATGCCCCGGCTGATGTTCATGGGTGAACGCACCCACACAGCCATTGTGCCAGCAGAACAGCCAGGCGCTTCAAAGATTTTACAGATGTTGGAAACCGGTGGTAGGAGGGGAGCAGGACGGGGACACAAAAAGACAGGCTGGGGGCATTCTGATGCAAAAAAATAGAGCCGAAGTGACTGCACTTTGGTCACTCTTTACGTGGGGGGCGGGGACATTTGTAAACAGTTGATAAGAGGTTAATTTGTGTCAGAGGGGTGTTTTAATACATGGGCGATCAATTGCAAAATTGCGGAACTATTTGCAAACCATCGCTCTAATTACTCCGCCTGTATGTTAAACCCTTTCCCCTTAACCCTTTATCTGTTTTATCTCTTTAGATTGTAGGGACTGCCTTTTATTATGTGTATGTGCAGCACCTAACACAACTGGGCCCCATTCTTGGTCGGTCCCTAGGCACTACAATAATGACATAAAAATAGGTCAAGAGATTGCTTTACAACCATAGCTTATAACTGTCAATAATACCTTCAGCTGATGTGCGCATAACAGTCTGCAACACACCCTGCTCCTGGGGAAGATTTTCAAATGGACAAATGGCAGTTGGGTGCCTAGATTCCACTGAACATCATTAGCCAATGGAACTCATTGCCACGAGAAGTCACTGAGGCCAAGAACTGAGCAAGAGTCAAAAAGGAATTGGGCGTTTATATGAATATTCAGAGTTATCATATTAATGCCAGCAAAAGTGTTGGAAGGGATATGAACCTTTATGCTTCAAGGCTTGAGCCAATCTAACTATTGGGGGTCAGGATCAGACCAAATGTGGAGGGCAGATGATCCCATGCCTGCTACTGCAGGGTTCTCGCATCTTCTTCTGAGGCGTATGGTGCTGGCCACCATCTGAGACAGGACACTGGGATGGACTGAGTTCGGGTCAAATGCAGTTTGGCAATTCCTATGAATTCCCAGGCAATGCCAGCAAACTCCACTGAGAAGGGGAGATCTGCAAAGTGGACAGGCTCAGCGAAAGACGCTGCTGCTTTGCAGTTCCCACTGTAGACAAATGGGATTTCCACTCCATGTAAAATTGCTACTCATCTAGATGAGATATTGCTGTGAAGTGGGCGGCAGGTATGCACACCACTGCCCTCTGAGGGAAGGAATCAGAACTGCTTATCCGCGTGGCTTAGGTCCCATACTGCTTTAGACCAAGCAGCAGCGGTTCATCGTCTGGAACAGGAGGACCTGAGTGCTGTCCCCGTTGCATAGCAACGGCTGTGAAATCCTAGACACCCAAGTTTACAAGGACACATTGTGCACAAGGCTCCATCTCATGCATCAGCATAACTGGAAAGCCAGAGCAAACTGCAGCACATCTCTACTGCACAGAAGCATATTATGATTTATAGCGTGGTTGCCCCTAGAAGCCCCAGCCCCGGCCCCCGTTGTGCCAGGCGCTGTACAGACACAGAACAAAAGGACAGTCCCTGCCCCCAAAGAGCTGACAACCTGCCCAGCTCTTCATCTCATGATCTCACAGTGTTGTATCCTCCTGCCTCGAAAGCACTGCCCTCCCCTTGACAGGCACTTCCACTAAGACCCAACAAATAAGCTAATCTAATGGCTGGCCATTCCCTTGATGCTGATTAACCCGCCTAGTTATTCCATTCTCAGCTGAAAGCCTCAAGAAGCAAATGGCACCAGCAAGAGAGGATGGAGCCAGGCAGCTCATCGGCCCTGCAGAATTCTCCACTGCTCGGCTCCCAAGCTCAGATGTTCCTGATCTACAGGGTGGATGGGAACTTCCTGGACTGGATTTCATCTCCCTCATTCACGAGGAACACGGACAGAGATGGGAAGAGTTGAGCAGCAGCAGCTGGTGTGTACGTCTCATTAATCTGCTCTACAGCTATCCATTTACATCTGACTGACTCAAGAGAGACGCTGTCCAGATACCACACTTCGAAGAAGACTAGGGGGAACGTAAAGGCAAGACTCAGCGTCTCACTTTCCTAATAACTACCTGCTTCACCACCGCAAAGCAAGTCCAGAGCTCGCCCTGGCATCTGGGGAATGGTGGCCAGGAGGCTGGTGAGGAAATGGAAGCAGCTGTTGTAGGAACTGCAGTTGAGACTAAGCAGGAGAATGCATCGTCACCACCACTCGCAGTTGGTCACGATCAAGGGTTTTAAACACAGGTGAGCGCCCATAGGCTTGCAGCTCCTGGCCTGTGCGGTCATCCTCTCTGGCAGCCAGCTGAGAACAGGAGGCAATTTCCAGCATGACCTTTCCATTCCCCGGGCCCCATCGACCGTAATGGCCGGGGCATAGACAGTGATGTCCGCTGGGCCAGCGTCGAAGGCAGCAGTCACAACTAGTTGCCAAGTTGAGTCAGGAAACTGGAACAAAGGTCGAGCTGGGAGAGGGTCAAAGGCAGGAATCAGGACCAAAACGGGGTGAAGGATGAGGTCAGTAGCAGTAGCAAGCCAGAGTCTGCTTTGTGCCTCAGACAGCTCCCTGGGACAGCATCCTCCTTTAAATAGTTGGTGCTGACCAATCAGGCGGCTGCAGGGTTCTGCTCTCTAGCTTCTTTGGGCGGTACTTCCTGCAGTGCCTAAGCCAGCAGTAGTTGTTGGGTGCTGTTTCACCTGGCTCCCCAGGCATCGGTCACCCAGGACCCTGCCACCCCAGGTCCTAAACCTGCCCTACAATGACCTGCCTGCTCCAGCGATGGAAATTAGGGCATCCGACAGACCAAAACTTGCTGCTGCGCATCTCGGGAGGGATCTTCTGAAGCGCTCAGCATTGTCCCCGCTAAAGTCAATGGGAGCTTTATCATTGATATCACTGGAAGCAGAGTGAGGACCAATGCTGGGTGCTTTGGAGAAAACCTAGCCCCAGTGCTGGGGAGGACAGAACATGTCCACTCCCATCCTTGAGTTAAATCTAGCCCATTTAGTGAATGGAGCTCAGACACCCTTATGCACACTGGGATTCCTGGTGGGAGTTTTTCAAGGAACAACTTTATGGTGCCCAATGGACCAGATTGTGCTCTCAGCTGAACTGGCAAATAGCCACTCGCGCTAGTGCAGTGCTTTCCAGATCTACCCCGACCCGAGTACACAGCCTGGCTTGACACGTGCCATTCTGATGCTCAAGTCATTCCCAAGCTGCAAATGCTGTACTCCTGACCTAGAAGTGCAGGCAGGTGTAAAAACACCATAAAACTTCACATTACTGCTATGAAAAGACTATCTGCTGAAACAGTGCGGGTGAATTTCTACTGCCCTGAGCTGCAAAGCTTCCAGAATCCACAGGGGGCGCTCACTACACAGGCTGATGGGCAGGAAATTTAATTCCCACAAGCCCAGACTGAGAACATGAAGTAACAAAGCCTGTTGATTTCACTTTTTAAAACAATTTGCACTTGCATTCCCCCTTCTATTCAAGGACCTCAATTCACTTCACAAAGATTCCCTAACTTCAACCTCACAACACCCTCTGGGAAGCGAGGAACATGGGGAAACTGAGGCAGAGCGATTTAATATGTGGCTTGCTTAAAGATGATACAGTTGGTGGCAGAGGCAAGACTCCAAGCCAATAAGGATTTATGCCTCATTAGGGGCCCGATCCTGCCAAGCGCTACTGACTTGCATGGGAGTTGAGGTCAGTCAACACCTCTCAGGAGTGTTTGGTACCTTTCTGGATCAGGATCAGGATCAATGTCTGTTGGCTGTGAGGGTGGTCATGTGGAGTCAGTAATTACGCGCTCCCCCAGGGGGTTGTGGGTTCCTTTCCATAGCACGCCTGTTCCCCGTGAATCACTGTGCCTCCACGGTCGGTGACGTAATGCCATCAACCCTGGTGATGCTCTATTTCTGGCTGACTCAGCGCCGTGACTCAATCCCAGGGGTGTAACCCAGTTAATCTGTGCCCCACCTGCCTGCGTGGTACTCTGCCGCTTTCCCCCCTGCAGGCTTATTTCTGCATGCTGCACAATGGAGAACAAGCAGATCCGACACCAGCCCATTCGTCCCCATTAGTTAAACACTCGCCAACGCTATGGCAGGGATCTACCCCACCCCCCAACACACACACACCCCATTCCTCTTCAACAGCATACAGGGGCCCCTGCTGCAATAGGCTGGGAGAGAAATCCCTCCCTTGAGCAGGCATTAGTGTAGGGCCACCAAAGACATAACATAGGGACAGGCCTGGAGCAGGATTCTGGGCTTTGCCACAGCCAGGATGAGATGGGCCCTGTTTGGTTAGGCCGGGGGGAAAGAGGGGAGGGATTTTGGCCCCTAGAGTAATCCAGAACCCAGGGGGAGCACAACTGGTGCAAAGCCGATCCCCTCCCCCTGGCTAGTATCATCCCCATCTCCAACCCCAGGGTGAAATCCTGGCCACAGTGACGTCTGTGGGAGTTTGGCCTGCAATGGGGCCAGGACTTTACTCTGCGTTCCCAGTCCTGAAGGGCTCGATTAGATTAGCCTGAGATTAGCACACCGACCTTTCCCTGCCAAATCCAAACATCCCAGCCCCTCGGTGGGACACAGGACGGGGGGCAAGGGAGCGCACATGCTCCCCAAGCAGCTGCTAGCAGCCCCTCCATGGCAGGTGTGTACAGTGGCTGAGGGTTTCCTCTAGTGATTTTCGGTGCCCAACCTGAGGGCTTGTTGCTGAGCCCATGGCCCCAAGTCATGGCAAGCTGGGCTCTCAAGGCAGCACCACCTGCTTTTGATTTTCCTGACCAGGGGATGGGCAGGGGACTGAAGAGAATGATGCTCAGTGCAGGCAGGAGGAGAGCAGGGGACTTGCTTAGGCAGGGGACTAACCCAAAAAACCAGGGTCCTGGTGCATGGATGGGCAGAGATCTCCCATTTAACTCCAATTGACCGTCCGGCTGCACAGCCACCTTGCGATCTGCAAGGTGCTACCTCCCAACTCCCCACATTACAGCTGCTGGAAAGCAACACCACCCTGAAAAATTAGCCAGCTCAGGCAACATGTGTCTGTCCTCGTAAGTCTCTTCCCCTCCTTTTCAATCTGCAAAGGGGAGGATGTGGGTCTGGAGACAACTCAGCTGCACAAATATGTCCAGGGTACAATAACCAAGGCAGGAGATGGTAGAACTGGGTGGTAGGACCCTGCAATATCTGATGAAATTGAGCAAAGGGAAAAATGTTTCCTAACAGCAAGATCTATTAATGGTAGGACCTAACACAGCCAGACTCAGAAAAATTTACACATAACTAGCAGCGAGCAGGCTCTGGCTACCAGTGAGATTGTACAGTCTCCACCAGAGGAAGGGGTGGGAGCCCTGTTGCTTGAGACAAAAAACAACCATCGCCAAAAATCCTGGACTACACTGGAGAGCGAACAGTAGGAAAGAATCCTGCCCTGGCAGAGGGACAGGCTGGGTGACCCCATTGGTCTTTTCTATTGCCAATTTCACCGACTTGACCGCAGTCATAACGAATAGTAACCGTGAAAGGTTTTGACTTGCCCTTGGCCGGTTGCTTAGTTTGGCAGCTGTTGAACTGTCTGTGGGAGGCAAATGATACGTCTCGTCATGCGATACTCATTGGCGTACCATGCAGATGTGCACCCAGGCAGTGCATGAGTTGCCAGCAGCCCTGCCAGCCCTGGCTGTGGGAATCAAAGCAAACCGGTTGGCCAACCCAAGCCTGAAGTGACTCCCTGCAGCAAATTGGACTAACCAGTGTGGTTTCCCACAGGCATCTAGTTCCCATCATGGCTTTCCCTTGACCACCTTAGCCCATGTTCAAGGCAGGGTGCCGTGCCTTCATTAGACTTTCCAGAGTGTTAAGCAGAATATGTCAGTTAACGCCCTTTACCAACTCTGAATCCTGGTCTAGCCAAGGCCACGGTGATTTAGGTTATGTGCAGTCGGTGGTGCGACCGCTGTACGTGTCATAGACTGATCTACACTAGAGTTAACAATAGCAGTGAAACCCCCCAGAAGCAGCATCCCTCCCTACCAGGGACTTTGGGTACATGCTAGGGTGCCCCCACCCCCAAAGATCTGGATCAAAGATAACTCAGGTGTATCCACCAGTGCTGCATTCATGCCTCCGGTTGGCAGTGCAGACACACCCTTCAGGGACCTGTGAAAGTTGTATTCACCACCACCTCTCCCAGGTACTGCTGACAAACCCAGACAATCCTGGACAACTTTCACTGGAACTCTAGCCGGGAGAGCAAAAATCCCATGCCCCATCTTGCGTCGCCATCCCGGGATAACGCAACCAACAGGCAGGTGAATTCAAGCACAAGTAGAACATGTGTGGAGGGGGAAGCCTGGGGACGGCGGGGAGGGGAGGCGGCTTTTCAGCTTCCCATTTACGCTGTCCACAAGCACCACGCCAGCTGGAGGGGAAGCGGTGGGCCGAGGTGACATGCATGCCTGGTGCAGAAGAAGAATCTAGCTGTGCCTGATAAATTGGAGGAATTGTTTGCCCTGGCACAGACACGATGCCTGCTCCGCCACCAAGCCCAGCATCAGAGCGGGACACTCTGCTGCCCAGATCAGCCTTTACCTTGGGCGACAACACCAGCCTTCCTGGAAGATGCCCGTGGGTTAGATTCCGCCTGGGGTGATGTGGCTACAGCCCCTGGCACAGGGCCCTCAGCGGCAGCATGACCAGCAGAGGGCACTGGAAGCATCTGCAATCGCCCCCCTCTTCCCAGGGGGTCCTTTGCAAGGCAGAAAAGTGAGCAGCCCCAGCTGTGGAGGAGGCAGGGGCGGGGAAGCTAAGGAATGCACTGATTCAGCATAGCCCCTCTTCCACAGGGCCCTCTGCACAGGAGGGGGGGATTTTACTCCACCTGTCTCACTTGCTGCAAACCATTCGTGACATACCTGTCTTCCATGAGATCCCTGATAGATGCCACTGTTGGTCCTGATCCCAGGTGGGTGTAGTATGGTCCCTCGTCTTTCTCCACTATTTGTTCTAGGAAAAACAAGGGGGGGGGGAAATTACTTCATTTGAACTGGTGCCAACCCCCTCTACCCTCCCCAGAACCATGCAGATACTGCAGGCTAATGCAAGTCCTTCGTAAAATCAGGATGGCCCCACATTCTTCACAAGATGCCCGCCAGCACCACCTGCACAGCCTCAGCGCGATCACCGAGTTTGCAGAGCTGCAGCCAACCAAACTTAGGGCGTGTTCCCATACAGGTGGCACAGTGGCTCCACGATGGAGCAATAGCTATGTCGCCGTTTTCTGTCGCTGCGGAAACTTCGTCTTCCCGAGCAGAGGCAGCGACGTTGAGAGAAGCATCCTTCCGTCACCCTAGCTGTGTCTACACTGTGAGTTATATCGGCGTAGCCACAGCGCTCATGGCAGTGGATTTTGCAGACCCCTGAATGCTAAAGCTCTGTCGATAGAAATTTTAAGCGTAGACCAGGCCTGAGGCTTGTCCACACTTGAAAGTGAACTCGGATTAAGGCAAGATATGAATTTAAAGGGCAACAGCTGGTCCTGATATTAACTCCAGGTGTAGACAAGCCCTTAGCCAAGCGTTTTGTTGATGATGCACAATAAGAAATCGCCCTCAGCTTCCTTTCCCAGGACTGCAGGGCTAGCAAGAGTTAGAAAGAGCAGTGCTTACTTTTGCATCTCCAGTGAGCAGACAGAACTCTGGGTGTACGCACAGAGAAAGTTATGACTAGTATTGCTTAGTTTACAGGAGCACCTAGAGGTCCTCACCTAGATCCAGGTGCCACTGGGCTAGATGCTGTACAGACACAGTGGGACAGACCCAGTCTCAAAGAGCTTACAATCTAAGCACACAAAGGTGGGATTGTTACCCCCAGTTTACAGCTGGGGACTAAAGCACACATATATTAAGTCACATACGGCAGAGCCAGGAATGGAACATGGATCTGCAGAGCACCAGCCTAGTGTATTATCATAGAATCACAGAAGATTAGGGTTGGAAGAGACCTCAGGAGGTCATCTAGTCCAACCCCCTGCTCAAAGCAGGACCAATCCCCAACTAAATCATCCCATCCTTGTTAACCACAAGGCCATGCTGATAAGCAACCCGGTGTCTTAATTGCATAGTCCTTTCCCACATCTGTGCTGTAAGGGGTCAGATTCTGCCACCCTTACTCTTTATCAGTAGTGCTTTTCTTCCCTGTGACTTCAGTGGGCTCCTGGCTGAACAAGGTCATACCTCACATGAGTTAAGGTAGCACAATCCAGCCCTTAGCAAACAGAGGTGTGCCTGCTTTTAACACACAGCCAACGCCTATCAAAACCACCCTCCCTTTTCACTCAGTGACAACAAACAGGTTTTCAGCCATTCCTGACGGGATTGCCCGCAGCGCACTTCACGTCCTTTAAATGCAGCCAGGGAGAAAAGCAGCTATGGGGTGTGTTCCGTTTGCTATTATTTTGCAATAACCCGCGTGGGGAAGATGCATGCAAATCCACCCCTCCTTCCTGAAACTGGACACAACGGGCCCAATCCCCAGCTGGGACAGATCAGCAGAGCTCCACTGAAATTGGTACAGCTATGGTAATCCCCATCAGCGGAAAGTCCCACCCAGTAAATCTTGTGGCATGTGATGGAACAAGATAACACACACACAAGACTAGGGTTCAGCAGAATAGCTTCAGGCATGGCCCAGCACCAAGCAGGTACAGAGCCAGGTAGTCACTGCATCAAACAAGCATGGCCTGGCACTCACTGCATTCTTATACAGCCGGCCTCTGGAGGGTAATGACCAACAGGGGTGAGTGATGCAAACACAGCTACCAGCCCTGCACAGGATGCATGAGTTCCTTGCCTAGAGACATCGCAGTCAGGTTCCTCCAATCAGCTGGAACAAGATTGTTTGGTGAATGCTGAGAAGCTGGATTATATTGGGAGAAAAGCGACAGGTTTCTAAATCACGGATTAACCAGATCTCTGGCAGGGGCAGATTTTGCTACATTGTCTGGTCCACATGGAACATTTTCTCCCTCTCTCTTTTCGCAGCCTCCTGGGATCAAGGTGAAGCTGGAGAGAGACAGCAGCAAAGACTGCAGCTGTCACCCAAAGCCCTCTACTTTGCCCAGCTAGGTAAAACGGTGCTATTTCATCTCAAACATAGGCACCTGTAAGGCAAGGGAAAAACCCTACTTAGTTATGCTCTGCACCTGGGAGGTGATCGATTGCCTCTTGGGTCAGAGTGGGGACAGCTAGTACAAGGAGCTTAGAGAGCACAGGCGTGGCAGAGATGAACTAGGGAGAGTCCCTTCCTGTAGCAGGGCTTGGCCCTGGCAAGAAAGCGGAACGACAAGAGTAGGGTTAGCTGTAGAGTGGAGAGGAGTCCCAAGCAAGGGTCGATGAAGACCAGGGAATGAGACAGACGTGCAGGAGGGGTGGAAGGCTAGCTTAAATGGCACTCGGATTCCCAGCAAGGAAAAGTCAGGGGGTCAGTACCTTGACAAAGGGGAAGAGTTGAAGTTGAACTGAGGAGGAGCAAAGGATCCTTTTTGTTTGTTTGTTTGTTTGTTTGTTTGTTTGTTTAGAGCTGAACCCAGAATGGGACTGAACTGAGCCATGGAAGACCAAGCAAGGCACTCTAGAGAAGGGACTGGCTGGGGCTGACCATCCGGGCAAAGGAAGTGCCCACCAGAGGCAGTGCAAGAAGCAAAATCCCCTTCAATGCCACATCCAGGCACGAAGGGCGGCCTAGATGTAAGGACGTGTGTTTATACCCCTTCCTTTAATCCATTGTAACTCTGACGTGCCAGAGCCTCATCCATTGCAGATCAGCTACCCCCATTTACACTGAGCATCTAACCCACTGGCTACAATGGAGTTACTCCTGACTTACATCACCATGAGAGTCATTTATCTGAGTGCAGGCCAGATTCCTTTCTCAGGTACACCAGTGGTACACTTGGGAGACTCCACCGACCCCGAGAGGTCACCAGCACAAGGCCAAGAGTCGGATCTGCGGGAACAGCGAGAGACGGGCAGAAATTGATGACACTAGATGGGAAGAGGGGACCAAACTGAGCAAGAGCCCCAGCTACAGCAGGGAAAAGAGCCATGGATAACCCCCTGGCTGAGCACCTGGGAGATGGGAAAGCAAGTTGGAAGGGCAACAGAGGAGAGGAACGAGGAGGAACAATCAGAAGTTCAGGGACGTGGGCCCCTACCCCACATGGAGCCACCTACAGCAGTGCAATGTGCCACCACAACCGAATGGCCTGGTGTCATCTGACTCCCTCTTTGCACGGCTGTGAATGACTCCACTAGGTGCAGGGCACTGATGAATGGAGCCTGGCGTCGGAGTGGGGCGTCCAGCAGGAGATCTGGAAGGAGAGGCCTAGCAGGCTCAGGGGTCATCGGTACGGCAGAGATAACTGAAGCCGTGGGAGCAGGTGAAGGCACCAGAGGAGGTAGGCTGGGAATTTCTATCCCAAAGCTTCTTTGGAAATCCTGGCCGTGAGCCACAAGATCAAAGGCGGCACCCACTGTAACATTCACTGCCCCAGCATGCATGACGGGACACAGAACTAAAGCCCAACCAGCAGGGGGAGAAAGAGAGACTTGTGCAGTTGCTGGATACCAGATACCTGGGGGCTAGTAGGTAGCAGGACTACTCAGGAAGAAGCAGAAATGGCCAGAGTTATAGAGCCATTTCAGGGCTCCGCTGAGCCAAAAATTAGCTCCGACTTCTACATTTTTCCTCCTTTGTTGTGCTTTTGTGTAGGAGGTAGAATTGGCCTGGCACAGCTAACGCATGGATACAGCACGCACTCTGGAGTTCAGAGGGCAGTGCCAAGATCCACGTTTCCCCACGCCCACAGCATTATTGTCTAAGGGCACGTCTACACGGCAAACTATTGCTGATGCAACTGACGTTGACATAGGCCGCCGCACCGAATATATCACTCGTGCGCATACATACGTGGCTCCTAGCGTTGGCACTGCAGGAGCATTCATGCCAGTGCACGGTGCACCATGGGGAGGTATCCCAGTGTGCAACTCACCATCATCCAGCACACTCTTTTTTGGGAAGTTTTGACAATGTATGGTGAGGGCAGAAATGAGTCACGCAAGGGGTAACTTGGATTGTGGGACCAAGTTCCAATCATGCAACTTTCTCCATCCATAATACCACCTCTGTCCCATAACTGTCGCACCTATTTTGCAAATCCCATGAACCTGTGCAGGACTTGTCGCTGTCCATCATCTCTGACCGAAGCATGGAGGCTGTACAGCTCTGCATTATTGTCACGAGTGCGGCAAGTACAGGATGCGTGATGCTCTGGTATTTGCAGAGCCGCAAGAAGAGCAAAGGGGAAAATGGTGATTTCTGGGAGGGCAGACTGCTGTGGAACGTAGCAAGAACCAATTCAATATCGCTGGTGGCATTCATGGAGCAGCTGCAAACGGTGGAGCGCCGCTTCTGGACCCTAGTAACGAGCACTTACTGGTGGGATCCCTTTGTAATGGAGGCTTAGGATGATGAGCAATGGCTGAAGAACTTTCAGATATGAAAGCCATATTCCTGGATCTGTGTGCCAAGCTCATCCCAGTCCCCTGGCACAGAAACACCAGACTGAGAGCTGCACTGAGAATGGAGAAGCAAGCGGCGATCACACTGTGGCAACTTGCAACACCAGATTGCTACTGGTCAACAGGAAAATCATTTTGAAGTTGGAAAATCCACAGTGGGGGCTGTTGTCATGCATGTGTGCAGGGCCATTAACTGTCTCCTGATCTGCAGGACCGTGACTCTCAGCAATGTGCAGTACATAGTGGATTTGCAGCAATGGGGTTCCCAAACTGTGGTGGAATGATAGCTGGCACACATATCCCTATTTTGGCATCAGCCCAGTTTGCCAGAGAGTACATCAACAGGAAGGGTTATTTTTCTATGGATAAGCAATTGCTGGTTGATCACTGGAAACACTTCACCGACATCAGTGTTGGCTGGTCAGGGAAGGTGCGTGACACTTGCATCTTTAGGAACACAGAATTATTCAGAAAGCTAAAAGCAGGGATTTTCTTTCATGACCAGCAGATTACCATTGGCAATGTTGAAATGCCCATTGTGATCCTGGGGGATCCAGCCTACCTCTTGCTCATGAAGCTGTACACGGGGCACCTTGGCAGCAACAAGGGAAGATTCAACTGCCAGTGCAGAATGACAGCTGAATGTGCTTTAGATAGGCTGAAGGGACGCTGGCGTTGTTTACTCACCAAATATTTTCTGTCAGGAAAAATATCCCAGTGGTTAGAGCTGCCTGCTGCGTCCTGCATAATATCTGTGACACAAAGGGGAAAAGTTGCTGCTGGGGAAGAGGGTGTAGGTGGAGCAGCTGTCTGATGAGTTTGAACAACCAGACACAAGGGCTATTAGAAGACCTCAATGTGGAGCAACCCAGCTCAGAGAGGCTTTCAAAGAGCACTTTATCAATGAGCCCCAGTAATGTGTCCTGGTGGACTGTGCTACTCAGCCCTGCAGTTTGGGGGCCTGTTAGGAATTGTGCGGTGCTTGGTACACATCTATGAACATAACACTGAATTTTGCAGTGCTTGCTGTACATTTATGATCATTACACTGTGTGTGTCACTGATCCGTTGAGCTGTCACAGTGTATGATAACAGGTAAGCGGGTGCCCTCACTACCATCAGCCATTCCGCATCATACACTGGGATTAATAAAAATGAATCATTTTCCAAACAACAGAGTTTAATTGACTCACAAAAACACTTCAGCAGAAATTCTGTGCAAGTTAAAAGGAAATATATTAAAACCTTAATAAATTTATGGATCAGAGTTTAAGGAAGAGGAAGGAACATTCATGTTCACTTTAGCTAGTCATACATCAACCATGGCTCTCAAAGGTCAGTGTATGTGATACTGTGGTTGTCCTTAGTGTGGAACGGCAGGAGAAGCCCCTGGTGCATCTCCCTCTCCTTTGCCTTCTGGAACTCCTGGATCTTTCTCCTGTCTGTTCTTTCCCTCTCCATCCAGACTGTAATATTCACCCTCCAGGCCCTCTGCTCACAGTCTGATGCAGCGCTGGCTTGCAGGATCTTGCCGAACACATCATCCCGAGTCCTCTTCTTTCTCTGACTCAAGCATTCCACGGGTGTAGAGGGGGAACCCCCGAAGGCCGCAACGGCCACAGTGGCAGATAGAACATACAAAGGTACCGCTGTCAGTATGTGAAACAGAAAGTGAAAGTTAAGTTTCTGAACTCCCTTCCCATGCTCCCCGGATGCTTTAAGCAAGACCTCCTGATTGACAGTCTGCTTCCAAGTGCTTGGGCACAGCACCAGGCACTGCACTTGAGGGAAATGACGAGGGTATTGCTTGGTTGCATGAAACTATGAGTACAGGGCAATGGCGCTGAATACCGGCACCACTTTTCACAGGCTGTGGTGATCTGAGCTGATATCCCACTCCCAAGGGTGACAAAGGCAAAGAGAGCACAGCTGCAGCTTGCATTCCCAAGGCCCATGTGCTGCAAGAGTGCATACTGCAATGGTGCCTGCTGAAGTTATCACTGACTGGCATCCTAACGCAGAGGGGAAAATAAGGCTTCCGGCCCTAGAAACCTTTCCTCAAGATCTCTTGTGAGGATTCAAGACACATCCCTGTGTACATACACACACTGCTACGCATGACAATCCCCCTCCATCCACCCGTCTAACTCTAGAGGGGAATGAAAAGCAGATAACTATACTACCTCTTTGTTGTATCGCTACCTCGTCTAGTACAAGTACATTAAGGAAAAGTCGATAGCTTTATCCTGCTAAGTTGGGGGCATCATCGCTGTAATGGGAAATAAATTTACACTCTTACATGAGGTTCCTTCCCTTGCATCAGGCTTGACAGCTGGGACCGACTGGACTATGGTGAAGTCTCAAACAGATCCTGGCTCATGGCATAGCTGGGCCTCCCGGGCACATGTCCTTCATCCTCTTCTTCCTCACTGTTCACGCCAGGGGCCTCTGTCTCAGGCTCCTCGGGGGTACCCAGGGTGGTTCACGGGGAGGTCTCCGCCAAATATGGCATGCAGCTCTTTGTAAAAGCAGAAGTTCTGCGGCTCGGCACTCGATTGACTGTCAGCCTCTCCACCCTTCCGGTTTGCCTTCGCTTTCACGTGGCACGGCTGCTGTTCCCTGTCGTACTCCATCTCCTGCATCCCCTGTGCAATCTGCTCGGAGATCTCCACATTTCTATGGCTGGTCCTTAGCTGTGCCTACACAGCCTCTTCTTCCCATAGGCCCAGGAGATCCAATATCTCCTGTCTACTCCAGGTGGATGCGCGTCTGGATTGCGTAGCCGGCATGGTCAGCTGGGCCCTTGTGCATAACCATGGAGAGCTGCTAGGTGCGCTCGCCAAGCGGGGCAATCAAGAAAAGGTATTTCAAAAATTCTTGGGGTTTTGGTGGGAGGAGGCTTCTGGTCTCTGTGACCCCAGGGGCAGTGGAATTAACAATTATGACCAGAGTGATCAGTGTGTGGCATTGTGGGACAGCTGCTGGAAATCTGCGAGGGTCAACATATGTAACACAGTATCTGCAGCAGTGCTGCGTTGACTTCAGTACATTGACCATGATTCAACTCTGCTCAAGGAGATGATGTTACTATGTCATGTAATGGAGAGCTTACATCAGTGGGAGACGAATTTACATGTAGACACATATCCAGTAGGTCACTGCATGGCAGCTTACATCAACCTACCTCTGTAGTGTAGACCAGGCCTAAGGGCCAGCCTTTTAAAGGTATTTAGGTGCCTAACTCCCATTGGTTTTTTATAGGCATTGGGTGCTCAAATACCTATAAAAATCAGGCCCTAAAAGCTTTTTGCCAGAAAGAGCCAAACAACTTGGTTTTGTCAAAACTTCAGTTTCTCCCTCAAGGTGACTACTTCAACTGGGGACAGTGATACAGAGTCTCTGCATGTTTGCAAGGGAAAGGGGGGATAGTGTCTCTTACTATTAATTTCACTATCTTCTTTCTATCACATGGCCAAAAAAAAAAAAAGTATTTTCAATCCAGCATCCTTCTGATTTAAATTATTTGACTCCTTACTTTAAATTGGGAAACCCAATATATATTGTAAATTCAAGTGACACTGTCAGGGGCCCAGCAACTAGCTACTGCAATGACTAATATTCTGGAAAAATGAGAGAAAAATTCCTATTAAGACAGGAAGAAATAAAGATAGCGAGACAGGCAGATAAATAGAAGAGAAAAATGATAGATGTATAGCTAGATTAAGATATGCAGATAGATATAAACAGATTAAGAAAGAGATACATGAGATTACACTCAAAGCATCTAAAAATATAAATAATATAATAAAAAATAAAATAAAAAAAATAAAAATATAAATAATTTTAAAACTAATCTGAATGGAAATATGTTTTATTATCTGTCTTCAGCTATTCCAAATGTGATGGTGCCCAAATGCAGGAAAAAAATAATTTTAGCACTTAGAAATATTCAGAATGAAAATGTAACAGCAAAAATATATAAAGATACAACACAAGAAAATGTTTATCAATCACAATGACCTACCAAGTCATCTGGCAAGAGGAGAAAAATCTAAAAACTCTAGGGGATTGTTCTCCGGTACGTGCTTCTCTCACACTTGAATTCAGAAGAGATTTAGATGCCCCAATGCGAAAGACAAAGTACTTTCCATTTTCCAGATTTGCAAGGAACGTCTAAGCATTTGGATTAGTAAGAGCAGGAAAGAACGTCCATAATTCTGTCTCTCAGCAAGAAATCGGGACCACTCCAAATTCCATTTCCTGTTTCTAAACAAGAGGTTGCAAATTGCTTCCTTTTCCAGAGTACAATTACCCGCTGAGCACACGCAGAGTGGACTAAGCCTCAAATATTAGAGAGGCCAAACCGAGGCAACATTACACCTGGCATCACAGCCCGACGGGAACATTGTTAGAGACGATCCAAATGAGAAGTGAACAGATTTGGGAAGTGACTTTTTCGCTTCGTTGCAAACAAATGCTGCTATTTTGGAATGTCTCCATGCCAGCTGGCTACCTCGAAAGCATGCAAGAAAGAATCAAGCACCTGTATGGAAGAAGGCAGCATCTTCACCGATTCAGTCATTTCTGCTTCCAGAGGATTTGGGGGAGACTTATACAAATTCACCCTAAATTAAAATTCTGATTTCAAAGCTCTCCTTTTGCCTGACTCACAGCAAAGCTTCATCATAGATTCCAAGGCCAGAAGGGACCACTGCGTTCATCTAATCCGACCTCCGGTACAACACAGGCCAGAGAACTCCAGGAGCAGCTGGACTGTACATATTGTTTAGAATTCCTACTGATTTGCAAAGCATTAATACCTTTCAATGTTGGTTTCCAGAATCGGTTTCAGCCAATCATTTTGTGAGTTGGCTACGGATGCTGTGTTACTAATTTCCACACCCTTGTGGAGAGAAAGATGAACCACAAGTTTAAGTAGGTTTCAGCCATGACTGGGTCAAACCTTTTCAGCTCAGAACATTACTAGAATGTTGGGTTCTAGCTGGTTTGGGGCATAATCTTCAAGGCTGAAATTATCAGAAGTGACTAGTGATTTCGAATGCCTCAATTTTCGATTGCCCAGCTTGAGATCCCTTAAAGGGGCAGGACTTTCCCTGGGCTGAGTGCTAAGCACTTTCTGAAACTGCCCCTTTTTAAGGTGTCTTGAGTTGAGCACCCCAAAAAATGAGGCACCCGGAATCACTAGTCAAGTTTTAAAATATTGGCCTAACATCACTGCTTGCTACTTTGTTTATAATAAGCTAAAGCCTGTTTCCTCACCAAACTATTTCTCCTCCTGTCATGTGCATGTGACTTTGTTATTGTAGGGTTTACCTTGTTTCTAAAAAGCAGGCTTTTAAAAAACAATGATTAGTATTATTTATACGACATTAGCACTTAGTGGTTCCAGCCAAGATGAGAACCGCACTGGGCTAAGGGCTATACTAACAGCAAGAGAGGTGCTCTCCCCAAAGAGCTGGTAATCTAAAGAGACACGATAGACAAAGGGAGTATTATTGTACAGATGGGAGGAACTGAGACAAAGATTTTTGTTCTCAGCATGTGCAACACCTAGCACAATGGGGACCTGATCACTGATTGAGACCTCTCGGCACTACCAAAATACAAACGCTGCTAATTAAAATCATCGTAATTCAGGAGGAGATTTTTCAAAGGCACCATAAACCCTGATCCTGCTCTCAATGAAGTTAGTGGCAAAACATCTGCTCACTCCAACGGTGCCGAGCCAGTCCTAATTCTGACTGAAACTCAAGGGGAGTCAGGCATCAACCTGCCATTTGGGTCTTTGAAAACTTCCCTCTAAGTGACATGCCAAGGTCACACAGGGTGCATGTATCAGAGCCCAGAGTTGAACTCAGAATCACTGAGTCCCTCTTACGAGCACCCTTCCTCCCACTGCCTTGAACTTACCAACCCTTCATGACCAAATAATCTTCAACTACCCAAGAACATCATTTGCACTCAGGAATCAAAATCATGAAACAGAATGGTGTGTCAGTTCTGGTAGGGTTACATCTGTTTGTTATTGTAGGGTTACACTAGCTTGCTATTGTAGGACCAAGCATTATTTTTAGAGATGGATTACAACCATTTTTGTTAATGCAGGGTGCTCTTGTGCATTGTGCTCCTAGAACTGATTTGTTTGAACTTTTAAGTTGGTTCAATAAAAGATATTACCGCACACACCCCTATGGATTTTTGCAGACAGAAGAAAAATGAAAGTAAAATTCATTAGCCTTAATGGTGTGTATTTAAAGAGCAACTGACAGATGCACATTTTATTTGGAGACCATTCTGCAGATCCCAGTCTCTTGTATAACATGAGACGGGCCATACTGGGTCTGACCATTGGTCCAGCTAGCTCAATATCCTGTCTCCAACAGTGGCCAGTACCAGAGCTTTAGAGGGAGCGTACAGACTAGGGGAAGTATAGAGTGATCCACTCCCATTTCCACTCCCAGTTTCTGGTAACCATAGGTTTATGGATACCTGGAGCATGGAGTTGTTTCCCTGACCATTTTGGCTAATACCCATTGACGGACCTGTCCTCCATGAACTAATCTTGTTCTTTTTTTAAACCCAATTATACTTTTGGCCTTCACAACATCCCCTGACAATGAGTTCCACAGGTTAATTGTGCACTGTGTGAAAAAGTATTTCCTCTTATTTGTATTTAACCTGCTGCCTATTAATCTCACGAGGTGACTCCTAGCTCCTGTGTTATGTGAAGTAGTAAGTAACACTTCCGTGTTCACTTTCTCCACATCATCCATGATTTTATAGACCACCATATCCCTCTTTCGTTGTCTCTTTTCTAAGCTGAACAGCCTGTATCTTTTTAGCGTCCCCTAGTATGGAACCCATTTCCTGCCCTTGATCAGCTGTGTCACCCTTCCTTGAACCTTTTCCACTTCCACTATATCCTTTTAGAGATGGGGCAACCAGAACTGGATGCAGTATTCAAGGTGCGGGTTCACCATGGATTTATAGAGTGACATTAAGATATTTTCAGTCATATCTTCTATCTCTTTCCAAATAGTTCCTACCATACAGTTGGCCTTTTTGACCACTGCTGTTCAATGAGCAGAAGTTTTCAGAGAACTATCCATGGTGACTCCAAGATCTTTCTTGGGTAGTAACCACTTATTTAGAGCTCATTGTTGTATAGGGGTATATTTTCTTACTTCTCTTGCAAGTACCTTGTTAGTGAAGAAATTCTCATGGGAAAAGGGTCTTAGTACTTTGAAAGCTTCCATGTGAGATTTCAGTGCTGGTCAGTGAGCAGAAATTTGGGTATTATATTTGTTTATGGCCTTATAACTTCCATGATAACCAAATGTCCCAACCCCTCCAGGGGATTCTCTCTTCAGATGGCGGGAGCAGCAGCAGAAAAGGGTATGTGCTTCAAAGGGAGAGATTCCCTACAAAGACCCTTAAGAATAAAACAAGTTAGACCTACATTTTCAAAAAGTGTCCCCTACTACCGGAAGTTCAATTTGAGACCCCTGGCTCTTAGTTGTCAGAGGGGCTGAGCAAACCTCCACTTCCACTGCCTTAGCTAGAGTTGCATTTCCTCAGTACCTGTGGATACCAAAACTTGAGGAACCCCAAAACCAGCAGCCGCGGGGGGAAATCCTATGACTATTTGATCTTTGGCTTCTCTGCTGAGACAGCAACCAAGTAGGTCAGACTAGACGATCCTCCTGGTCCTTTCTGGCCTTAAAACCTCTGCAAAATCTAGAACAGAGTGAATGCATGAAATCACAGATGCACACACTCCACTACCAATGCTGCTGTGAGCGGTGCGTGGCTGCAGGGTCAGATTCTGATGGGCTGGAGCACTCGTTCCACATGGGTTCCCTGGGCCAAACCACATGGGTTCCTCTGCTCCATTGAGCTCATGTTACACCAGCTGTGACTCTGGTCTCCCCATGTGAGGAAAGAACTCAAAGACCATCCCAACCAGGACTCCCTTCCCGTACAGGAGCAAGCTGGAGGATGGGTCCAAAGAGCCCAGGAGGAAAACAGGCGATTGGCTTCTCTGGGTGTCCTATAAAATAATCAGATCTGGGCACATCAGTCAATTTTACCACTTAGTGTTGTTTAAAACAATTAGGATTTGAGGACATTCAGCAGCACCTCGTCAGATCAGACCTTAACATCCCCAGATGCTTCATTCCCCTTGGTACGGTTCAGTTATTCCAGACTTGAGCTTTCCAGGCAGTATTCAGCACCAAGCCAGGGACTTTGTCCTTCCACTCCAGAGGCCTGATCAGTGACTTGTAAACCACACTGCCCCTCCTCCCCAACCTCGTTCCTGGAACAAACAGCAACCGGGCTGTGATGGGGGGCCAGAATCCTGGCTGGCTTTTTTTTTTTTTTTTTTTAAGCTTGCAAGCTGCTGCTAATGTGATTTGCTCTTTTGGTTACTCTGTTGAGTGTAAATGCAGCTGGCCTTCTTTTCTCTGAAACGTGATTGTCCTGGCTCTGACCATGCTCAGAGGGAGTGCTGGGCTATTTGAATGATAAAGAACCAATACAGAGATAATTAAAAATAGATATTTCAGCCTTGGCCATCATGGTTACTATTACATGGTGGGGAACAGGCAACCAGCCTGAATTTGTGGAAGAAGAGCTAGTTAGCAGATGCTTCAGTGGGGCTTGTTTTCTGTCCGGCAGTGCTGAGCAATTGACACGGATTTAAGGCCTGATTCTTTATTCTGCACCTTCTGCAGTCAATTTATCTCCCATGCCACGTAGGGATCAGAAGGGAACTGTTTTACACCCTCCTTGCCCCAGTGTAAATGACAGTCCACAACCCAGGGCAATGACAATTCAAGCCCTTTGTGTTATCTCATGGGGTGATCTCATGCCAAACGGTAACAGATAACAGGCAAACACTACGTACTATCAATATTTCACTACCTCCTCCTCCCCCATTAAACTGGGGCATCCCTTAATGCAAGGGGGGGCAGCAGCTGCCTGCCTGCGCACCTGCTTGTCTTGCCATCCCACAGCAGCTCTCCAAAGAGACCCCTGGAGCAGGACACCCATTTGGGTTAAGGAGGGTGTAACGTTGCACTCCATAATGTTTTATGGAAATATGCTTATGAGTGTGAATATGATGTAACTGGAATATGCTTTATGCAAAAGGTCTCTTGTAAGGCATCATTACAAAGCTTATAATCTACTGAGTGTGTTCATGCTATTTGTATGAATGTATCATCCTTTTATCTGAAGCTAGAAATATAAAGTATGACTCTGAGATCCTATTGTAATTATGCAAAGTGTGGGCCATTAATGGTGGTTTAGAATCTTAATGGCTCCCATTGACTAGGACAATTGGTTGTAAATGGTTTGTTTACCTGCAAGCCTTCCTGTGTACATGTTGGCCAGACTGTGGGTAATGAAGAATAAGGTCTTTCAGTGACATGTGATCATGTCACTTGAACTGGAATCTATCTTAAACCTGGTACTTTCCCATTTAGAAGGAGGGGTGGGACCCAGAGAGACAAAAGATTTCCGCCTTGTGCCAAAGCTATAAAAGGGGATGGAGCAGGACAAGGGGGGTTCCAGCATGAGAAAACCCCGGCTTTTCACCTAAGATGCCTGCTGGAACTAACAAGGACTGTACCGGGGGAAAGGATTGGGCCCAGACTAGGAAGAAGTCCAGTCTGTGAAAGAAGCTTATTGGAACATGTCTGAGGGTGAGATTTACCTGTAATCAGTTTCTTAATGTATTAGGCTTAGAATTGCGTATTTTGTTTTATTTTGCTTGGTAACTTACTTTGTTTTGTCTGTTATTACTTAGAACCAGTTAAATCCTACTTTTTATACTTAATAAAATCACTTTTGTTTATTGATAAACCCAGAGTAAGTGACTAATATCTGGGGGAGCAAACAGCTGTGCATATCTCTCTATCAGCGTTATAGCGAGAGGACAATTTATGAGTTTACCCTGTACAAGCTTTATACACATTAAAATGGATTTATTTGAGGTTTGGATCCCATTGGGAGCTGGGTGTCTGGGAGATAGGTGACCTACTGAGTGGTTTTCAGTTAAAGCCTGCAGTTTTGGGGGCATGATCTAGACCCTGCGTCGGTGTTGCAGCAAGCTAGCGTGTCTGGCTCAACAATGCAGGGTTCTGGAGTCCCAAGCTAGCAGGGAAAATGGGCTCAGAGGTAAATCCAGCACATCAGGTGACAGTCCCAAGGGGGTCTCTGTGACTGAACCCGTCACAGAGGGCACCAGAGCTCACCTATGCTCACCATTAATTACCT
Source organism: Dermochelys coriacea (assembly GCF_009764565.3). Taxonomy (NCBI): domain Eukaryota; kingdom Metazoa; phylum Chordata; order Testudines; family Dermochelyidae; genus Dermochelys; species Dermochelys coriacea. The sequence continues at coordinate 13,029,670 of NC_050093.1, forward strand.
TGTCTTCCCAGGCCTTCTCCTGAGGCGAGCGAGAGCGATCCTCCTTTCGATGGAGGATCTTGGTGCAGTGGTTAAGGTGGTGCATTTTGTTAATACATGGGGTACACACACCTACAGCACTGGGAGAGGCCCCTTGGAAATACATTACATTCAGCTGGGTGCAAACTGTGGCTCGGTCTACTAGAACTACAGTCAAGAGGGATAAACCCATCAAGGCCCCTGTAGGGATGCATTAGAGGTCTCTTCGTGGCCGCTGGGAGGCCGCATGCTTGGCTCTCTCCTAAACAGGCAAGGGCATGAACTGTGGACTGACCCCCCACCCCATGCCCCCAATACACTGGCCAGCCATGCTATGCTGGTTTGGAAGGGAGTGCATCCAGTGAAGAGCTGCAGGAAGTCACTTCAGCAGGGAAGGAAGCAGGGAGGAAACTTAGAGCTTCATAGCGCTGAAGGCCAGAAGGGCCAATCAGATCATCTGGTCTGACCACCTGTGTAGCACAGGCCTCTCTAAGTCCTGCTCTCTCTCCACTTCTCCCCCTGGGGTGGCCCAGCCCTACACGCCTGTAACACAGCATGTTCAGCAACAGCTTGCTTTAGCCCTACATCAATAATGACTCCCCTTTACTATCTTAGACAGCCCCAGCCTGCTGGTGTCGACCACTGAACTATCAGAAAAGGAAAGCAAGTACCAATGGGGTTAGGAACAGAGTCTCTTCAATGGTCCTCCAATAAACAACTCAAGAGGCTCTTGCCCAGATCTCCATCCTCTTTGGTGCCACTACTGTAATCGCCACTGTTCCGCTTTTGATCCCAGCCACAGTGCCTCAAGTCCACGCAAAAAGTCACAGGTCAGGACAATCTTCCTGGCTCACGACTCCAACCACATCATCCCCTTCTTGGCATCCCTCCACTGACTCCCTCTCTGCCAACCCCTCCCAACATAAATCTTGGCCTTTGCCTTTAAAGCCCTTTGCCATTCAGCCCTGCCATGTCCATCAGATCTACTAGCTTACAATCGGCTACCTAGCTCCTCTCATTGCTCGCTCTCAAAGTGCTTTATGACAGAGGCCAGTATGCTTATCCTCATTCTACAGAGGGAGAATCAGAGGCACAGAAACAGGGCCGTCCTTACCCATATGCAAAGTACGCAGCTGCATGGGGCACCAAATTTCCTGGTGCCCTGTGTGCTGCTCCAGCCCCTGCTCCAGCTCTTCCCACAACAGCCCCGCACCCACTCCCCTGAGGAGTGCAGCCGGGCTGGGCCTGCACTCACCAGCAGCAGGAAGTGCAGCGACCCGGCCCCAGCCGTGCTGCCAGTAGTGCTAGGAGGTGGTTCTCCCCTACCCCCCAAGCCAGCCCCCCCCCCGGGAGACCTCCCCCCCCACAGGGGGCCTGCTTAGGGCCCCAGAATTGCTAGGGACGGCCCTGCACAGAGGGCAGTGACAGAGCTGGGAACAGAATCCAGGCGTCCTGAGTTCCAGTCCAGCGTGCTATCCACACTGCCTCCCCTGCATCAAAAACCACCACCACCAGAGCCTTTTTCAGACAGAGCCCTTGGCATTCCATGTGAAATGACATGATCAATTTCAGACCCACACATCTGTCTGAAAACAGTTCCCCTGTTACTGTAACATGCACAGTCCCTGTTAACTGAAGGAGATCGGAGAGCTAGGAAAAATATATTTCTCGCTAATCTTTTCAGTCTGTTTCCTTTCCACACTGGACAGCACTTAGTGTACAGGCAGTTTCACTGTTCTCCCTATATGATCAGTTTCCCTCTGCAGTTTGCTGGGTCTTTCACACAGCAAAGGAGAAGAGAGATCCATTTTAGGAAATCCTCAGAAATTGGGAGGGGGGACTCCAGGTCATGGCTAGAACCTGAAACCTGTCCCAGTGCGGTGGCAAGATGGGGACGTACCATAAAACTGAGAACCTGGTCATTAATGATCCCATGGTGCCATTCTACAAGGCTAGGAGTTAGGAGTCCTGGCCAAAAGCCAACTTTGGTCATTAGACTCTGCCTTGCTGAAAACTTTCCCTGCAATTTCAATCATGGGAAAACAGATCTCCACCCATGTGGTGTCAAAGTCCAGGTAAAAGGAGAGAGGCCAAAGAGAGCAAAGCAGGAGGGATCCTGCTTTCACACAGACATGCAGAAAGAGAAGAGAAGAGCTAGGATATAAACAGAGGAAACCAGAGGAAGGAAAGGGATAACGCCAGATTCTCCAGTCAATCAAAACTACCCGCACTGAGCACGGCTCCCTGGCTCTCCAGAGCCCCCCTGAGACACCAGGGAGGGTGGGCTGAGTCACTGACCGGTTAGGGAGTGGGGGCTAGGAGTCAGAACTACTGGTTAACTTCACATCTTCCCTACTAACTTGCTGGGTGACCTTGGGCAAATCATGTCCCTTCCCCATGCCTCAGTTTCCTCATCTTTAAAAAGGAAACAATAGTGCAGGTGGGTTGTGAGGCTCCACTCATTAATGTCTGTAAAGTGGATGGATGGTGCCTCGTCCCTGCTCTGGCCACTATCCCGCATCTAGCCAAAAACCAATAAAGCTTTGTGCCACATCTTGCCCTGGGCTAACGAGCTGTGTTATACCAATATTCCTCGGGATTTTTTAGCCATATCAATTCACCGCAGGAGTGGGTGGCTGTGAGCAATATCAAGGTACAACAGGGATTCTTCCCCCTGCTTCCTCCAGGTGCTGTTGCCGGGAATCCAGGAGAGAATTACATGCAGTGAGTTGTGCTTCGGTTTCCCCTCCCATCTTTTGCCTGTCTTGTCTAATTAGACTGCAAGCTCTTTGCGGCAAGTGCTGTCTCTTCCCATGCATAGGCACAGCATCCAGAACAAGGGAGTCCTGATCTTGTGACCTCTAGGTGCTGCTGTCATACGAACTCTGAAAACCCTGTGAAGTCCGTATAATGGAGCGGCGCATCCGACGCTGCATCGGAAATCTCAGCAGAGAGACGACAGCGTGAAACGGCCATGTAAGTTTAACTGCAGCTACCTAGGACCGAAAGGGACCTCCTGGATCAGAGAGTCCAGTCCTGATTATCATAAACTCTCTGCTCACCCCTAGCGGTTCCACCTCCAGTTTAATGACAATAGCTGGAGAAGTCTATATTGCCACTGTCCCCATGGACAGAGGACATCACTCTCCAGGACAGACAATCCAGCACCGATTCCCCCTTAAAAGAATACAAGGAGCTCAGTTTTATGAGGGTCTCAAGGCATTGAAAGCCACCTCTACCACTGCATCCTCCCGGGGGAGCGCTCAGCAAAGCATTCCCCAACCTCAACGCCAGCAGGACAGGAGTAATAAAATGTGGAGAAGTTCTTAAGGCAGCATTTTAACCCTGAAAGATCAGACCCTGCTTTACAACCTCGCGCCAGCCCTGAACTGGCCTGCAACAGTCATCGCAAACTAAACAGCCCTGCAGCCCCCCGGATGCTACAGGATTTGCATAGGCTGGCTGAGTGCTGTGCATTTTTATGAGCTCTGCGGAGAGCCGATTAGCAGAGAGAGGCACCCTGGCATACAAACCCCCCTGCCCGCCCCAGCCCTCCCTACCCCACCTGCTCCCCTCCAGCTCCCACGCTCGCTGCTATTCAGCCAGCTGGCCCGCCTTGCCCCCTTCATGCTGGCTGCACTTGTCTGCGATTGTCTTGGTTGGATGCTGCCAAGGGAGATGGGCTGCCTTGTGCTGTCGCTGAGCTGCTTAAACCACCCCGGAGTCTGAGCGGAGGTTGGCTTGGGGCTGAAGGGGTAGGATGGCGGCTCGCTCAGGGCTGGATTCTGATCTCAGACTGGTGTAACTCCAGTGGAACTGCATGGATTCCAACAGTGGTGACGCTGGATTGACAATGGGGTAACTGAGACCCGAATCCAGCTCCAAAGGCATTGAAACGCTCCCTCTTCAGGCAACGGCTCAGTGCAATAGGAAGATGACAAACCATAAGCATTTGGAATTCTCTGTGCGTTGCTCTTTTCCAGATTCTACGCCCCTCCAGCCTCTCTACACCTGGGGCTGCGAAAGGGACCACAATGCACTGGGGCAGATGTGTCTGTGCGCTGCTCTCTTCCCCTGGATGGAAAGTTGGTCCTGCCTTCCAGTACATGCTACACAGGAGTAACCCAGAGGCCCACTGGTGGCTCACAAGTCTGTGTCAGCAATTCTTGTCAGGCCCCGACATACTCATTACACCTAACACACTGGTGTTATCCTGGTTATCCAGAAAGTGTCCTGCAAGGTATCAAATGAAAGCTGGCGATGCACCGAGTCAATAGGGCTTTTGTAAAGGGAAATCACACCTCACCAACCTATTGGAATTGTTTGAGGGTGTCAATAAGCACGTGGACAAAGGTGAGCCAGTGGATATAGTGGACTTTGACTTTCAGAAAACCTTTGACAAAATCCCACACCAAAGGCTCTTAAGCAAAGCAAATCAAAGCAAATCTTCTTGTGGTTTAATAATGGGTTAAAACACAGGAAGCAAAGGGGTAGGAATAAATGGCCAGTTTTCCCAGTGGAAAGTGGTAAATGGCGGGATCTAGACTGGGACCTTTGCTATTCAACATATTCATAGAAGATCTGGAAAAGGGGGTAAACAGTGAGATGGCAAAGTTTGCAGATGATACAAAATTACTCAGGGTAGTTAAGTCCAAAGCAGACTGCAAAGAGCTACAAAAGGATCTCAAACAACTGGGCAACAAAATGGCAGATGAAATTCAATGTTGGTAAGTGCAAAGTAACGCACATTGGAATACATAATCCCAACTATACATACAAAATGATGGGGTCTAAATTAGCTGTTACCACTTAAGAAAGAGGTCTTGGAGTCATTGTGGACAGTTCTCTGAAAACATCCACTCAATGTGCAGCTGCAGTCAAATAAATTAACAGCAGGTTAGGAACCATTAGGAAAGGGATAGATAACAAGACAGAAAATATCACAATGCCATTATATAAATCCATGGTACGCCCACATCTTGAATATAGTGTCACGTTCTGGTCACCCTATTTCAAAAAAGATATATTAGAATTGGAAAAAGTACAGAGAAGGAAAAAGATGGTTAGGAGTATAGAACAACTTCCATACAAGAAGAGATTTAAAAGACTGGGATTGTTCATCTTAGAAAAGAGATGACTAATGGGGGAAATGATAGAGATCTATAACATCATGAATGGTGTGGGGAAAGTAAATAGGCAAGTGTTATTTACCTCTTCACATACCACATGAGCTAGGGGTCATTTGATTAAATTAATAGGCAGCAGAATTAAAACAAGCAAAGGAAGTACTTCATACAACACACAGTCAACCTGTGGAACTCGTTGCCACAGGCTTAAAAAAAGAACTAGATTAGTTCATGGGAGGATAGGTCCGTCTATGGCTATTAGCCAGGATGGTCAGGGATGCAACTCCATGCTCTGGATGTCCCTAAACCTCTGACTTCCAGAAGCTGGGAGTGGACAACGGGAATGGATCACTTAATAAATTGCCTTGATCTGTTCATTCCCTCTGAAGCACCTGGCACTAGCCGCTGTCAGAAGACAGGATACTGGGCTAGATGGACCATGGGTCGCACGCAGTATGGCTGTTATGTTCTTACTGGTCACTAATATCAGTGTGAAATGTCTGTATTAACTAGGGGGACCAGATGTCCTGATTTTATAGGGACAGTCCCGATTTTGGGGTCTTTTTCTTATATAGGCTCCTATTACCCCTCACCCCCGTCCTGATTTTTCACACTTGCTGTCTGGTCACCCTAGTATTAACACTATACGAGGAATCATATTTACTCACTGATATTATGGTTTAAAGTTTGTAACCTAACACAGGGAGAAACAGGTTTTCTTCCCGACAGGAGGGATAGGAATTATTGCCCTTCCTCTAATGTAAATTAAGCATTGTGAAATCAATACAAAGGATGCCCAATTTGTATGCAAGTCAACAGGAAAAGCCAAGTCGTGAAGTCAGCCTAGGAAGACGCCAGAGGCTAAAGCCACAGGAGGTTGTCTTGGTTCTGGGGTCCAAACAGTGAGTTTTGGGGAAATATAAGGTGAAGCAAAACAACATTGCGCTAATCATCACTGAGGAGGTGAAAGGGACAGTATTACGCATCCATGAAACCTAGATCCTGGCTGAAAGGTCACGTTAGGTAAGAAAATTACTTTAGACAGAAGATCGTAGCCTGATAAAGGTAAGTTTTAGTCACTGGACAGCATGTTATACTTCTGTTTTATTTGTAACCATTTCGGTTTGCTTCGTATCACTGACAAAATCTCTCTCTACTAATAAACTTCTTTGTTTTGCCCTAAGCCAATCCCAGTGCTGTAATATCGAAGTAAAGAGTGCATCCTCAGCTGAGCCAACAGGCTAGTGTGCACACCGCCACTTTGGAGACAGCCGACTTGGTAACTTCTGGGGGTGTCCTGGGACAGGGGCTATGGGCTACAGGAAAACTGGAGGGGGTTCAGGACATGAAGTGCGCCAAGTGTTACCTGCCAGGCAAACTACAGACTGGCGGGATCCTGAGGCGCTGGCTACCACAATGGAGCGTCAGGGAGCCGACACACAGTTTAGCATCAGCAAACCTCTCTCTCACGGAGGCAGAGGGGCAACAAGGTAACTTACAGTTCTGGAGCCTCCCAAAAATCATCACAGCATGTTAATCTAGTAGGAGCAGCCCCCAGAAGAGCTAAGCCCCATTCTCCACTGCTCTGCACATGGTGCCATCGTTATAACAGGGCAAAATGGGTGCAAAATGCTGCCACACCAGAACGGTCAAGCAGACCAAAAGCTCTAATGCTTTTAGAGAGGCAGCATGGCCTAACCAATTCAGGAGACCCAGGTTCCTGTTCCTAGCTTTCTCACTGGAATGTAAGTCACTTCCGAGCTCCCTTCCTCAGTTTCCCTGTAACATGCTGTTGGGGACACCCAGACCTGGGAGCCACTGTGTTTCTTTCCTCCCCACCTCAGTGAAAGTGAGCTTTGCTGGAGATTGGACTGTGTCAGCTCCCAGCCTGTCTGCCTCACCAGCAAACTTCTCAAGGCTCTCCCAGCCCAGCAGGTGACAATCAGTGAACTCCAGCCCCCGAGCTCCTTAGGGAAGTTTCTCTGCAATGCACAGCCCCTACCGCTGTACATTCACAGGAGATATTAAGTTTGCTGCTCTTTACGGCAACTGGGGAAAACATACCCTTCCCTTCAAACACAGCCCTGAGGCGGTTTAGAGCCAAAATTAAGTAAGTGTATTACCAAAAAGGGCATAGGTTAAGTGATACTGGGTAGAAAGGGCTTACAAACAAACAGAAGTAAAAATACATTTTCTAATGACTGAGAACTTAACAAACTACAGCCTTTGCACAAGGTAGTTTCCTCACCAATTTTCCTAGCCCAGCAATGGCTGGCTCACTTTCAGCCAGGATCCCTGAAGAGGCCAAGGAGTTGGTTTTCCTTGTCTCGTCAGGTGCAGGATAAAGCAAAGCCTTTCTGTGTGTCCTTATACCTCAAAGTCTGCTTTGGTTTCAAGGGCTACATTGCTCCTTTGGGGTTCAGTCTCCTCCAAGGGTTGACTCCAATTGATTACAGCTTTCCAATGCGATGCTTCCTGATGCAACTGTACTGTGTAAAATGTTCTCTCGCTGCAACCTCAGATACAAATGAATAGCCCATTGAATCTGGCCACACCTGGTTTGAGGCATTTTCTTTGTCTTGAGGAAACCTGTTTATCAACTTCCCCTGACATGCCTGGTTTAAACACCTTTTAATCCCAGACCTCAAAGCATAACTTCAGTGAGTATCCATAATTCCACACACAGCATTGTCACTTACATCTCACAATGATATTATTGACCAGTACATAAGAACATAAGAACGGCCATACTGGGTCAGACCAAAGGTCCATCTAGCCCAGTATCCTGTCTTCCAACAGTGGCCAATGCCAGGTGCTTCAGAGGGAATGAACAGAACAGGTAATCATTGAGTGATCCATCCCCTCGCCCATTCCCAGCTTCTGGCAAACGGAGGCTAGGGACACCATCCCTGCCAATAGCCATTCATGGACCTGTCCTCTGTGAACTTATCTAGTTCTTTTTTGAACCCCGTTATAGTCTTGATGTGTAAACAGCATGCTGTTCATTTTAAAATGATACCTCAAAAGCAGCGATACTCAGACTGAGGCTTGCAAGCTGCAAGTGGCTCTTTAATGTGTCTCTTGTGGCTCTTTGCAGAACACATTAAAACACTTTGTGATTTAATTATTAACCAATCTAAGTTATTAGCCAATTGTACTTGATAAAATAATAATACCTGATCAGACATTTTGCTGTGAGAATATATAAAAATAGTAAATGAAACCATGAATTCACATGACTCTGGCTCTTCCAGGTAATGCTGATTGCTAATTTGGCTCCTGAATCACTGAGGTCTGAATATCACTGCTCAAAAAGTATATTTTGTATACGAAGTACAGTAGTGTGCAGCATTTGAACATGAGGGCTATTGTTGCATTCCCCCCATCTGTAAAATGGGGCAAACAATACTGACCCCCTCTGCAAAGCCCTCGGAGATCTACTGTTATTACAGAGCTCACAGATCCCCCTATAGTTCCAGAGGTAGCAGGCTGTAGCTTTTAGAGCAGCAGATCAGGGGTTCTAGCCCAAAGTAAACAGGGCAAAGGGCTGGAGGGAAAAGAGCTGACAGAAGAACCCAAGGACTGGCTAGTATACATAAGCCACAGCTTTGGATCTTGGCAGCACCCATGAGCATAAGCCATGTGGTCAGGGTATGGGAGAGCAAGTAATTACATACATTATCATTATTTCTCCAGCTAAGTCAATTTGTTAACCAGGGTGGGACTCTGCAGCTCAGACGGAGACCACAGTAACTTGTACACCTGCCACCTTCAACTGGATCTGCTCCTGCTTCACTGCTATGTGTATAGTGCTGCTGGAACTGGTGGAGACAGGGCTTGGTTAGAATGAACACTGGGGGTGGGAGAGGTTTAATAGAGGCTGCCGGACATAGGCAGACCCTGTGATTCTCTCTGCCTCTCTAGCTCTCCAGCCTGCGCTGCCTAGGGTCATCATGCAGGATCTCCCTAATTCATAGGAGAGATGCTCCAGTAGTATGAAAATGGAGGCTGCTGTACTTCAAAGCAGTGATTTTCAAACTTTTTTTCTGGTGACCGAGTTGAAGAAAATTGTTGATGCCCGTGACCCATCAGAGCTGGGGGTGAAGGGTTTGGTGTGTGGGGGTGAGGGCTGCGTGGTGGGGCTGGAAATGAGGGGTTTAGGGTGTGGGAGGGGGCTCAGGGCTGGGGCAGGGGATTGAGGTGCGGGAGGGGGTCAGGGCTCTGGGCTAGGGGTGGGGATGAGGGGCTTGGGGTGCAGGAAGGGGCTCCGGGTTTGAGGGGGCTCGAGGGTAGGGTGCAGGGTTTGGGCACGGGCTTACCTCAGGTGGCTCCCAGTCAGGGGCGCAGCGGGGGTACAGAGGCAGGCTTCCTGCCTGTCCCGGCACCGCAGACTGTGCTGCGCCCTGGAAGCGGCCAGCAGCAGGTCTGGCTCCTCAGCGGAGGCACATAAGCGACTCCGGGCAGCTCTCGCCCGCAGGCACCGCCCCCCAAGCTCCCGTTGGCCGAGAACCGGCCCATGGGCATGCAGAGCTGGTGCTTGGGGAGGGGGGCAGCACATGGAGCCTCGTGGCCCCCGTGCCTAGGAGCCGGACCTGCTGCTGACCGCTTCCAGGGCACAGCACGGTGTCGGAACAGGTAGGGATTAGCTTGCCTTAGCTGGGCAGCACTGCTGATGGGACTTTTAACGGCCCGGTGGGCGGTGCTGAGCAGAGCCACCGTGAACCAGTGCCTTCCATTCCACAACCCATTACTGGGTCGTGACCCACAGTTTGAAAACCACTGCTTTAAAGGAATAGTCAGTGGGGTTTCCCACGCTGACTCTAGCACTGGGGAGAATAGGGGACATCTCTATGACCGGGAAGCAACTAGAGGATCAACTGATCTCAGAGGACTGCAGACGTCTGGAAGATTTAGGGCCAGGGAAGACAATTGGCATCTTTTCTTGGACTTCCATGGGGTTTGGATCAGCCCTTTAGAGAGCTGGTTATCCAAAGTGGAACAGCCGGTACCATTAACTGAACCCTGTTCAGACTGTGATCTCACAGAGAACTTGCTGGGCCAGGAGAATTAATGGACCTCTTCTGGGGATTCTAGCGAGACTGGAGGGCTTAGGACATTTGCTAATCAGGGAATTAAGTGGGCATTCATGGGCCTGATCCAAAGTCCATAGAAATCAGATTCCCATTAACATCAATGGGCTTTGGATAAAACTCAGCACGAGCTTGCCAACCTCAGAGAGCCTAGAGAACTCACTTTCCAAGCAGGGAACTTGCAGTCTGGTTAACAGCACTTTCTTTGGGGCTTTAGTGAGCATAGAAGGCTCCTTAGTTAGGCAGGCATTTGCTGTTGGGTTGTTTTTTCTTTCCCACTCCTCCCCAGCCTTAATTTTTATTCCCGTCATGTCTAACTGGCCCCATGCCAAGGAAAGGAGAAAGCAAATCTCAGCTGGGCTGCAGGTGTCCAGACAGAGATCAATAAGTGACACACAGAGGAGTCTGATTTTATTAGGCTAACAGCAGAAACACCTAATGAAGTACCAAGTCCCGACTCCTACTTAATTGCTTTTTCTTTCTTTCTTTTCCTGCCCAAAATAACCCAAATCTTTCCTGGTCCTGGAGGCAAAACTCAAACACGATGAAAGTTTCAACCGACTCCACAAATGCTGGGAGTTTCTTTGCATTTCTTTGGTGTCATTTGGTATAATCACCGCTTTAAATTTACAAGCCAATAACTAAATAAATGACTGCTGATAAAAGCTCAGTTTTTGTTTGGCCAGAAGCCAGCTCCCAATCAAACATGGGGTATTCTTTTTGTGGCCCTCGGTTGTTTCCAATACACCCCAAATTCTTTCCTTAGCTTTTCTATGCGAGCACAATGTTAGTGAAAACACCCAGCCTATTTAAAGCCTCAGGGGGTAGGCGGAGCCTATCAGACAAGAAGGCCCGCCCTCTCAGGTGAGGGAGGGGCCACAGCACTCCAATTTAACTGCAGACAGAGGACATAAAATTAAAAAACAAGGATGGGGGCTGAAGATGTATGAGCAGGAGTGTTGTAAGCAAGACACGAAGAAATTCTTCTGCTCTACTCTGCGCTGATTAGGCCTCAACTGGAGTATTGTGTCCAGTTCTGGGCGCCACATTTCAGGAAGAATGTGGACAAATTGGAGAGAGTCCAGAGAAGAGCAACAAAAATGATTAAAGGTCTAGAAAACATGACCTATGAGGGAAGAGTGAAAAAATTGGATTTGTTTAGTCTGGAAAAGAAAAGACTGAGAGGGGACATGATAACAGTTTTCAAGTACATAAAAGGTTGTTTCAAGGAGGAGGGAAAAGAATTGTTCTTCTTAACCTCTGAGGATAGGACAAGAAGCAATGGGCTTAAATTGCAGCAAGGGAGATTTTTAGGTTGGACATTAAGAAAAACTTCCTGTCAGGGTGGTTCAGCACTGGAATAAATTGTCTAGGGAGGTTATGGAATCTCCATCATTGGAGATTTTTAAGGGCAGGTTGGACAAACACCTGTCAGGGATGGTCTAGATAATACTTAGCCCTATCATGCGTGCAGGGGACTGGACTATATGACCTCTTGAGGTCCCTTCCAGTCCTAGGATTCTATGATGATCCAGGGTCAAATGAAGGGATCCAGAGAGGGACACCACGCAGAGAACCTCCAACTGCACCCACTGCCCTAAGGAGGAGTTAGTGTACATCCCCCAAAGGAACTCTGCCTGGACTTGTGAATGAACAAGGGATCAGAAAAAGGCCCCGTAAATGCAGCGAACCCACCTCTCCCTAGCCAGCCTCCTTCCTCCTGGACTGACGGACAGGCTGGAGAATGAGCATCACTATTTGTCCGCAGAGCAGGTACAACATAGACAGCTTTCCCAAATGTGTCCCTGATCCCGAGGGATCCCCCTTGTAGGGTGACAAAAGAGTTCAGCTAGCATTGTTGCAAATGCCCATACAGGGCCTAATCCGAAGGCCACGGGAGTCTTTCAATCCATTTCAATGAGATTTAATTGAAATATTTACAGGAACATGGTCCAGTGATTTATACCCTAAAATGTACTCTCTGAAGGAAAGAGTCACAAAAATGCACAGCCCCAAAACTTTCAAAAAGATCCTCTAATTTTAGGGGCCTCCGTTTCTGGATGCTCCATTTGAGACATCTTGAAGGGGCCTGATTTCAGAGTGACTGTGCGCCCACATCTCTAAGTGACATCTGTCTATACTGCAGCCAGGTATGAGGCTCCTCCAGGGGAGACTGACTCATGCTACCTAGGATTGTGCGCTAAAAACAGCAGTGTGGGCAGCAGCTCTACCTCGCAATCCCCTGGATCTGAGTGAGGTGGCAAAAGCTTGAGTCTCTCCAGGAGCCCCACTAGCTAGTGCAAGTCTGTCAGCCCAGGCCTGGAGGCTGGCTCCCAGCTGCAATGTAGACATACCCTACGGGAGCTGCAGAAGCTCGGTCCTTCTGAAAATCAGCCCCTAAGGCCTGGTGGGAATTGGTGTAGTTCCCTTGACTCCAGTGGTGCTGTATCAATTTACATCAGCTGAGAAGCTAACATATGTTCCTTTAAAATCTGACACTCAAAACAGAGGCACCAAATATTAGAGGCTATTTTTGAAAATTTGGCCCCTCTCCGAATAGAATTGTTTTGTGATTTCTTTGTTCTCCGTTTCAACAAAACCAGGCGTTTTCGTTGGGATGAAATTTAAACATTCCTGGCAGCATTAGAAACCCCAACACCGCAGCTTGACATCAGTGAAGGAGATCCATACAGTAAAACTGCCTATCAACAGAGCCATGGCGATGGCTCAACTTCTGCCACCCATGCGGACGGAACAACAAAAATGCAAAAACAAACGGGAGAAAAATTAAAGTTGAAATGTAAGCGCATCGAGGCAGGGACTGGCAGTTGTTATAAGTTTGTGCAGTATGAGGCACAGCAGAGCCTGAATGGGCATTACCCCAATATACATGTTAGAATAGAATAATAAAATAATAACGAGTCGAAAAATTCTTTCAGTTTTCATAATCCGAGGTATCCTAATTAACATAAATAGAGATTTCCTTTTAAAGATAAAATTTGATTTTAGTAGTATATCATTAGGAATATATGCACGTAGAATCATAGGTTAGAAGGGACCGCAAGGGTCATCTAGTCTAACCTCTGCCAAGATGCAGCATTTGTTGCATCTGTCCATGGTTCTCAACCTATTTACCATTGTGGGCCACATCCAATACTACCTGTATGGCCCTGAGGATGTCACATGGGCCGCAGCTGTGTGCTGATTGGGCCACAAGTGGCCCACGGGCTGAGAACCACTGAACCATCCAAGACAGATGGCACATCTCTCTCTCTCTCTCATACCTATTCTGCTACTGATGTGTAATCTTTAACAGTATGCTCACGTACGCAATTTCCCCTCCTCCTCTCCCCCCACAGTTCAATTTTTTTGCACTTCACCTTAAAATAATTGCAATGGATTCCAGCATATCCCACAAATCCTGATTGGGAAAACAATCCCTGCTCATCACTTCCCAGCTTTATTTTATCCAGGATACTTACAAAGATGCTCGACTCCTTGTATATTTCCTCCTGTATTGCAAACCTGTTCACTTATTTTTCACATTAGAGTGAAATTCATCCCTTGTGCAGAGCATCAACACAAGACCCTACATACCACTCCAGTTACAATTAATCCTCAAAGGAGTGGTGCAAAGGGCCTCACGTGGGCTCTCTGTACAGGGGTGCGCACACACACACACACACACACTTCTGCAGTCTTTATTTGCCCAAACTCCCCCCATAGCCTAGCAGATCCCGAATCAGGCCCTTGTAAGCCATGGAAAAGCAGCTTCACTTACCCACGCAGTCGCAAGTGGGGAATTCCGCTTGAGCCCGCTTGGCTGGGGTGTCCAATAAACTTTTCGTTGGCGTATCCAGGTATTTCAAAGGAGATTCCAAAAATCCACTGAGGGTTGGCGTGAACGGCACGTCATTCTTGGTCGGGGTCCCATCCAGGTAAGCGGCATCTGTGTTTTGGTTTTCCTCGGAGTAAAAGCAGGTGGTTGACACCACGGTGATAGCACCAGAAGATTCTATTTTAATCTGCTTGGGGGACCTAGCTGCAAAGGGGTTTTCAAAATGCTGCCCCATCCCGGGCAACAGCGAAAAGCCTTTGGATCCCACTTCAGGAGCTTCGGCCAGGGGTACTCCATCTTCGGCAGCCGGCACTTGGAGGGTTGAGTCTGAGCCCCCTGGCAGTTCTGGAGAGTGGCTCAGAGAAGACGACTGGTGGGAGAGAGGCTGGGAGGGCAGACCATCGGCGAGCGGAGCAGGGAGGTCAGAATTCTGCAGACTGAAATTTTCCCCAAACTCCGCCTCAAACTGCCGGATCAGCTCCTCCAGCTTGTCATCCACCATGAGCGAGTTCTGGGCCGGCAGAGGGTCCAGCGGGTTTAAGGGCTTGTGGGGAGCTTGGTCCTGCCCATCGCCGGAGGGAACAGCAGAGCAGCAGGGCATGTAGCTGGAGACGGGAGTGCCGGGCGGGGCAGGGCGGCACGCAAAGTTCTGGTGAAGGTGATGCTGGAGGTTTTCCTCTGGGCTCCCTTGGCTGAGAGCGCCCGTTTCCTGAGTGTTGGGAGCCTGGCTTCTGTCGTCCAGCTGCTTTTGCAGCTGAGACCGTGCAGCGGAGCTGGGTGTGAATAGTGCAAGAGGCGGGGGCTTGATAGGGGTGCCAGGGAGAGGCTGCTCAGTCTGCATCTCTTCGGTCGGGAGCTGAGTGGCAGCAGCTGAGTGAAATCCTTCCAAGCTAATTTGCCTCAGGGGCAGGAACAGTGGTTGTGAATCCTTCTGCTTGGACTTCTTGATCTGGACTTGCTTCCGGAGTGGCTTGACTTGGGAGGGTTTGTCGGGCTGAATTTTCTTCTTCTTCTCTTTGGCCTGCTTTTCAGATGACTTCGGAAGCAGGGCCTGAGAGCCGGGAGCCCACCAGTTGGGCAGCTGGTCCTGTGGGCCCGGCTGGGCCAGGTTCTGGTCCAGGAAGAGATTGCGCTTATGATGGAGGTGCTGCTGCAGCACCATTTGGGTCTTCTTATGGAAGTCCGTTTCTTGCAGCAGCTGTGACAAGTGCTGGCTGGGGGCCAGCTTGGGATGACCACCCCCGGCTTCCTTCTTCAGAGCTGGGACCAGCGGCTCTTGCTTCGGCTTGACGGCTTTGACCTTGTTGGGCATTGCTTCAGGCCTCTTAAACACCGACTTGATGTAATCATTGGCGCTGCCCAGCAGCTGCTCCAGCTCAGCCATCGGGTCGCTCACCAAGGAGGCGGGCAGGTCGGAGCTCAGCATCCACAAGTTGTTTTTTGGCTTGGGTTCTTCATCCCACGGCTCGGAAAATTCCAGTTTCTGGGGGGTGGAGGTGAAATTGGGGAAGAGGCCCGCAGGCTCCCGGGGGGTGCTGGGTTCGAGGATATACTGGGGGTCCGCCGGCTGCCAAGAGGACTGCCTCAGGGCCCGAGACGTCTGGAGCACATTGTGTCCGCCGTAGGGTTGTGCGTTCTGGCTCTGGTACTGCTCGTTGCTGGATGAGGGTAGCACCGGGGGTTCATCTGGGCTGAAGGGGGATGAACAGACCAGCTGCTCCTTGGAGGCGAACGACACAGATGGCAGGGGGCTGCCAGGAGTGGCTGGAGTCACCCTGGCCGGCGGCGGGAGAGCGGACGACAGCTGGGTAAGGGCTTCTATGGCAATGGCTGTCTGGAGGCTAATGTTCTTCTCCTTGGCAATGTTCAGTGCACTTTGGGAAAAGGGGAGGCCATCTGAAGGGCATGGCTTAAGCGTCTCCACCACGGCAGGCACCTGATTGGGAGTAGCACCTTTGTCTAAGGGCTGGTGGTGGGCGTCGCTGAGATGTTGGGATGGGCAGGTCTGCCCCTCCCCAAGGGCCGACTTGATCTTCTGCTCCAGCCACTCCAGGTAGTCGGGACACTCGGGGCCGTCACAGTTGCAGTTGGGGGGCTTCATGCCATGCTTGGCCAAGGTCAGGGCAGCCTTCAGGGCGTTCAGATCCTCGCCTCTGGGGACGCTGTCGGGCTGGGGGAGCCCTGGGTTGCCCGGCCCTCCCCGGCTCATCTCCAAGTTGAATTTCTCATACAGCTGCGTGCTCAGCAGCGACGAGGACCCAGTGGCCGGCATTCCGTAGGAAGACATGGCCTCGGCCACGGCAGAGAAGGCCACCAGGTTCCGAGCGTCCTCCAGGTTTGCATCGTTGGCGTCGTCCCCCCGGCCCGGGGCCGGAGTGCTCTCCCATTTGGGTTTCTCACTGGAGTGCCGGGTGACAGGTTGGCTGGCAAGCCAGTCGTCCGTTTCCATTAGCAGGGCACTTCCCCCAGCCTGCTGGCTCCCCCCATTCACCAGGCTGGGCCCGCTTCCTTCGTTCAACCTTCTTTCTTCAACATAGTCAATTGGCCCTTCTTCCATTTGGCCTGTTTTGGGTCCATCAACTGGGTTGCCCGCCGAACCTGTCTGAGAGAATGGAGAAAAGCAGAGGGTAAATAGCCACGTAGCCACCTTGGCACCCCCAGAGCATCCCTCTTTTAGGGTGAAATCTGCCCCCCCATTCCCCAGAGAGGGCCAGCAGGAGGCCAAAGCACCACCTGAGTGGTACCAATGATGGGCGCGCTGGAGTAGAGCAGACGCCAGCTTTTTAATCATAGTGTCATCTGAGGCCTTGGCTGCCTGTAAACTTGCCTGGGTTTTGTTAAACTGGTGCAAACCCCCATGTGGATGCTCTTATTCCACTTTATTTCACCTTGTCTGACAAAGATTTCCAATCGACTTAATCTAGACTGGAACAAGCCGGGTTCAAACGGAAATCAGAGCATCCACTCGGCATTTGGCATCAGTTTAACCACATTGGTTTAGGCTAAACAGGTGCAACTCTGTGTGTGGACAAGCCCCGAACATTCTCCCAGCAAGTCTATGGCACAGGGGTTAAAACGCCAGTCCCTTGTCTACATTAGCGCTCCCAGATGCACCTGTGGTAGCAACAATGGGAAATGTTAAAAATCTAATGAAGACTGGGCGTCTGACTGGGATCTTCCCAGGAGCAAGGTGGATACTTGCTAGGCCATCCCAGCGAGCAAACCCTTAAAAGGCACAAGCCTCACTCACCTTCCCCTGCTTCTTTTGTTCCTTTCCTCACTGATTCTAGCCCTGAAAGATACCTGCTTGGATCTCTTTCTGTCTCTCTGTTTCCTTTTCCTCTGCTCCGTCTGTTTTCCCCTCTCTGCCTGTGTCGCTCAGCTCTGGGAAACGTTATCACAGAATCGGAAAAGTTAGAGACCAGAAATAGCTATCACTGCGGGTTAGCTAGTCCATCTCTCAGAGGCCAGGTGCAGCTCCCTCTGGACTCTTTTCCAGTGCTTTTCTACCTCTGGCTAAACAGTGGCTGGAGGGTGGCTTGCAAATCTCCAGCGTCTGCTCTTTACCTCCACTCTCCACGGGTTGGTGAGTGAAACCAACTGAATGGAAATGAGTAGATTACATTCAGGGCGATGGTGGATTGGGTTCACAATGCAGATTTTCAACTTATGTGGAACAAGTTTGGAGGGTCTCTGCCCCAGTGCCTGATAGACAGGGGCCACGTCACAAAAATCGCCGCCAGAGCCTGTACCAATTGGCTCCTTTGTTAGCAGCCTTGGCAGAAGAATCCAAGGGGCCATACAGAGCGAACTTCCAGGCTAAGGTCAGCAGCACAGGGCAGCAGGTGCTGCAGCTGCCCATGCCTGCAGTTCTGATCAAAGCGTGGACAAAAGGGAGAGGTTTGAGCGTATAGGTCAAGAGGCTGCGCTCAGTTTGGCCTCAACTCTAGACCTAGCTGGGAAATCTGTTTCTGCTGCTGCAGTCAGCACCTTCTGTGTCATGTGTGTGAAAGTCCAGACAAAAGCCAGCAGAGTCTCCGAGTGGGCCAGTTTATTGCAAGTGGAAGCAGCATGAACAAGTGTCAGCTCACAAGCCCAGAGCACCGGCATGCAGCATTCCAGCGTTGCAGGCTTCCTAGCTCCATCAATCACAGTACCTGCACAGCTGGCCCTGGGGCAGGGACACAGACAGCCCGAGGGTGATGCAGTATATTGGGTAGGGGACGTTTTAAGTCTGCTATACAGTCAGTCTCAGGGAGAGGTGGTTGGAGGATAGCTCCATAAAGGCAATGCAAGCAGCGTATAATACTCTGCACTTACACAACCCTTATTTTCGTCAGCAGACCTCAAAGCATTTGTAAGCGTTCTTACCTCCAGTTTACAGATGGCAACTGAGGCACTGAGAGATTAAGTGACTTTCCATAGGGAGTCAGAGTCAGGAATAGAAACAAGATCTCCTGAGAGATCTATGGCCTAGCAGATAGATCACTGGTGTGTGACTCAGAAGACCAGGGTTCTATTCCCACCGCTGGCCTTCTAGACGACCTTGCGCAAGTTACTTCACCTCTCCGTGCCTCCGTTTCCCCATCTAAACACAAGGCTGATAATACTGACCTGCTCTGCAGAGTGGTTTGCGATCTACTGATGAAAGGCAATACATGCATTATTGTAATGCCCAGATGTGCTCTATAACACCACAACGACTCTTAATGATTGCCTCAATTAACCCTCATTATACGCTTAGTTGGTAAATTTCATTGTCTCCACATTACAGATGGGCAATCTGAGGCACAGCCCCAAAGCCTAAATTTCCACTCATTCTGGCTGCTTGATTTTTTGTGGGGGGCCCAATCTGCAACACTTGCAGCCTGATTTTCAGAGGTGCTGAGCACCTGCTGCTCCCAGTGACTTCAACTGGTGGTCGGCATCTCTGAAAACCAGGCCGAAGGTATCCCATGTTGGGCACTTAAAAGTGAAAGCCCTCAAAATTAGTGGCCACTGCTAAGTGATCTGGCCAAGGCCACACAGGAAGTCAGTGGCAGAGCTGGGAAATGAATCAGGGCAGTCCCTACCTACTGGACCACAGCTTCCATTGCGCAAGCACCCAGAGCTATCTTTCTAGATTGTGCATATACATACGGATTACCCACTGCCTATAGACATACAGCTCACCCATTCATTACTGGAATAGAGCCACCTCTACCCAAGGGAGGCTAAAATGCACTGTTTCAGGAGGAGAAGTTGAGAATGAACTTTTGCTATTGAAACGACTAGGGGATTTTTTTCCAGAGGCTCAAAACAGTCCCTCAGGATGTCAAGTCTCACTGTAATAACCTCTCCTATTGCAGAAAGCATCATGCAGTCCCCACAGTAATTCCAAGAAGCAGACCCTTTGGTTAGTGTGCCCGCTAACTGTAACTTACAAGACCAATTTGGGGGCAAAATGCATGCTAATTCAAGGGGCTCTATTTCACCTCTTCATGCAGATGTATAGCTTCCATTCTTTGTCTCTGGGCTGAGCCGCGTCAGTTTAACCTCGCTTCTAACAACGTCACTTACATCAATTAGGGATGGGTTTAAGCTAAGCCAAATTAATAGCGTCTCTACAGGGTTTTGTACCAGTTTGAGTAAACCAGTTTAAACAGCAATAAAAGTTAAACTGATGCTACTTGTGTGTGTGCAGACAAGGCCTCACCTGGTGCAAATTTGCATGTAGCCAACCCCTAACTTTATCTATGGTGCCCCTCACCCTAGCATCTGCCTGTCATGCAATAGGCACTGATTTCACATGCAGCTCTTACATCTCAGCATTAACAATGGAGGAGAACAGACCCCTTAGGAGATCTGCAGACTGGAGAATGCTATTTTCATGACCCAACATTCCCTTGCCCCTTGGTGCTATTTTTAACCCACTCCGTGGCACATTTAACCAAAGCTGAAAGGAAGTTAGGGGCTGGAGAGATGGGAGGCAAGCTGATATTTTTAGAAGTTTGCTGATATCAGGAGAGCTTCCTGAATGCTAAAAATATTACAACCGTTATTGGGAAAAAAAAGCAGTGGGGGCTAGAGTGCCCCATCTCCGAAAGTGTTGTGTTTATCAGCACTTGGGGACAAGAATTTTTATATGGGCCACTGTCAAGTGCAGTAGTTGGAACATCAGATTAATGTACTGTAGGGAGCAGTGCTGAATCAGCTGGGGGACAAACCAGAGAGGACCCATCTGCTCAAAAGTACAATAACTTCCTGTGTGATCCTGCAAGGAGTTGAGGAGTTTCTCCTTTGAGAAAGCTTTTCCAACACAGCACGAACGACATTTGCAACACTGATGCCTCCATCCACCCACACACTGCCCCCCAGTAAATAAAAAAGCAGACACACAGTAACAAACAAGCAAATCAAATACCTCAAGCAGAGCTTTTTACCCCCAAAAGGGAAATTTGAAATTTCCAATTTCATGAAGTCCACTAGTACAGCAGTTTTCAACCTTTTTTCATTTGCAGACCCCTAAACATTTTCAAATGGAGGTGTGGCCCCTTTGGAAACCTTAGGCATAGTCTGTGGATCCCCGCGGATCACAGGTTGAAAACCACTGCATTAAGGATAGTGTTATAACTACTACTATTGATTTTGTAAGGAAAGTGCTCAAATACAATGGTGATAGGTGGTAGTATAAAACCAGCTGGATGGATCCCTACTAAAAGGCAAACATATCGCTGTTAACAGACTGATTTTCCACAAAACATTTCCAAGGAAACTAAAAACATTTCATTCCACTCAAAATTTGCCGAGGAAGTTTATGTTATTTTTCATGTAAATGAAATAACCCTCCCCATCCAATCATTTATATTCAAATTGAACATTTTCTTCTCTCTTTTTTCCACTGGATTAAAAAGGGGGAGGGAAACCCACACTGAAAACATTTCATTTTGAATCGAATCAAATTAAATTTGTCCTTTCAACAAAATAACTTTTTTTCTTCCCTGCGGAAAATTCCGGTTTGTTCAAAAAGGAATATTCCTGCCTCCGCTCCCAAAAGAAAAAACTTCCTGACAAAATAATTCTGACGGCTCTAGTGACAATCCAAACCAGTATCTCTATTGCTGTATTACCCCACCACTGTTGCTGGGAGTTATCAATGAGCTACACGGATTTGGCATCAAAAGTCTCTAGGCTGGGCCCTCGGTTTGGCAAGTTCTCATGTTATGGGGAGCATACAAATCCCAGAAGTGACACCTAGGAATTACTGTTAAAATGGGGGCGATGTAATGCCCTGGGCTGAATTAAGGCTAAACAAGGCCTATTCTCCCAGTGATTCAAACCACCCTCCCTTTTACCTGGACAGATTTTTCCTACCCCTGGAGCAGATCTACCTCTCTCAGCACTCCTGTTGATGGAGCCTCACCTTGATCCTCTTCCTAAACAGGCGATCTCGGGTGCTGCGCTACTGATTACCCCTCTGACTCACTGCCCCAGATGCCAGGATTCCTGAGCCTTCCTTAATCCAGTCCTCTGCTGTGTAGAGATGATGGCGTGGGCATACCAGGCTGGATCCCAGCACTGAACAGGAAAATCCTTGCAGAGGTTTCAAAGTGTGGGGCATGTCTGTACACTTAATCCTTAAGAAATTGATCAGCATTAAGGCAGTGGACTCCTACAAGCGAGGTCAGGGAAAGAATGCTAGTGTCACTGTACCCTCCCCAGCCCACTAGCTACAGGCACAGGGCAAACATCGAGAGCATGTGCATTTTTATGAAGCCTGAGTAGTTCTAGGTGGAAACTGTTTGAAGGCTGACTGCGGTTGGCAAACACTCCACTTGAGTTCAGGCTGGTTTCTAAACTACAGATAAGCATGTTGCTGACTACAGAAACAAGCTGCATAATGGAATACAAGCCACTCCCAGCTAGTCAAGAGACTTTCCTGCCTGAGAAATCGTTCAAGCTCAGTCCTACATGCAAAACGCCTGCTGAGTTCAGTGGGAGTTCTGTCCGAGTAGGTGCCACAAGTGTAGGTCATAAAGGTTTTGGGATATTCTGACATATATAACAAGACCGTATAAGGTTAAACACACACAAACCTGGCATAAATCAGCAAATCTCCACTAACACGGGTGGATCTCTGCTGATCTACGCTAGCTGAGGCTCTGACTTCAACTTGAAAGGGGCTCAGATTTCAACTTTAAAGGAACAGAGATCTGAGGGTTTGTCTGTCTCTTACGCTTCGGCAACGCACGTATAGCTTTCCAATACCAACAGCGCTTCAATGAAATGAACTGAATTGAACTGCCTGGAAGCGATGTACTTCTCCTTGGTACAAGCAACACCTTAGATCTCTCTAACTAAACGCTTAAATTCTTTTCTATTTTGTTTTTTGCAATTTGCTGACTGTGCACGACAGCCCTTTGTGTAGTCGATTTCACTATTTTTCCATGTGCAGTCAGTTAGCAAGGTACAGACCAACTAACTACAAAGACCCTTATAAACATCCACCAGGGGAAGAGGAAAACCACCCTTGTTAAAAATCCTTTGGCATGGAAATTTTAAAACAAGATTTCAGGACGTTTAAATTTTAAGGGGAATAAATGGACATTTTAAAAAAAGAATTTAAAAAAATGAAGCTGATCATTTCCCTTTAAACAATAATTTTTATAGCCTCTCATCCGGCAAACCCTTATTCTAAGGAGCAGACGCACTATGGACTGCAAGCTCAAAATGATCAAGAATGCAAAGAATCTCATCTATTATTATTTCTATCATCGCAGCATTTTAGGAACACTGTACAAACACAGAACAAAGAAACGGCCCCCACCCCAAACAGCTGATAATTTAAGTGCTGCTTCTTATAAACACTAATATAAACCCTGACTTGGCCATCCATACTTTGTCAGTAAAATATCTAAGCCAATCCTTAAAGTGACAGAACCCTCCCACTACTATATCATTCTCTCCAATTTACAGCTGGGGAAACCGAGGTAGAGGGCCTGATCCACCGTGAGCACAAACAGGCACAAGCCTAGTGAAATCAATGTCCGCAGGAGGGTTGAATCTGGTACAGGGAGATCAACAGCTTGGAATCTAGCGGAGTTTTTGATGCAAGTTTCAGAGTAGCAGCCGTGTTAGTCTGTATTCGCAAAAAGAAAAGGAGTACTTGTGGCACCTTAGAGACTAACAAATTTATTTGAGCATAAGCTTTCGTGAGCTACAGCTCACTTCATCGGATGCACCGATGAAGTGAGCTGTAGCTCACGAAAGCTTATGCTCAAATAAATTTGTTAGTCTCTAAGGTGCCACAAAGTATTCCTTTTCTTTTTGATGCAAGTGCTGTCTTTTCCAAGGTGTTGTCTACTAGTGGAAACAGAAATTGCTCCTGCTCCCAACATGGAATGACACTCCACAGCCACACAACAGAATCTGGAACACCAAAAGTAATTAGTTCTCTTCTCCGATGGACCCCACTGA
Organism: Dermochelys coriacea; assembly: GCF_009764565.3. Classification (NCBI taxonomy): domain Eukaryota; kingdom Metazoa; phylum Chordata; order Testudines; family Dermochelyidae; genus Dermochelys; species Dermochelys coriacea. The sequence goes on from NC_050093.1 coordinate 13,053,198, forward strand.
CCTAAACCAGTGCCTTGAGTCTTACATTTTGTATTTAATATTTGCAGGCCTTACAAGGAAGGGTTTGGGTAGCTGAAGCCCCCTGCGTACTGTAGGTTAGCTGCAGTGGAAACAACTGCTGTGCATGCTTGTAAAGCACTCCTGCTAAGATGACGTTTACACTACAAGCTAGGGGTGTGACTCCCTTGCTCGTGTACATATACTAGCGCTTGCACACACCCAGCTAGAGCAAGTATAAATAAGCAGCATCGCCGCAGTAGGTAGCATGATTAGCAGCATCGGCAGCACGGCTTAGCCATGCCACTTACAAAACCATCAGTTTCAGGTGTGTACACGACCAGGGAAATCACACCTCTAGTTCATGGTCTAGATGTAGTTTAAGCATAATCAAGTCGACAGGGCACTGGAGTGGGAGTCAGGAGATCGGAGTTCTGCCACTGACCCGCTGGGTGACCCTGGGCAAGTTATTTCAGTTGATGCCTCGGTTTTCCCTCCCACCCTATGGCTGTTTAGAGTATACATTTTTGGGAGCAGGGACTGTCCCCTGCTATGATTTACAGTGCCCGACACAACTGGGCCCTGATCCTGATTGTGCCTCTAGATGTTACTGTACAGATGTAAAAATAAACCTGAAAGGGCCACGTTCTCCAGAGATACAGAGAAATTCTCTCCCCACAGTATAGCTTAGTTCTAAGTAGCTCTGGAGCATGTAACATAATAACCCCCAGCTCCGCTACCAGGAAACAAAAGGGGACCTCATTGGGGCAGAACTCCATTATATGAGGGCATGTCATTCAGATGAGACCCTAAGGGTATGTCTACACTATAATAAACCCCCGTGACTAACCAGTGTCAGCTGACGGGCTTGTGGAGCTCAGACTGCAGGGCTATAAAACTGCAGTAGAAACATTCAAGCTTAAGCTGGAGCCCAAGCTCTGGGACCCCATAGGATCTACACTGCAATTTTATAACTCCAAAGCCCATGTCAGCTGACACAGGCTAGCTGCGGGTGTTTTATTGCTGTGTAGTCATGGAACCAGAGAATCTTAGGACTGGAAGGGACCTCGAGAAGTCGTCTAGTCCAGTCCCCTGCACTCACGGCAGGACTAAGTATTATCTAGACTATCCCTGACAGGTGTTTGTCTAACCTGCTCTTAAATATCTCCAATGATGGAGATTCCACAACCTCCCTAGGTAATTTATTCCAATGCTTAACCACCCTGACAGTTAGGAAATTTTTCCTAATGTCCAACCTAAACCATCCTTGCTGCAATTTAAGCCCATTGCTTCTTGTCCTGCCGTCAGAGGTTGAGGAAAACAATGTTTCTCCCTCCTCCTTTTAACAACCTTCTATGTACTTGAAAACTTATCATGTCCCTCAGACCTTTACTTTATGTATACAGGTTTCAGAGTAGCAGCCGTGTTAGTCTGTATCCGCAAAAGAAAAGGAGGACTTGTGGCACCTTAGAGACTAACAAATTTATCTGAGCATAAGCTTTCGTGAGCTACAGCTCACTTCATCGGATGCACTCACGAAAGCTTATGCTCAAATAGATTTGTTAGTCTCTAAGGTGCCACAAGTCCTCCTTTTCTTTTTATGTATACACTGCATTGTAAACCCAGGTTTAGGTTTGAGACCAACCCCTCCTACCATCCACATGCAAATGTATCTGACTCTGGTCAGCAAGCACTCAGGTCCAAGTCCAAGGACCCACTGGGGTGTGGGGAGCAAGTGGATCTGAGCCCGAGACCAGCTGAGACTCGGTTCCAAGCCCTGTCATTTTGCAGTGTGGATGCAAGTCAAGCCGCAGACCTGAGTAAGGTCTGCATGGCACAATATGGATGCATTAGCACAGGTGTGAGACTCAGGTCCAGCAACCGTACCACCAGGCTTGGAAACACTGAGTCCACAAGCTTGGATCCCACAGACCCCAGTTTATCATGTAGTGTAGACAGACCCTAACTGGCCTGCAACTCCCACGAACCCAACTTTGTTTCACTGTTTGTTTAAGGAGCCTAGATACTATGATGATGGGCATAAGCTAAGGGATAAGACATGATGAGAGAGGAGATAACTAAAAGATAAGAGGATGGCTCGCTGGATAATCCGAATTTGATTTGATTGTAATTAGGTTGTAAGCTCCCGAGAGCATGGACAGCAGTGGACCATGCGGTCTGTCAGCAATTAACACATAATAGTACATCACCATCATTTGTCTCTATGCGCATATACACACACGAATTCTCCACGGCTCTCTCTGAAAAATACACAATAGGCAGCAATCCTGCCCGGGTCTGTGGGAGTTGGACTGAGGGAGTCTCACAGGGCTTTTCCACCTCTGCACGTGTCTGACTGCTGGGACATACGGTGGGGAGAGCACATCTGGAGTCAACCAAATACAGTCTCCAAAACAAACAAGAGGAGGCCTAGGCCCCTCGGCCTGAAGTCCTGCCCATCCAGCGCTGTAATCCTCACAGCTTCCCCGACAGTCAAACAGAAACAGCCCAGGGTTTGCACACAAGGGGGTTTTGTGACCTAACATGGTCTCTGAGGCAGACGGTTTTCTTCCCCCTTAATCTCTATATTGGTTTCTTGTGGCCACTCCGAGAGGAGGATGAGAGTACGAATGCCCCCCCGCCCAGACAAAGGAAGCACTGCAAAGGCACCTCCAGCTTAGCATCCCCCCGAGGACTGGCCCATTTTCTCTTTCGCTAGCAGTGTTGTTCCAGAGGGCTGAGCACATGGTTGGCTTCGCTGAAGCGTCCTGTCCTAGCGTCATCCGGGGATTGTCCCTCACAGGAATAGAGCAACTGAGAATTGCCAATGTAGGCAATGACAGGGGAACGCTGCTGGCATCAGGACTCGGGCACTGAGAACCGAGGAGTCTAACACCAGCGCTATGATGACTCCTCCTTTAACCTCTAACATTTAATACGTGAACCAGGGTTAACAACGCTCAGGAGGGAGTTCCGAGGCTGAGAAACAAATTTGCTCTGGTCTAGTTAAACCAATGCAACACCTCCACACGGGATGATCTTACTTGGATTTAGTTCTAACCTGTTCCTAAAATGAATCGAAATAAGCCTGGATTAAGCTGAAATAAGAGTCTCCACACAGGTGTTTATGCCATTTAACTAAACCGGTTCAAGGGGTGCCGCTCAGTATGTAGACGATCTCTGCGTGAGTTAGCTTGCGGCAATACTCTGTAACTGAAACACAGTCTCCACATGCTGAGTGCCATCTCCAGGAGGGGCCAAGTCCTGAGGGTCTGAACACAGAGATTAACCCTGATCGGAGAAATAATGAAAAACCAGTTTCATTCCACGTGTGGATTTAGTGCCAGGCCGAGCGCCCTGAAAATTTCTTGGCAGGGCACATTTTCCCCCGCACTGTCTCTTCGAGGGGGCGAAAGAACCATCCCACCTCATGGCTCGTTCACCCTCAAACCTCTCTGCCAAGGTGAGGGCCTATTAGTGCCGGAGCAAGTGAGATGCCCAAGTCCATTTCACCTACAGTCCATCTTGGTACGTCTATGGCCCGTGTGACCACTCCATTGAGTGCTTGCTGAACGCCATCCTCACGCCGCTCCCTGTGAGGTCAGGATTCTAACCCCCATTTTGCATCAGCAATACTGAAGCCTGGAGTGGGGAGGAGATGGAGGCCTTGTTCACACTTAAAAACACCACAGCAGCAGAGTGTTTCGGTGTAGACACTAGTATGCCAACGGGAGAATTCCTCCAATCAGCAGAGGTAATCCACCTCCCCAAGAGATGGTAGCTTGGAAGAATTATTCCGTTGACCTAGTACTGGTTATACAAGCAGCTAGGTCAGCATACCTACATTGCTCAGGGATGTGAGAAGTTTTCACACCCGTCGGCGACGCAGTTGGGCCAACCTAATTTTCTATTGTAGACCAGGCCTTCCACATGAAGTCTTGGCAGAGCGAAGCCTCAGCGTCCTGAGGCCCAGTTATGAGCCAGCCTTTGTATCCTCTGGCTAACAGCGTACGGCTCAATTTGACCTGGGATTGTGCAGCAATTTCTCTCCTCACTAATTCCCACTGTGCCCCAGTTCTTAGCCCCAGTCTACACCTAAATATTAGCTCGACCTAGCTACAACGCTCAGAGCTATAAACATTTTTATGCCCTATGTGATGTACTTACGTTGACCAACGCCCCCGCCCCCGGCGCAGACTCAGCTAGGTTGATGGAAGAGTTCTTCCACCGACCTAGCTACAGCCTCTGGGAAAGTGGATTAACTACATCAATGGAAAAACACTTTGTCACTGAAGTAAGTGTCTACACTGCAGTGCTAGGTTGGTGTAGCTGCAGCTAAGCTGCTGTGGTGCCAGTAATGTAGACATAGCCTTCGTTTCGCTTTGGAGCTGCCTTTCCAATTCACTTTCCCTGAGAACAAAAAGGCCCCACTTCAAAGTGAGTCTGGAGCAGTCAGTCGCTGGCCAGTATAAACAACCCAAGACCTGCTGTGACCCCAATACAAGGAGAGGCCAAACGAGGCAACTTCCCACCCGAAAGGGACAGCCAGTCCCTTTGGAAATCTTCTAAAGACAGCTCCAAACAAGAGGGTTTCTTCAAAGGTGGCCCTGTGTTTTGAGAGAGCCCCGAGGGGAAGGGGCCCATCTCCCACATTCCATACAGTACTCTAATGCGACACAAATGTCGGGAGCACAAGAAGTCTGTTCTACGCACCAAGGAGACATCTGACAGCAATTTCCCAGGCTGCCAGAGGGACCCGTCTTTGAGGAGACCTTGCTGTTTCGCTTCCCAAGGCCAGGAGTGAGGTAGCGGCACATTTAACAAAAAACAACAAACCAAACAAGGTCTGTCTTCCCAGCAACGAGGTTGCTGGACCCAGGATGCCCAGAGAAAGTGAGGGGAGGGTTGTCCTCAGCAGAGGGTCCACATTCTGGTGTCCTGGGAAGGGAATACAGGGGGTGGGACGTGGGCTCAACATGCCAATCTGGGCGGAGTTAATAGAATCGAATTGTGGTAGGAGGGGAATGAGGCGGAATTGCTGGAGGGGAGCTCTGTGAGCCTCGCCCAAAGTTCTTCTTTCAGAGAGCACGAATAGTGGGGATCTCAGACCCCAGAAATCTGCTGGAGCACAAGTTTTCAACCACCCTCCCTTTCTTTGTGGCTAGACGGGAGGAGGAGCCTCAAACTCTTTTCTGATGCAACATGAGGGCATGGAATCAGCAGGATCGTTATCCCCTGGGCTAGGGGCCTTGTGGGACTCCCGCGCCCCCAAGTTCTAGGGCCCTCTTGCCCCTCTACAGCTTCCACAGAGCCATGCTGCCAGAGGCCCCTCAGCTGCCCCCGCAAAGGGAGATCTCATGGTGCAGAGTGGGAACCTGGAAAAGCTAATGCAGCCTCAATCTTCTGTGGATTCCCCACCACCAGCTGGGAGGAGACACATATACCACCCATCCAGCCCCACTTCCATGCATAGATCTCTTTCTCAGAACAATGGGGGGGGCCCTCCCCCTGCACCCACACATACAACCCATTTCATTCTGTCCATGCCCCTTGCTCTAGGTTGCTTCTCCAGGGCTGTGCTAGACTCTGTGCTAAATAACCCAATGACAGGTGTCTCCTCACTTCCCGGGACAGCCAGTTGCACAGCCAGCCAGATATTCAGACTCAGTCTTTCTATTGTTCATCTCATCCCGTCCTTCCTAGTTATGGCCATCACCTAGACAAGACCCTCTACCCTTGGTGTCCATGTCTGCTGAATGCCCATACAGAGTTACCAACTTCCTCTCACCGTGGCGTGCTCTACATCTATTGAATTCTTGTTCCAAAAACCAGTCCCCTCCAACCTGAGCACCACTTTCACTGCTCTATTTCAAATTCCCTCTAGCTCGCTATCCCTGTGGGGCTCAGACCTGAACAGAGAACTCCAAACCTCAGCTCACAAGGAAAAAAGTCTGGTCTAGAGGTTAAGACCCTTCGACTGAAAGACAGCAGAGCAGACCTAGGTTCAATCCTCAGCCCCGCCACCAACTCCTTGGGCCAAACAGGTGACACTTGAAAATCTGGCCCTACATGTCCCCACGGGAGCTGCTGGATGCTGCTGACGACCTTTGAAAATCTGGCCGTGACTGAGAGGACTAAATGGGAACTGATCTCTCTGGATAATATGACTGCGGGGGCTGAGCACTTGACTACCTGGTCTTTAGTCTCTCTGTAGAGATGTCTTTGTTGCAGTCAGAGGGGTGACTGCAGCATGCGAGGATGTACCCCAAGCTTAGTTTGATCCAATAGCAGTGAAGCCATGGCAGCATGGGATTGCCACTCGAGTACACACCCAGGGATCCTGGCTGGGCTCCTACATCCTGAGCTTCACCGCTATTGGAGTGAGCTAGCTTAGGTGTGGTCTACACGTGCTGCAGTGTCACACCTCTGACTGCAGTGTAGACAGACCCCAAACCTGAGTTTCCCCATCTGTTCCAATGGGGATAGTAGCACTGTCCTACTTCACAGGCATGGGGTGTGTTCATCTCTGGGGGATGCGCCAATGTTACGGAGAAGAGGGTATCCGACAACCTAGGCAGGCAGGAAAGGTCTGAAACGAACTGGGCTGCAGGAATTCCTCCTAGCTGCTCTGTTTCCCCCTCCCCGAGATGTGTCTCGTGGATGGGGAGGGGAGAACGCCAGCGTAACCACAATTAGAAATTCAAGAGGAATGAAAAAGGAAAGGACATGGCGTTGAAAACCATCAAGGGCCACACAATTATAGCCATGTTCTCAGCAGCTCAGTGCTTTTAAGTGCTTCATTTAAGCCCGTTGAAAATACGCGGAAATATTATGGGGGTGGGGAACTGAATGCATTTGGGGACCACTGCGAAAACAGCACTTGGCGTGTTAACAAAATATTAACAAGTTGCAGTTGAACCCTTGCATCTAGTGACCTCTCAGGGCTTTGCAAACACAAAGTCCCACGCAACCAGGACAGCAAGGGGATGCTGCTGCCGACCAGGGCTGAGCAGCATCAGCAGAGCTCTGCACATGGGAAGCCCAGGGCTGGAACAGCAGCAGCAGCAGGATGTCATGCGGGGGTGGGGGTGGGTGATCCATCAGCAGCCAGGCAAGTGGGAGCTTTACCTGCTCTCGCTACTAGATGCCGTCGCTCCCAGGCGTGGACTTCACCCACAAAATGTTGGGGAACCGAACCTCCAGTCCGCAGACCCAGGCTCGATGGGGACTGCAGTGAAAAGCTATAAACCGGCTCAGACTGTACAAGGGCCACGCCTGCACCTTAGATGCACATCAGACATTTTCTCAGGTGCGTCTTCCAGAGAAGCAACACACAGCGCTTGGCAGGCTGTGGGCTTCAAGCTCATGGAACTCCAGCGCAAGACTCTCCTTGACTTCAGTGGGAACATGACCATGCCCTCAACTAGCTAACCTGTGATAGCTACAGGAGGTCACAGGGATATTAAACGGTAACTATGCACGCTGCACATTGGTCGTCTTTGCTCCCACTGTGTTTATCACCCGCCCAGGGATTCCAGTAAGGACCAGGATAAAAAAAACCCAATCACACTAACGTTCACATGAAGGCTGTCAGTCAAGGTGGGGGGGCGTCTTTAGGTAATCTGCTCTAGTTAAGCAAGAGGGGAGCGCGATGCAAGGATTGCCAGGGGATGAGCACAGTGACCCCTTCTGGCCTTAAAACTTCTGAATTGATGAAAAAGTTCCTCTACAAACCCCAGGCTCTGCTCAATTAAATGCCAAAGGAGATAAGAAGGAGAGAGGCAAAGTGCATCATCCGTCCAAGCTACAGCTGAACTGGGAGCTGCAGTGCGGGGCGATAAGGTACGGAAGACTGCACCCTGGAGACACAATTCCCCTGTGCTGGTGGGCTCCCCAAAGGGTTAATTATAAATCTAATATCTTTTACAGATCAGAGGCAGATTTTCACACATGGAGCCAATCAAATCTACCCCTTATCTAACAAATCCTGCACATCACGGCTTTTCCACCCGACTCCCTTTGTTCCTTTGCAGCGCAGCTGGGGGTGGGGGAACTCTGAGGAGGAACCTCTACAATTCGTGCCTTTTCCCCTGCTTCTCTCCCCCCACACACACCCCAGCTATCAGCAGCATCGCCGCCCCTGCTCCCTTGGCCCCGAGAAGGCTTTGGATCTGCCAATCTGTGCAAAGTTCTTGCAGGGTGAATTGTGATGCCATTCTGCTTCTTTAGTGGGAATCAATTATTCAGACTCCCTCTCTCTCTTTTGCCTGAGTGACGCTGTAGATATCAACCTCCCACGGGACAAAGTCACCTCAGTTTTCATGACAAATATGCCGCCCCCCCCACCTCTTTTGCCACCACCATTTCCCCTTGAAAACGATCCCTGGGCTAACTCTCCTTTTATTTACCCAGGCAAATAATAAAGATAATTTTTTTTTAAATCCCCAGCTTTTTTTCTCCCCCAATGATGTTTTTAAGTTCTCCCAGAAGTGAAGCAGACAATATTTTTAGAAGGAAAAAAAATCCACCTTAAGGGAAAGTGAGTCTTTTTTTTTTTAAATGCCTCGGCCAAAAAAAAAAGAAAACCACACACACACAAATATACCTTGGAAAGCTTCCAAATTCAGTAAGCTACTTAAGAAAATAAGTTAGTAGCCATTTATAATTTAAGATCATTACAGGAAAACCCCACCGCGGATCTCCAGGACCTTACAAATGACAGAGTAACCTTTGTGCTGAAGAAATGTGTTTCCTCTCTTGTCTTCCCCACCACCACCGCTCGCCTCCCCGTCTAGTTATTTTGGTGCCCCAGGGGGCAAATGCTGTCAAAGCAAACTATCTCTGAGCTCACCCCCTGCCCAGATGGCTGCATGGACCTGGTGCAATATTTGAGAAAAGGTGGGGAGTAGCAGGGCTGGTTTCCCATAGCAACAGCTTACAAAGGTCGGTGCTCCCACATCGTTGCCCTGAACTACAAATGTGTCTGCCAGTTCAGCTGCGGTTTGCAAATTCTGCTATTTAAACATGACATGCTGCCTTCCACCAGCTTGTAATCTCTCCACTCAGTAGATCGATAGACAGACAGACAGACAGACACCAGAGAAAGCTGCACCAGATTAACACACACACACACACACACACACACACACACCAGTGCCAAGGTTCAACCAAACACACACACACACACACACACACACACCATGCCGGGTAAACCTTGGCACTCTGTAACAAAGACAGAGACACAGAGAGAGAGAGACAGACAGACATCTCAGAAAAATTGCACACAAGGGAAGATAAAAAGGGAACACTTACATTTGCAGAATCCACTGGAAAAGAACCAAAAACAGAGAGGCGAAAGGAAAGGGAAGCATGGAAGGGTCCACAGGAAAACGTGACACACCACAACTAAGGACCACAGAGGAGGAAACACTGATCTAGTTATTCAGCCTACACACACTTCCCCCTCCCCCCGCCGAACAGCTGTAGGGGCCATTATCCTTCTTGCACAGTGCACGTACATAGCCGGAATGGCAGCAGTACTGCATGCAGGCAGAGAAAGCAGGGTCGGTGTGGGCGACGGAGGGACAGAATTAACTCCCCCACCCCTTTGAAATAAAATGCCGCGCCCCGGTGGGCTCAGAGGGGGCAGGCATCGGCCTCTTCAGGGAGGCTTTGAAAAAGCAAAATAGAGAAATGAATAAATAAATCATCGACTGGCACCAAATCCCCCGCCCCTGAAAAGCGGAGATTCAGCATTTTGCAAGCGCTGAGTTTTTCTGCCTCCAGCTTCAGTCGAAGAACCTTAAATGCTCCCTGACTGTTCCGTTAAAGGGACTGGTAGCATACACTGCTACTGCGGCACAGACGCAACCCCCGTATCCCTTAACGCAGAGCTGGGCGCTCCCTTTTGGGAACATGACAGTGGCTGGTTGCTGTTTTCTTTAATGCACCAAGGCATTTCTGGTGGGAAAGCCTCAGTCCAAACAGCGCTTGCTGACCCCCACCCCGCAGCCCCTCAACCTTGGGCGAATGCAGGTCTGGATCAAGGAGAGCCTGCATGGGAACGAAAGCAACCAGCCACCCTTCTGCCTGCTCTCACTCCTCATCTAATGTAATCAGGGAAGCTCACAGAACCAAGGAATTGTGGAGTCACTCCACCGTACATGCCTACGTAGAGTCATGTTGCCAATCACCTACCGCGGGGCACGGGATCCCGATCACGAGGTCCTAGACTTGTAACCCGCTCACTGGCGGAAGAATCAAAATCGATTCGACAGCAATACTGGGGAGGGGATAGGTAACATTTTCCAGTCATCTCTTATTATGGCCTGATCAGCTGAGAAAGAGCCACCACCTAGTGATCCAACAAGCTTTACACGTGTTATTCCTCCCACTCCTGGCTCCCAAGGCATTTGGGGAGCTAAATGCAGCTCCGTCAATCCTAAATCCCAGGTGCCTGGAACAAGGCGGTGAGCTAGACAGCTCAGGAGGTTGGTGCAGGGAAGGAAGAGTCATCCGGTTCAAATCCTGGTACGTGGGTAGATACTCCAATATGCTGGCTCCTTGGTGAGAGTTTTGGGGCTCTGGTTTCCGCAAGGGGGCATGCCTCCGCAAGGCACAAATCACAACCCCCACTCTTTGTGATACAAGAAGACAGTCTCAATCCAGCTGCTAATGACACAAAACCCAGCATCCAGGTTGGCCCCATGTTGGCAGTCTCCGCGGGATGGATGAGGACTGAATGAACCATGGAGATCTCACTCCCCATCTCATTCGCAAGAAGGTCTCCAAGACAAGGGATCTGGGACATATCAACACAGTGGTACGGGGGAACCATACACTGCTGCTAGCTGCTCTGTGGAGAGACGGATGGGCTCTGTCCTGCAGGGGTTTTCCAATACACAAGCACCACGTGAACTCAAAAAGAATCTAAAATAGGCCGGCTTGAATGGCAAGGAACCACAAAAGCCAGCAGCACTGCATCTTCTGGGTACAGGAATGGAAGAGGCTTGCCCAGGGGCTCCAGGGGACAAGGCATGAATGGGAAGAGACTGCAAGTGACCCTTCGCGTCTTCCAAGAGCTGGTAGTTGCCAGAAACCCCTGTAGAACAAAGACCATTCATCTCCCCACGGAGCAGCCAGCAGCAGCGTATGGTTCCCCCATACCACTGCATTGGTGTGTCTCAGCTCCCTTGTCTTGGAGACTTTCTGGTTGTTCCCAAGGGGCTGCCATGATCACTATTCCCGATGAGGTATAGACCTATCACACATGCCCATTAGGGTTTGAGTCCATATGGAGTTAATTCTCAAGCCCTTGAAGGTCTGTATGAACTGGCAGCGATCAAAAACGCAGGGAGGGCAGAGAAATGTGGCCTGCAAACAGAGCAGCTCTGGAGCTCCACAACTTCAAAAGGAGTGAGGTGCCCAACTCCCAGCAACTTTTAATAGAAATTGAGCACCTGATTCCCTTAGGCTCCCAGCCCACATTGCCTCTGCAACACACTAGCTAAGTGTGCTGCATCCCACTCAAATGTCTTACTAAGGATAAGAACATACTACCGTAACCACCTAAAAAGGAGTGACTTAATGTCAAGCAATAGAAATGTGTGCTTTTAGCACTGAAGATCCCCTGCTGATGCTTTGCAAAGGAATGAGTGTTCATTTAAAACTTGGGGGCAGGACATTTTCTGGATTTTAAAATAATATTTCATGTCAGTTTCCCCCATCTGTCCCAAAGGCAGAGGGAAGCCCAGGATGAAAGCATGCATGAAGTGGGCATCTTTTAAGTTTTCCCAGTCCGCTGGATGCTAAAGGGGACACTGGCCCAGCCTTGTCCTTGCTAACTTTCTAAAGCTCACAATAGGCCCTCGCGAGTCAAATCCTGTTATGACTGGCCAGATGGGGAAGCCCTTACAGGAAACTGCAGGGGGTCTATGGAGAACTAAGTATAGCAGAGTAGTGACATCCCAACTCTTTCAGTGAGTAGGGCAAGGGGTTAGAATGACGGAAGACAAACCAGCTAAGCTTCTCTTGAAGGCTATCCATATGCTGGCTGACCTCCTGGCTGCCTTTTCTCAATCATCCTTGCTCGCCACATCACAAGTTGCTTGATACGCTGGTGGACACACGAAGCCCAAGAGTCCCCAAGGGAAAATGGCTAGGTAGAAGCTGCTGATGTCCTGAGAATATGAGAATCCAATTCTCCGCTTCCATCTGAGGATCTCAGTGCCACTCATAACGGTCTCACTGCTGCCTTATACCCTTCCCGTTTGTCTTATCCACCTTTCCTCTGTTGTCTCTCATCCCATAGCCAGAGTGCAAGCTTCAACTTCTGCCCATATATAATTTGGTTGACAACTTATCCATGAGACAAACAATAACAATATTGGTGAGGACGTGGCAGCGTACTCATACCTGCGGACATCAGCTGGCGCGGGTGCTGCTTGCCAAAAGCCATTAAGAAAACCTGTGGTTTAGGTTTTACTGGATCCCAAAGGAGAAAGCAAGCTCCTGCCATCCAGGAGGGAACAAGCCTTTGAATCCCAAAGCAACCCTGCATCATTTTGCTAAGCATCAGAATGAGAGAAGAGCCCAGATCTCTCTGTCCGGATAGGGACTAGTAGTCCCCTGGCTGTACAGCCAGACCATGTAAAAACCAGAAATGGTTCAAAGCTGGGGACTATTTGTCTAAAAAACTCCTGAATGAATAATCATAATAATAAAATAACCCAGAACAAAACAGCCGAGCCTTTCTTCCATGTTCCTGCCCGCTGTAAATCAAGTGTCACTCCCAAAGCCAGCTCCAAACCGCAAGCTCTCTCCGCAGGAAAAATCAACAGCTGGCAAAGTCAGGGAACAGGTTTTAAATCCCTCTCACTCAGGAAGCACCAGCCCGGATTGATCCTCGGGCCTGCAGGGATTTTTTTGTGGGTTTGCTTGTTCCCCTCGTGTTTCAGGGGCCAGCTCTCTAAAGCACCAAGGGGCAGTTGGGCACCTGGCTCTCCCCTACAAGTGAATGTGAGTTGGGGTCCTGCCCTACTTCCCAGTGTGGTTAGCAGTGAAGCTGCCCTGGTGGGAGTCTGTTAACAGCTCACTTATAATAAGGCAAATACAAATATGGGACCATTCAGCCAGCTGCCTTCACAGGCACCTGGCATTACCAAGCCCAGGAGTGCCCCGAAGGAGAACAAAGGGAAATTAAACATTAAAATGGGCTGGGACCACACCAGTGAGTGTGGATATCATCTGACAGCAACAAGTGACAGGCCGGGGATGGGTCAGAGGGTGAAACCCAGGGGCAGCTAACCCAATGTAGGCAGCATAGTCCAATGGTTAGAGCAGGGGAAACAAAGTCAAGATGCCTGGGTTCTATTCCCAGCTCTGGATGCAAACTGGTGTGAATCAGTTCCCTTCCCAGTACCTCAGTTTCCCCAGCCATAAAATGGAGATAATGGTATTTCACCACCTCTTTCATGCAACCAAAGATCTATAGCTGTAGAAGCGCACTGGGGTGGCGCGAGGGGAGTTGGTTATTCTTTGTGCGGTGCTTAGGGACACATGAAGTGTAACGTACCATATTCACTTGGTTCTCATCTCATTATGCGCAGCCGTTTGCACAACCCTGCTCTTTAAAATAGAGCAGGGTCTGGGTGACGGACAACTGGCTGCCTGCAGAGCTTTCTGACAGTACCTGCATTCTGCCTTCCCAGCAGCCCTGGCTCCTGGGCTTCAAAACCCTGACCTGTGTTAGGATCCACTCCTCTTCCCCGACACATTCACACACACATGTAAACACCCCCACACATACACGTATGCACATGAGCTGTATGTGTCCACACAAAACCCACACACACACAGCTTCATGCATAACCCCCCCACACAAACACGTTTGTGTGCTCATGCGCCTTGCATGCATCTGCACACACACACATTCCCATACTTACAGACAGCTCCACCCACACGTATGGGCACTCGCACAAAACCCATGCACACACATACACCACCAACCCGCATGCACCGCACCCACGCACTCACCCACTTCGGCTGAGGACAGGAAGACCCAGAGCCTGAATGACGTCAGCTACCGAAGGGCGTGTGCAGTGTGCAAACAAGCTGAGCTCCATCCTGTTCTCACACGCCCACTCCAGCTGCAGTGGCTTTGTCCCATTCAGTTGCTTCCCCACCCTGGAGAGCTCCTGCCCAGTCCGGAGGCTGGTGAGAGGCATAAATAAAAAGGCAAACCACCAAACCCTACCTCATCACTTCCCCTTTCTCAGCTAGACGCTTGCCCCTCTCTCTCTTGGGTTTGTAATCTGTACCTGCCAGGAGAATGTCGGTCATGCTCCCACGCCGCACATGCTGGTGCTGAAACGGGATCAGATCCTCAGCCGCTGTCATTCAGCACAGCTCCCGCTGGAGTCAATGGAGCAATGCCAGTTTATGCCAGCTGAGGATCAGGCCCCAGGGTTTAACAGGTACAGGACCCAGGAGAAATCCCAGGCTCGGCGATGAGAGCAATTCACTCCAGTTAATTGTTGTTTAATGAAGGCGTGGCTGCAGCAACCCCAGACCCCCCCCATCCAGATTGCACTATGTCAGGGGTTCTCAAACTGGAGGTCGGGACCGCTCAGGGGGTCGCAAGGTTATTACATGGGGGGTCGCGAGCAGTCAGCCTCCACCCCAAACCCCGCTTTACCTCCAGCATTTATAATGGTGTTAAATATAAAAAAACCCCTGTTTTTAATGTATCGGGGGGGTCGCACTCAGAGGCTTGCAGTGTGAAAGGGGTCACCAGTACAAAAGTCTGAGAACCCCTGCACTTAGTAATGGAGAGCAAGGTCCCTGTGCCTACGGACGTCCCAATCTTAGGAGATGAGCGACACATGGGCAGGGTGACAGATCCAGTCAAATACATCCTGTCCTTAGACACCTGGGCTGTTTTTTTTTTCCACACTTACTGTAAGTGCCAACTAGCTACATCTGTCCCTCAATCCAGCCATCACAAATGGGCTGATTTCTTATCAGGTAGCACAAAGTGAGTGAGTTTAAGGGGGCAGATTTAAAGGGCAGAAAGGAGCCTTACAGAGCAGCACAAGGGAAGCAGCAGATAGGGCACAGGGCTGGAACTCAGAAGCCACCGGTTCTATTTCTAGCTCTGCTATGGAACTACTGTGGGAACTCAGGCAAATCCTGTCCCATGCTCTGTGCCTCAGTTTCCCCTTCCATCCTGTGTCTGTCCTGTCTATCTAAACTGTAAGATCCTCCGGGAAGGGACTTCCTCTTGCTATCTGTATGTACAGTGCCTCACACAATGGGGCCCTGATCTCAGTTGTGACCTCTAGGTTCTACCATAATATAAGTAATAATCTAAGTATCGAAGCAGAGGTGGGTGCTAAGGAGAGGTTTGAAGGGGCACAGAGCAGAGGCCTAGCCCATTTCTCCAGGGAAGGTGTGATAATTATAAGGCAGGGTCTATTTAGCTTTGCCCCAGTCAATTCTTTTTTCTATTACGTATTTTAGATGGTCTACAAAGAGCAGCTGTTCCTACAGCTCCAGGGAAGTCAAAATGAAATTTCTGCAAAGCCCCCCCGGCCACCTTCCTCTCTTCACCAAACTATACCCCAGGCACGGCTAATTGTGCTGACACCGAGGTCAAAGGAATGAGGAGCATGCTGCTAGTACAAAAACTCTCCCCGCCCTGTCATCCGAAAGGCTTCAGAGTAAGACCCTGTCCTGGAGAGCCTGCAGTCTGAATGGATACAGGGCAGGAGGGAAAACTGAGACACAAAGCCTCACCCAAGGGCACCCAGCAGGTCAGTGGCAGAGCTGGGACTGGAACCCAAGTGTCCTGACTCCACTATCCACTAGACCGCTGCCTCTCCAACTGATCTAGCACGTTGCTGAGACCATGGGTTTGCTGTAAGATCTCACCGAGCACAAGCATGTCTAGGCTAGCGAGTCGGCAGAATGCAGCACACTTTCCCCCAGACCTTCATAGGGGGTGTGGGAGAAAGGCCAGGGGGATTTGCATTCCAGCCCGGGCCAAGTCCTCTTCTGGAGGGACAAAAAGGATAAATTAAAGCCCCCTGCCCCAGAGGCCGATTGCAGCAAGTGGAAAGACCCCCAAAGACTTCAAAGGGCTTTAGGTCAGGCCGGCTTTCCTTGGGGGAGGGGGAAGAATGGGAATTCAAAGCAGCGCATTACTCCAGGGCTGGGCGAACAGGTAGCTCTGTCCCAGAACACTCAAAGGAACCTGGACAGGTAGGGTCACTGCAAAGCTGGCAACAAAAATGATTAGGGGGCTGGAGCACATGATTTATGAGGAGAGGCTGAGGAAACTGGGATTGTTTAGTCTGCGGAAGAGAAGAATGAGGAGGGATTTGATAGCTGCTTTCAACTACCTGAAAGGGGGTCCCAAAGAGGATGGATCTAGACTGTTCTCAGTGGTAGCAGATGACAGAACAAGGAGTAACAGTCTCAAGTTGCAGTGGGGGAGGTTTAGGTTGGATATTAGGAAACACTTTTTCACTAGGAGGGTGGTGAAGCACTGGAATGTGTAATCTGGGGAGGTGGTGGAATCATCTTCCTTTGAGGTTTTTAAGGTCAGGCTGGATAAAGCCCTGGCTGGGATGATTTAGTTGGGGATTGGTCCTGCTTTGAGCAGGGGGTTGGACTAGATGACCTCCTGAGGTCCCTTCCAACCCTGATATTCTAGGATTCTATGAAAGCTGGGCAGATCCTTCACTTAAACCAGACAAAAGACAGGCCCAAACTGCCACCCTACAGCCCTGCCCTTGAGGAAGCAGGGCGGTAAGGGCTTGCCAGGCTGTCTGTGCTTAACTGTTTCTGCTCGCAGCGAACCAGAGAGCTGATCAGCTCGAAGCTGTACCAGCTCATGCTTTCAATTATGAGCTCCGGCAGCAAGAGGATGTGGGGGGTGGCTGCTCACCCCCCGCCATCTCCCTGGGGACAAAGGTCTTTGCCATCATCAGCTGCAGCTTCGACTGATTTGGGGGAAGGAGAGGGGGGAGGAATGGAATTCCCATTGCACAGCACAGCTCTGTCATTCGGGGAGGGGTGTGTGTGTGTAGCAGAGTGTATTCAGGAGGTCAGCGAGGGAGACGCAAACACGCCACTGACAACCAGAAACCTCAGACTTCCAAGAGACGTGAGTCTCGCTGGCTCCCTGCCTCGCACTTCAGCGCGCGAATGGAGTTCATCCAGGCCAGAGACTCAGCTTGCGGTTTCCCTGCACTGGCAGCATCACTGCTGCTGCTCCACAAGCGCTGGCTGCGAGGTCCCTGCTCTGGGAGAAGGCACAACGCCCATTAGGGTCGGTCTGCGCTGCCTGGTAAAGCCAGGCTCTAGTTTGAGCCCAAACCCCTCCATCGTCCGCACACAAATGTGTCTGACTTGGGTTACCAAGCACTCCCGACCTGGGTCCCGGGACCCTCTGCAGGGGATGGATCTGAGTCCAAGTCCTGCTGAGACTCTGGTCCAAGCTCTGTCATTCTCCTATGTGGACGCAGCTCAAGCCACAGACCTGAGTCAGAAGGGCTGTGTCATGCAGTGTGGAACCGTTAGCACAGCTGAGACCTGGGTCCAGCAGTTGTAAACCCAGGTTTATAATGCAGTGTGGACACACAAGTGCAGGCTTGGAAACTCTGAGGCTAAAAAAGCCCAGGCCCCACAGACCCTGATTTACAGCACAGTGTAGACAGACTCTTAGCTGCAACATAAGGGTAATAAAAATACCACTACAATATGTGTAGGGCCCTACCAAATTCGCTGCCATGAAAAACATGTCACGGACCATGAAATCTGGTCTTGTGTTTGCTTTTACTCTATACTACACAGATTTCACAGATTGCTCTGAAGGCAGCAGCACAGAAGTAAGCATGACAATACCGTACCCTGCCACCCTTACTTTTGCGCTGCTGCCTTCAGAGCTGGGCGGCTGGAGAGTGGTGGTTGCTGACTGAGGGCCCAGCTCTGCAGGCAGCAGTGCAGAAGTAAGGGTGGCAATACCGTACCAGGCCGTCCTTACTTCTGCTCTGCTGCTGCTGACGGCGGCTGTGCCTTCAGAGCTGGGCTCCCGGCCAGCACCTGCGGCTCTCCAGCACTACCACCAGCAGCAGCACTGGCATAAGGGTAGTAGTACTGCAACCCCCCGCCCCCAACAATAATAGTGCAACCCCCCCCCCCACAACTCTTTTTTGGGTCTGGATCCCTGCAATTACAACCCTGTGAAATTTCAGATTTAAATAGCTGAAATCATGAAATTTACGATTTTTAAAATCCTATGACCATGAAATTGACCAGAAATGGTCCATGAATTTGGTAGGGCTCTAAGTATGTGCAATGCAACTCTTAGGGCGAGTCCTGCACTTCCAACTCCTACTAGGAAAAGTGCAGGATCACGCATGGATGATACAAGAATCAGTTATTCAATTTAGAGCAGTAGCTCTCAACCTGGGGGTATGCAGAGGTCTTCCAGGGGGTACATCAATTCATCTAGATATTTGCCTAGTTTTACAACAGGCTACATAAAATGCACTAGCCAAGTCACTACCAACTAAAACGTCATACAATGACGTTTCTACTGCTCTATATGCTATACACTGAAATGTAAGTACAATATTTATATTCCAATTCATTTATTTTATAATTATATGGTAAAATGAGAACGTAAGCAATTTTTTAGTAATAGTGTGCTGGGACACTTTTGGATTTTTAGGTCTGATTTTTTTAAGCAAGTCATTTTTAAGTGAGGTGAAATCTGGGGGCACATGACACAAATCAGACTCCTGAAAAAAGTACAGTCGTCTGGAAAAGGATGAGAGCCACTGATTTAGAGCAAAGAACATGCGAGCTCAAGAGATCCTGGTGTACTCTATGCTCATTCCTCACCCCATCCTTCCACAGCAGCCAGTAGTGAAAATAAACCTATGTAGCCCAGCACCCACAAGCAACCCTATAATAACAAACTGAATATATATGGTGCAAACAACTCTATAATAAGCCAGTGTTCACAAGCAGCCCTATAATAACAAACCCCTGCGCAAGCAGGATGGAAGAGAATTAAGCAAGAAAAGGAAGATCTTTCCC
Source organism: Dermochelys coriacea (assembly GCF_009764565.3). NCBI lineage: Eukaryota > Metazoa > Chordata > Testudines > Dermochelyidae > Dermochelys > Dermochelys coriacea. Next base: position 13,072,302 of record NC_050093.1, read on the forward strand.
TTTCATGTTCCTAGGGGCACTGTAAGAAAAAGAAAATGGAAGGAATGAGAAATTTTATTAAAGCTAATGTTAAAAAAAAAATTATATAGTACACAGGTTAAGAAAAGAATGTCTGTACATCTGGGTATAGTGCTTACATTATCCACAAATACAAAGCTTGTTTTTAAAGTCACAAGATACATATAGTGCAGTGCCGCCCGGAGGATTCAGGGGGCCTGGGGCAAAGCAATTTCAGGGGTCCCTTCCATAAAAAAAAGTTGTAATACTATAGTATTCTGCGGGGACCGGGGCAAATTGCCCCACTTGCCCCCCCCTCCCCCAGGCGGCCCTGATATGGTGCATAATCAGCAAGAACCCAAATGTAGGTGAGTAGATTGAAGAATACGGTTTAGATATTAGCATCCAAGTATTCAGGTACATCACTTATGAAAACTTATACGGAGAGTTGGTTGTGGAAAGCAAAAATAGCAATGAGTGAAGATTGTCCCTCAGTAATTGAGAATTTAGGGTAGTTTGTCCATTTGGAAAATACAATGCTTGAGGAAAGTATTTCAGTTACTTTCCCCACTGCGTTTTTCATCCGCACTCCAACTCAGCTCTCCTGGTATTGCCAATGTCCGGTATGACAAGGGCCTTTCCAAGACATCCTAGCTGACTGCATTGGGCATTTCACTAAATCACTGCAAGCAGCACTCCCCCACACCTTCTGCAAGCTACAGCTCCCCCAACAGGACTAAGGGAGACACGGTCCAGAAGAGCCGGCTATGGAGGCAGCCACGCCGATCCTTCCACGGAGCCAGAAGGGAAGGCAGGATGCCAAGAGTCGGGGGCTGGTTCCAGGTCTGACACGCACCTCGCAGTGAGAGGTGGCCTGGAGAGTGTCTCAGGGAGAGGGAGCTCTGGGAACTGTCTGGTGTCAGATGTGCTAGAGCTCACTGTCTCAGCAGTTCTTTGGAAAGAATCCTGCCTGACCTTGCGCAAACCACAAGGAAACAGGACGATGGCTGGTTTGAGGCTGGGGAGGAGATAACAAAGACACCGGGCTCCTAACCATGGTCTGACACTGCCATGGACATTGCCCACTGACTCCACTCCATAGGAAAAGCTTGAATCCCAGCAGCTTCCTGACTATTATTTCACAGGTACATGGGATAATTCAAGGGCAGGTGAAAGACGCCAGCTTGACCCTCCAGGAGACCAAGGGACCAGATTCTCTGCCCCACTGAGCTCACCCTCTACTGTTTTAAGCTGCCCCAGCTTTGCCTGGAACACACACACTCTGTGGGCAACATTCTGACCTCAGGCACCCAGGTGCAAAGCCAGACAGGCCCCGGTAAAGTCAATGGAGCTCCTTTGGATTTCTGATAACGAGCGCGTCACTAGGATCTGCCCCCTGCAACTTACACTCTTCACCCGCAATGTGCTCGGCAGCTAGGCACAGTTGAGCATGGTGGGATGCCCCGGAGTAAGTCACTGGCAGGGAGGACAGAACCCAGGATCTCTCGACCCAAGAGCCTCTACCACCTGCATTAAAAGTCCACTTGCTTCAGCGCTCTAGCAGACTGAACCGCAAAGTGGTCCAGACATTAGGTAGGGACAGAGAGCCCCACTGCGTAAACTTGGTTTCCCTGAAAATCCGGAAGCTGTTCTCCTGCCCGGGCCCATGCAAAACTCTGCGTCCTATGTCCGAGAATTCACATACCGAGGCTGCTGCTCTATGGATGAATGGGCCTGATTTTGCCTTTGCTCAGCATAAATCCGGAATAAACCTGACTAAAGTCAATGGTTTCACAGCGGGATATGTGGGAGGAGAATCAGAACCGTGGCCTTTCTAATAACAGGTGATCTCGGGGCAATGGATGGGGTCAGCAAATTCCCCTTACTATTTGCTCCCCTCTTGCAGGGGGCTCTCCTGTAGGGACCGCCCTAGCCCCAGGGTTCGAATGGGTGCTCAGTTGTACAGAGGAACCACAGCCCACGTGTCTGGAGAAATAGGGGGAGAAGAGACCTGTCGTTCATGCTCCTGAGGCTCCTGACCAAAGCCAAACTCTGCAGCTCTTACTCCAGCAGGAGTCCTGGTAAATGTTAACACCTGGGCATCACAGTCAGCCTGGTCCTGCCCAGCCACTCTCTGATCAGCTGTGTGGCGGGCAGGGTAGCTGTTGGAGGGGGAAGGGGCTGCTCCAGCCACAGTCCCCAGGGCTTGTTCAGTGCTTCAGACCTACGACTTGATGGAACAGCCCCGATCAGGCCATGCATGAGCCCAGCACAGAGCTGGGACGGCAGGTATCACAACAGGACTGCAGGCGGCTGTGTGTGTCACCAGGGCTGCCACAGAGGATAACTGGGGAACAGCACAGCTGGGCAACACATGGGGAGGGGCGGGACGGAGGAACAGTGAAAGGACTCCAATGCCCTATATTAGTATCATTTACTGGGGGGGGTTGCCCAAGCCCCGGGTGGGGTCTACTTTACCTTGTACCCTCTTGTTAGTTGCTTTTCCTGCAACTCTGTTTCCCTTCTGCCTCCTCGGTGTACAAGATGCAACCCCGCTGCAGATGGGATCCAGGCAAATTGCACAGGCGTTTCCAGAGCTGCCTAATGCTGCTGATTAAGCTCAGGGTCGAATCTGGGCTCTCAAGCTTCTCTCACGTGCACCAGGGTAAACCCATAGTAATGGAGACGCTCCCGATTTACGCTGGTCTAGCTGAGAGCACCATCTCAGTGGAGTCACTGGCGTGAGATCAGAATAAAGCCCAGAATTGGCCCACTATCCCACAGGTGAAGAGTGTAAGTCAAAGGGGCCAGATCCTGGTTGCACTTATCTTGGCACAAATCCAAAGGTGCTCCCTTGACTTCAGCAGAACCAATGTGGATTTGCACCAGGGTGGCTGAGATCAAAACACTGCTCACAAAGTCTGTGCGACAGTTAAGACAGGCTCAGGAATTCCACTCTCTCAGGTACTTAGCTGGCCCAGGCCACAGTAGTATCTGAGCGGCTCCCAATTTTGAATGTACTTGTCCTCACAACACCCTATGCATAAGGCAGTACTATTATCCCCATTTTATGGATAGGGAACAGAAGCCCAGAGAGGCTAAGTGGCCCGGCTCCCACAGGGAGCTGCATTTTCCAGGTCCCATGCTAGTGCTCTAACCCTTGGATCCTCCTTCCTCTCCCTGTCCCTCAACACGGTACCCTAATAATTGGACTTCTATGCACATCTAGGGGAGCGTGAATTTCTAAGTTAGTTAAACAACCCTCTAAGGAGAGCCCCATTAGGCACAACTGCCCCCCTAAGGAACACAGGCAAGAGGTCACGGTCTCCAGTGTGCGACAGCAACAGAATGGCTCAATCCAGACAGACAAAGCGAGGGGAAAATGACTGCAGGGCAGGAGGAAGCCGGCTAGCCAGCCAAAGAGAGGCTGCCACCCACCAGAAAAGGGTCATTTATAGCCACGGCAGGAAAAACAGCAGTACACCAAGATGCCACAGATGGAAAGAAAAACTCCTGGATATGGGATCTGGGCCAGCTGCCAGGTATTCCATCTCCGGCCACAACTGTCACCTCTGGCAGCAGGGAACTAAGAGTGTGGGGGCAAAAGGGCGGATAGGAGGAAGAATGCCTGGCTGGGGGGTGATGGAGAGAGGCCAAGAAATGGAGTTTCAGAGTAGCAGCCATGTTAGTGGAGTAGGGATGAAGGGTCTTGCACCGGATGCTGCTTTCGGTTACTTTAGCGCACTGTAAACCCAGAGACGCCACTGAAGTCGGGAGTTATTACAGATTTACAGCAGCATAACTGAAATCCAGATATTTGTGTTCAAATCATTATTTCCAATAAATCGGTTTGCTTGTTTTAGCAGTTACCGTTCCCAGCTTCGGTAAGACAGCGAAACAGAGAGAAGGATTCAGAAAAAACCTCTGTGGATAATTAATTTAATATTCCTATTGGACCTGATGCTGATCTCACTTACACCATTTTTACTCTGGGGAGATTCCACCGACATCAGACTCAAGCAAGGAGAGAATCAGGCCAGTATGATTGATCCAGCTACAGAACCCTAATCACGACTGGCTAAGAGGCTGGGTGCACGGGATAAAACACACCTGTGGTGCTGCACTGTGCATTAAGAAGGGCCAAGCAAAGGAACATGGTAGCTGTGCCCCGAAACACACACGCATGCTGCACTGCAAAGGAAAAGCTTGGAGCACAGGGACAGCTTCCAATGTCCATCAGTGCAGTTTAGGCCTTTGGTGAGGAGGTGAGCTCCCCAAGGAGCGAGCAGACCGAAGCGTGGGACGTGCAGGAGGAACTCTAGCTGCAGACAAGTGGCAGCGGCTGGAAGCACAGCGTTTGGATGGAGCATTCCTCTAATTACTAAGGCATGGGGAAAGGTGCTTTAAAGCATCTGTTGTTAATCTGCCTTGGACCCCTTTCAAAGCAAGGTTGGAAAATTCATAACTGCACACGCAATCGGCAAATCAGTCCGGCCCCGCAATTTGCAGCAATCCGTACACTCCAGTCACACCGCCCACTGCAACCTTCCTGTGCCGGCCCGGTCAGGGGGAAGGGCTGCTGGGATAAGAGTTTTCTGAGCTGGTGGGGCTTTTTAAGGCTGTGATGTGCTCCCTTGAGGAAAGGCCGGGGGAGGGGGAAGACAGATTTTCAGTGTCAAACAAGTCTAAGGGCTCAATACCGGCTTTGCCATGAGCCCCGAGTGAGGAGCAGCATGTAGCCACTCTGCCCCAACACCAGTGGCTCAGGGTAAGTCTTAGATGTTTCCCAGCTCAGCAGACAGATGTACTAGGTCTGCTCAAGCTAGTGTACTAAAAATAGCAGCGTAGGCGGGGTAGCACAGGCTGCTTGAGTACGTACCCTGGGCGAGTTTGTACTCAAGCGAGCTGCAGCCCCCTAGGCTACACGGCTATTTTGAACGGGCTTGCTCAGGCCAAGCTACCATGCGTCTTTCTGGCAAGTGCGCTCCCAGCTGTAGAGTAGATGGACCCTCAGATGGGCTGATTCATGGGTCTCCCCTGGCACTTGGAAGGAAGCAGCCAGACTTTCTTCAGGCGGTAAGGAATGAAATTCCGGAAGTCTGATTCTTCGCAGTAATCAGCATCTCCTACCAATTATTTTTCTACAAAATTTTGGAACATTTTGGGGTTGGGCTTTTTTTTTTTTTCAAAACTTCCTGTGAAAATTTTTTCAGGCTTTTCCCCCAGTTTTAAAAAAATAAATAAATAAATTTTCAGCTAAAAAAAAAAAAGAAAGAAAGAAAATTACTTTGGTTAAAAAAAAATCTGTTTCAAAAATGAATTTTTTTTTACTGAAACTTTTTTGGATTTCGTTTGTACACTGAACATTTTGGACATAAATGAAGATTTTCTGCAGAAACTGTTTTGCCCCGAAAGCCATTTTGAAAAGACAAAGCGTTCAAACAAAACTATTTTGACCAGCTCCAGTCCCCAGCCTCTTTGTCTCTGCACCACAACGCTGGATTCTGCAAACAGATATAGGAAGGTAGGTCACATTTCAGGCCTTCCTTTACAACCGATGTCAGGTCTGTAGCTTTTCTGTACCAGTCACTTACTTATTCATTAAAAGGGCCATGTTGCATAGCAACACCTGCATTGCTTGACGCATGGCGTTTCTGAAAGGCAGGGCATCTAAGCGAGAGAAGACCAGCCATTAGAGTAGAAGGTGAAATCTGACACCGACAGGCCATTCGGAAGGCAAAAGACCCAGGTTGTCTTATCTCTGTTTACACTTATCCCCCTTGCATCTAATCATCACAAAGCTGCAATGGAAAACCACATTGTTTCTTGCAAACGCAACTCCAATGACCGGATCCTCAGAGGGCATATCTCATTGACTTTGTTTACCTGCTGAGGGTCTCATTGCAACTCCTCGCCAGTACAGACTATTGGTCAATCTTGCATAACCTTTACTTAATGCTAACAGTCCCATTGACTTCTGTAGGACAATGTGAATAAAGACTATCCACATGGGTAAGGACTGCAGATCAGGCTCTGGCTCTAAGAACAGATGACTATACTATTATTATTTGTATTACAGAAGCCTCAACTGAGACCAGGCCCCACTGTGTTAGGCTCTGTACAGACACAGAGATCATCTCTAACCCAAAGAGCTTACAACCTAAAAAATAAGACAGATGACGAGCAACAGGGGAAAGAGAGGGATGAAACCATTTGCCCAAGGAGCTTGTACTACTCAGTGAACAAGACAGTACACTCCTGGCTAACCAAAAATAGGTAACTACAGGGGCCTGAAGGGTCTTCGTATGGGCAGACCTACCCATGCAGGGTGAAATTCATCCACATGACCCATTGAAGCCATTCCTATCATTGGGAAGGGAAAGATCTCCCACCACGAAACACAATCCATCCATGAAGGACGCAAGGTTCTGCGGAGAGGAGGAATGTTCATTCCCCTAGCTCAGTTCAAAGGAGATTATTTTTTAACCACACCTGCCTGCGCTTCCGACATGCCAAAGGAATCTGGATCCTGTGTAATACAATGCAAAATGAGGTCACGCGAGCCCAGGAACCGGCAGGCTTCCTGAATGGTGCCGGGATGTGCACACATTGGATAGCACATCTTCTATAAACAGAAGTTAGGGTTGCATGGCCGAGTGGCTAAGGCCCCGGGCCAGAAAGAAGAGGACCTGCGTTCAATTCCTGGTTCTGCCACTGAGTTTGTGGCCTTGGGCAAGTCACTTCCTCTCTCTGTGCCTCAGTTTCCACTCTAAAAAGAGGATAATTGATACTGGTTTCTCTTTCGCAAAGACCTTTGGGGTCTATGGATTACGGAAGAGGGATGCGTTTCACATTTCACATCAGCTGGCAAGAAATAGTGGGGGGGGGGGGGAAGACCTTTTTCTGAGTGAAAAGGAGACCCGAGTAGAGGGACAGACACAGAATGTATACATTCTATTTAGATGAAGGCTGATGTCTGTGCTGATTCTTATGACAGTGAGATATTGTGCATATTTTGAGGCCAAAACAAAAAAAATCTTTCACCAGCTAAATGAATAGGCCACAAAAAAATGTCCCCGAACAAAAGCCCATGAAATGCTCTGAGATCTTGTCATCTTCACACACCACTACTTGAGAGTCAGAAATAACTGTGACCCCAGAACTTCCTGTATCCTATCTACATACAATATAGAGAGGGGCACTTATTAACTAATCGACCCTTTGCAAACCGCTGAGGTGTAGGTATCATCCCCATGAACACGTTACAGATGCGGAGAAAGGGAACTTGAAGAGGTAGTGTGGTCTAGCGCAGTGCTTCTCAAGCTATCTGATGTGGGGGACCAGCAAATTTTTTTTCCAATGTGCGCACAGACTGGCAGCTGATGGCTTGCGGACCGGACCACAACTCTGAGTAGCACTGGTCTAGCGAACACAATGTTGGACTAGTAATCAGGAAACCCGGCTCCTGGCTTAAGGCTAGTTAGCCTAGACAGGTCAGTAATACAGAGTCATAATTGCCCATGGTCGCATGGCAAGTCAGTGACGGTGGGCATCATAAGAGAGGTAAGATGATCCAGTAGTTAAGACACTAGCCTGGGACTTGGGAAACTTGCGATTAATTCCCTGCCTTGCCTCAGACTTCCCGTGTCACCTTGGGAAAGTCACGGAGGGTACGTCTACACTGCAAATCAGGAGTAGATGTGCAATCAGGAGGACACAGGCTAGCCGCTTGAGTCATTAACAGGTTTGTTCAGCCTGCCCTGCTCTCGGTTCCTGAGCTAGCCAGGCTAAGAGCTTGTCTACACTTACATTTTATAGTGCTCTAACTTGCAGGCTCAAGAGGGTGAAAAATCACCCCTGCGTGCAGCAAGTGTGAGCGGTTTAAAGCGCTAGCGTGGACAGGCTCCGAGCGCTAGGAGCCATTCCCCTCGTGGAGGTGGATTACCAGGAGCGCTGGGAGTGCTCCTGCAGCAGTGCTTTGAAGTTCCTAGTGTAGACATAGCCTGAAGCTAGCTCCGGTACGTCGACATATGCTGTCGGGTGGGTGAATAGCACGGAGCAGAAGACATACAGTGGGGTTTGTTGTAGGCTGCCTGCCCAGCGGAGTGGGTTGGCCAGATTTCCAGTCATTGGCAACCCGCTCCATGGCAGCAAGTCACAGCTCCGACTGCAGCACTGATGCCCTGAGGGCAGGTCTCCACTTAAAACGCTGCATTGGTGCAGCAGTGCCGCTGCAGCGCTTAAGTGAAGACGCTCCCACGCCAACAGGAGAGCGCTCCCCCATCAGCGTCGCTAATACAAGAGATGGAGCTAGGTCGGCGTGAAGACACAGCGCTGTCTACATGGGAGTTTCAAGTTGGTGTAACTATGTCGCTCCGGCCTTTTGCTTTAACTACTACAACTTTCTTCCTCTGGCTCCCATTGAAGCCAAAAGAGCAACATTTGGCTCCCCCGGTTATGTGGAGCATGGCACTCCGCTGGCAGAGAGCACACATGGATTCCTCCAAATGGCCTCTTGACTAGAGCTGCTCCGAACAGCACAGCTGACTTTTTCATTCATGCTAGCGCCCAGGTCGTAACTCTGATTCCTATCACATCATCGGCACAGCGTGAAGTGCAAGCCAGAGAGCTCAGGAGGAGCCAACTGGCAGCTGGGCCGTTCCAGAAGGAAACGCTTTCCAGGCTTGGGAGCACAGCGGCTGTTTGAGTCGAGTCAATGGAGCAAGTTCCAAAGAAAAGAGGGAGGGGGCGGAGAAAAAAAACCCTTTTTTGTGCAAACTAAAAAAATGTGTTCTATTTTTGTTCTGGGCTCCAAGTCTCTTCTTAGTCGCAAACTCAGCTGACTTCCCCCAGCACAAACACTGAACCACCAGATCAGCTTTCCAGCTCAGTGTCGGGTGGGTGAATAGCATGGAGCAGAAGACATACAGTGGGGTTTGTTGTAGGCTGCCTGCCCAGTGGAGTGGGTTGGCCAGATTTCCAGTCACTGACAACCCGCTCTGTGGCAGCATGACAATATGTCCCAAACACCAGCTGTCACACATACCCCACTTCTGCGATAGACATTGCAATAACCAAATCCATGGGGGAAAGCTACTGGGAAGGGCTCTGGCTCCCCAAATACTTACCGCCTCCAGGAAAGAGGAGGAATCATTCTGCTCTCCCACACACTGGTGCAAATCAGGAGTCATTGCAATGCAGCCCAAACCAGAGACACATCAGAATCAGGACCCACTGTGCTAGACCAGCCACTCGCAAGCTGTAGCATAACTGAACAGAAATCAGGGATGCCACAGAAAATGATCTGAAGGCCATATTCCATCTGTCCCCCATACCCTGGAGGCAGGTCCCCAAGCATGAGACAGATGCATGCTGAAAAGCAGTCATGCGTGGTGTACACTCACTCCAGTTACTGGTTACTAAAGGCTGATTGCATCACCTGGCCACGGCGGCGTGGGAACGCAGAGGGGGTTGCATTCGAGTGACTCCTTAGTCACTCAGTTACAATGAGCTGACCTCTGCCCGCTACGCTGAGAGCCGGTGCCTCCCGGCGCCCACCCCGGCTTGCATCCACCACTCAGAACATCTCAATGCTGTGCCTAGGGCTGCTTTGAAGGGAAGGCGATTCGGGCAGCCCTCGACCCAAAAAACCCCACAGGAGGCGATACAGGAAGGAAGACAAGGAAGCCCACAGGACAGACTCCATTAGGTTCCAACCAAGGGAAAGGGGTTTGCAGCAAATCTCAGGGGAAAAGTCAACTCCCGCACACCTTAAATCCCCAGATAACATCCCATCTGTCTAACAGATGCCTGGAGAATGCTCCCCTAGATGACAGAATAACCCCTCCCTTCAAATTACCCCCTCCATACCAACCCCCTGCTCTGAATAAATGCAAAACCCATTCAAATCTTACCACTGGCTGATAAAGGAGGCCCTCACTCCAGTCTAACTCCTCCTCCAATGTGGAGGTGCTGGGATAACCCTACAAACAACAGCTGCCCTATTCACCCCAGCCACGGTACAACTTCCACTGAAGTCAATGGGAGCTACTTGTATCACATAGAGCTGGGGGGAAGAATTAGGGCCCAGAAGAACAATCTCACTAAGGCTACAAAACACCATCATCTCCTCTTATAACTACTCAGATCAAAGCTCCCAAGCACATGCCTCTACCTTATATGAAAGGCAGAGTAATGCCCACCCCTAATTGCACCTCGCTCCCTATATAAATGCCAGGATAATGTCTAGCCCCCACGTAAATATACCTAGTCACACACACACTCTCATCCCCTGTAATTACCACAATCAAACCACCATGAAAAGCTGAGCTCTGCCCATCCAAGCAGATCACATACACAGCAGAGGGTCCCCGGATCCGTCCCGTCCCAGCTGGTGGGACACAGGTCAGAGACTGGCACGGCAGCATGAGGCATCTCACAGGCTGCCACGTGCCCCTTCTGCCTGGGGTTTGATTCCCTCTTTGTACCCAACCTTTACATTAAAAGCAGGTGGAGATTCCAGCATGCCCCAGTACAGGCAAGTGCTGACAGGTCCCCTGTGCAATACACGGCTGCCTGTTGTCAGGGAAGCTGACGGCACCTGAAACAAACACTGCTAGCAACCAACAGACAACTGTGAGCACTGCCCCACACAGTCCAACTGCTGGATCAGGAGTTATGAATCCTTGGTTCCTAAACCCAGATCTGGGCATGAGTTTCTAACTACCCCACTTGCAAGGAACGATCACTACAGTACAAAGCGCTAAAGCCAGGCCCTTCCCCTGCTCTGTGCCTCAGTTTCCTCACCTTTATGACACAGACCAGCCTCTCCGAGTATGTTCTGTAGATTACTTAATCGTTCAGAAAGTGTTTTGAAGATAAAATCATGCCTATCGGTCCTGCTGCTAAATAGACCACCACCTAGATATCGTACAGCACTTTTCATCTGTAGGTCTCTAGGCACTTTAGAAAGGAGGTCATAGAATAACAGACTATCAGGGTTGGAAGGGACCTCAGGAGGTCATCTAGTCCAACCCCCTGCTCAAAGCAGGACCAACCCCCCATTAACTCAGGTCACAATCCACCTTTTACAGCTGGGGAAACTGAGGCAGCGAAAGAAAAAGTGACTTGCCCAAGGTCACCAAAGCAGGCTCGTGGCAGAACCCAGCTCTCCCAAATTCTGATCCAGCCCAAAATTTACTAGCCCACACTGCTTCCCAGGGCACGGCATTTTCCCCTTGCTCTTAGATCTCTAAAACACCTTCCTCCCCCGGTAACACTTCAAGCACACTCAGGACACACGTTTAAAGGGATACAAAACATTTTGGGGGTGGGCGACACACATACCTTCCACATCTGCTTTGGCAACTGACAGTCTGGGGCGAGCAGCTTCCTTCGTTTATATATATATTCCCCCTCTCTTCTCTGTTCCCCCCCCTTGTTTTGTGCTGCTAATGACTTCAGCGATCGCTCATTTCCAACACACAGTCATGAAGAGAAAGGCCAATGATTCACTTTTCCGAACCTCCGGCTGCTCTCCTCATCAAGGCTAATTGTAATTGCTTCTTGGGGCATGTGCCATGTGCTCAGATGGAGGTGGTGACTCATTAGCAGTCCCCCATACACACCCCCACCCTGCTCCGCAGAGAAGTGACGAAAAGGAGAGAAGCAGGGTAATGGCTATTTTCCAGCGATTCAGCCTCCAAGAAGCCATCTCTGGCGGGCTGCAGCAAGACGAAATCGCATGTGGTGATGCTGCTGACTTAGGGCTCTGCTGGTGCAGTTCCTCGCATAGCTGCAAGAGCTCCCAGGACCTGTGTCAAAGCGAGTAAGACAGGCGAGCCGGGGATTCCCCAGTTCTGAACAGCTGCCCAAGCAAGCAGCAACTGCTGCATGTAGGGGAGAGCTGGGAAGAAACGCCTCATTGCCTCCAGGGCATCACGCAGGATGCTTTTTGAGTCATGCATCAATCTTGTTTCTGGGCGAGAGGCAGGTATCCAAAGCACAGGCCTGGGTCTCAGCTATTGATCTTCTGGGGTGGGCTTTGTCTTGGGCTCATTTTAAACCAGGTGCAAAAATCAGTGGAGAAGCAGGCCCCATCGGGCAGTCCCCTCTCTGGGACTCAACGGCTCTCCCCTGTAAAATGGGGGTGAGGAGACTGCTCCCCGCCTTATCAATGCTTTGAGACCTTGCCATAAACAGCACCTGAGTCCGAGGTGCAAACGCAGCTTGCCACCCAAAGGAAACATAAGATCATGGGAGGAGAGGCACGGAGGGGACGTCTACACTGCAAAGAAGAACCCGCGGCACCGAGCCACAGAAACCAGGTCAACTGCCTCGGACTCACGGGGCTAACATTAGCTGCATAGACGGTCCCTCTCGGGTTGGAGCCTGGATTCTGAGATCCGGTGAGGTGTGGAGGGACTCGGAGCCCAAGTGGGAACATCTACATGGCTATTTTTCAGCCCTGAAGCCCGAGGATCCAGTGTCATAGGCTCTTTTTTCAGTGCAGACATCCCCAGAGAGGAGGGACTTGTCCGTGGTTGCCATGCAGCTCTGTAGCAAAGGTGGCTATCGAGCCCAGGGTCCTTAACTCCTGACCCAGTAGAACACGCTGCCTTCCCTAGGATGGTAAATCTTCTCTGCCTCAAAACATTCTGCAATTTCACTGTCCCGAGAGACCAGACCTAATGAATAAAAGCATCTCGAGGCCAAGTAGATCCACAGCGCTATTTCCCAAGCTACACAGCCCACAGCTTAAGAGAGAAACAGCAGTTGCGTTGGGCTCATGCCAGTTCTCCGAGTAAGTAACAACAGCTTCCATAGCACGGCTCGCGCCAAAGCGCTTCAGTATTTCTGGCCCTGATTGACCACTCCACTACTCCGGTGTTACCCCACTGAAATCCACACATGCAACTGCTAGCAGCATAGAGATACAAAAACACGCACCACCACCAGGCGGCACCACGCTCAAACACGCGCCAGCCCGGGATGCACACACCAACCCCATTCTCCTTCCCACACACACACTCACAAATGTTGCAGCACCCATCTCCCGTTGTCTCTCATCTCATACGCAGATTGTAAACTCTTCGGGGCAGGGACTGTCTTGTTTTGTGTCTGTACAGTCCCTAGCACAATGGGGTCCTAGTCTAGGACTGCGGCTCCAAAGTGCTACCCAAATAAAGTAGAATAATACATCAACCTAGATGTATGCACACCAGTCCTACACATGAGCTGCGCACCCACCCCGTAACCTCTCACAAGGTAATCCTGCTCCACACATCAGCCCTGCACCACATATACACACCAGACACCGAGCTAAATTCATCCCTGGCTAAACTCTTCCAACTGCCTGGACTTTACACCAGCCAGGAAACTGACCCAGAGCTCTATTTCCTACTTCTATTCTCTGCTGCAGAGAAAGAAAGAGAGAGAGACTGGATCATCCAGATTTCCCAACTAAACGTGTACGTTTTTCCCCTGGTTACAACAGACAAAACACTTGACTCCAACAGCGTCTGTCCACGTTCAGGAGATGTATCCGTGCAGAGATGGGGCAAAGAGATACTGCCGAGATTGGACTTCCAGACGGTTGTTATCCCCAAAGCTGTATAAACTCGAATAGGTTACATACAGTGCAGCGTACGGGTCAGCGTTTTCTGGCTGTCCCTAAAGCACCCCTAACAAGCACTCGCCTGACCAGGAAACCTGCCAAACTGGCAGCCGAGCGGCGTTTCCCCAGTTCCCATCAGCGCCAAACTTCCTTCGAAACAAACAATCCAATCCAGCCGCTTGTTCAGCGACCGCAGATTGAAGCTGAACACTGTGTGCGCTAGGGGTGGGGAAACCAGGGACCGAGTGGCCATGCAGTGCTCTGAGGAGGGGCTGCGGCTTCCCCAGCATGGATTCAGACACACAACAGGCCCGCAAACAACAACGGGCACATGCACATGCAGACATGGACCCTCACACTCAAAAACAAATGCACACAAGCAAAGAGCATGCACGTGTGTGCATACCCACAGGCACACACAACAGACACAAATGTGGGCATAAGCACAGACACCTTGCCCCCTACACACAGACACAGACACACATACACACACACATAAAACCATACAGGCATACACACTGGGTACGTCTCTGATTGTGCTGGGCGGTGCGACCCCCAGCTCGCATAGATTCCTACCCGCATTACGTCTGCTCAAGCTAGCGTCTAAAAACAGCAGTATGTCTGCAGTGGGACAGGTGACCACGAACTAGCTGCTCTGAGTACAACCACGCCCAGCCTGCTGGGTAAGTACCTGGGAAGCTAGCCAAGCTGCCACCTGTGCCCCCATGGGCACACGGCTATTGTTAGGCACTAGCTCAGATATGGGTCTATGTAAACTGGGAATCACTCTCCCGGCTCAAATACAGGCATACCCAGAGAAACGCACACACAGATGTATGCACAACTGCAACACACACACACACACACACACACACACACACACACACAGATACAAGGCCACACACAGCTGTAAGCCTGCGCACACAGCCGGCACATGTGTCCCAACACAAAAAGACCCAAGACACCCACATATCTGCAGGGTTACAATGGTGCCTCACCTCTGCCACTGACACGTTGTGCGACCTTAGACAAGTCACCTCCCCTCCCAGGGCCTCAATTTCCCCATCAGCAAAAGGGAGCTCATGATACTGATCAGCATCCCTCAGAGGATTAATTAATCATTCCTGTTTATTATTATGGACTCCAACCCGTCAGACTGCAGTGGGACGCTGAACAGAGTTGGCAGCATGCCAGCATTGCTAGAGTCAGCGCAGGTGGGTGCACCATAAAACCAAGGTCCTGATCTCCTGTGGTTTTTAATGAGCTTGCGGAGAGAAAAATATTAACCCCAATGTGCTGGCCAGGCTCCAGAGCAGGTATTGACACCCTACCTCCCTTTATATCCTCATGGTGCTCACTGGATACATTTATACTCCATTTAAACCCTGGAAAAGGCATGCTGCTCAACAGAGACCCCTCTAACTAGGTAAGGAATGGCATCAGTAGGATGCTCTGCCCAGTCCTGACAGTCCAATGGCACGGCTGCTGCAACAGGAGACGCTTTGGCATAACTGGGAGAAGGGATTTTCCAGCCAGTTTCCAAGAGGAATCTGCAGTGTCATGGTGGGTAAATCACACGTGGCAGTTCTATTAAATACCCGCTGCTTTCCCAGACTTTTGCAGATACAAAGAGTGTGTATCAGTGCACCAAGGTGAACTGTTCCCTCCCTTCCAGAGAGAGCATGGGGGAAAGCAAACCCCTGCCCTTTCTATACTACCACCTTGGGCCAAAGTAATCCCTGGTGCAACTCCACTCACTTCAACAGAGATTCCCCCTTTCGGCCCCATCTTCAGAGGCATTGACCACCCATAGCTCCCACTCATCTCAGCTGGGATTGTGGGTGCTCAATTCTTCTGAAAAGCAGGCCCCATCTATCGACTCACCAGTAAAGGGAGGACAAAAGCAATGATGGAGAGAAGATTACGGAAGGCCCTATAAATGCGGGTTGTGGCGAGCAAATTTGCCTGCTTTCCCCTCCCAGCTCTACAGGTAGCTCGCAATTGAGTAGGGAGAAGTTTCCTCTCATGCAGATAGGTTTTCCTCAACCGTGCTGATGACGTTAATGAGGCCAACAGACAACTCTTTGACATCACCCACTATAAAGAACCCAAAGACGACCCCACACCAGAGTTTACCGAGTAATTTAAGGATATCATCAAATTCTTCCCCAATCAACTCCAAGAGAAACTCTACAAACTCATCCCCCATGAACCCACCCCAGGATCGTCTACCTGCTTCCCAAGATACACAAACAAGGGAACCCAGGCAAACCCATCATAGCTGGCCACGGGACTCTTACTGAAGGAATATTGGGACTCACAGAAATTATCCTCAAACCACTCAACACACGAAGGGCCGGCTCCCTCGAGGACACAACTGACTTCCTCCACAAACTCTGCCACATTAACAATCTCCCTCAGAACACCATCCTTGCCACCATGGATGTCACCTTCCTACGCACCAACATCCCTCACAGTAACGACACAGCTGCCTGCCTCAAATATTTACAAGGCAATGGACAACCCTCAGAGATCCATCCCAAACATCACCAAACTCATCCATTTCATCCTAGCCCATAATGATTTTACATTCAACAGCAAACACTTTGTCTAAACCATGGGAACAGCCATGGGTACTAGGACAGCTTCCTAATATGCCAACCTTTTCGTAGGCCATTTTGAAGAAGAATTTGTGAACAAATGCACCACAAAACCAACGATAAGCCTGACATACAATCCATGATATTTTCATTCTCTGGAGAGACGACTTACACTGCTTCATAGACTTCCACCACAACGTCAACAACCATCTCCCATCCATTAAATTCTCTCTGGAACACTCCCACACCAGCATCAACTTCCTGGACAACATGATCAGCTTCAGCAACGGAACCCTACAGACAACTATATACAAGAAACCCACAGATTGCCACACCTACCTACATAGATCCAGTAACCAGCCCAAACACACCATGAAATCTGTTATCTACGGCCAAGCAATGTTATCTCAGCATTCTGAGATACTACAGAATATGCTCTGAGGAGAAAGCTCGGGAAATGCACGTTAACACACTCAAAACTGCCTTCACTAAACAAGGACACCTGAGAAGTAGATCACATTATGGAACAGGCTACCCAAATACCTTGGGAGAACCTGCTTCAATACAGAAAAAAAAAACCCTCCGACCTCACACCCCACACTGGAACCCCTATGGGACATCATCAAGCAACTACAGCTTATACTCAATGGGGACCCCATCCTGAAAGAAATCTTTCCAGAACCCTCTCTTCTGGCCTTCAAACCACCCCCCAATCTCATCATCAGAAGCAAGCTCCCCACAGACCAGGACCCACCAACTCAAAGCAGCACCAGACCCTGCCATAGCAACAGATCCAAAACCTGCAGACACATCTCCATTGATCACCACCACCCACAACACACCTTTCAAGATCCATGAGTTCTACACACACCTATCACAACATGTGGTGTATCTCATCCAGTGCACTAAATGCCCCAACAATATTTATGTGGGTGAAACCAGACAGTCACTACGCTCTTGATGAACTCGCTGAGGAAAATGACAAAAGGCAAAAACACCCGGTCATCTGTGGGTGAACTCTTTTCAAAAAGAGGTAACTCGGTATCTGATCTATTAGTCCTCATTCTCAAAGAAAACCTGCGAACGCTTTCAAAAGACAAACCTGAAAGCTTAAATAAATAACTTTGCTAGACACTATAAATTATGGTCTTAATGAAGACACTGAATTTATGGTTTATCATAACAATCTATAACCACAAACCCCACTTTTTGTTATATGGCTATAGAGATGTAAACAGGCCACTTCACCTTGAATGGTCCCTGAGAATAGGTGCCAACTACTTATGTCAAACTCTCTCTTCAATCTTGTATTTAGCTGTAACACTTTTATGGCTGGTCTACAGCACAAACTTGCATCAGTGCAGCTGCACCCCTGTAGCGTGTCTGGTGAAGACGCTCTAAGCCGAGAGGAGAGAGAGTTTTCCAGTCAGCTTAAGAACTCCACCTCCGTGAAAGGTAGAAGCTATGTTGGCGGGAGAAGCTGCTGTCTACACAGGGGGGTATGGTTAGTATAATGATGTCACTCAGGTGCGTGGATTTTTCACACCCCTCAGAGACACAGTTATACCAAAGTAAGTGTGTAGAGTTGAGCTGGCCTCAGTACCTCTCCAAGACCTGAAGAAGAACTCTGTGTAGCTTGAAAGCTTGTTTCTCTCACCAAAGGAGGTTAAGAACATAAGAACGGCCATACTGGGTCAGACCAAAGCCCAGTATCCTGCCAGGTGTCCCAGAGGGAATGAACAGAACAGTTGGTCCAATGAAATATATCATCACACCCACCTTGTCTTTCTTTTCAGCAGCTAGGCAGAGCAATCATGTGTTACCATTTCAGGTTCCCAGTGACTGCCCCGGATGTGGCTGTCGCTCATTGCTGTAGCCACACTGGAGTTACTCCTGAGTTAACCTCAATCTGAGAACACAGGGAAGAAGGGTGGTACTAGAAATCTAGGGACCTAGCTGCAATGCCCAGCTCTCTCACACACTTCCTGCATGACTTTGATAAAGTCCCTCCAACTCTCTGTGGCTTTATTTTCTCCCAACCTCTCTGCAAAGCAGACACACTTGTTGGGTGGGATGCAATGGTTAATGGCCAAGCTCAACAGAGAGAAAGGTGTACTAGCCACATTTTCAAAGGGGCCTTTAGTTTGAGTGCCTAAGCTTTTGGGTGCCCAACTTCATGCACTGTGGGCCTAGCTTCCAGAACGGTTGGGCACCAGCTGCAGACAACGGGAGCTGTGGATGCTCAGCACCTGTGAAAAGCAGGCCAATGGTGTCTCGTGACAGACTGAGGCAACCAAAAGTCAGTAGCCCATGTAAACTCAAAGCGCTAATTCTGCCAGAGCCGAACAAGGCTTCATCTAGTACAACACCTTGGCTCACATGCCAGAGTGCTGCAGAGGAAGCATAAAATCCCCCGTAATGCACCTAACTGAGCAATGTGTCATAGTGGACCAGTTTCTTCCTTACCCTCATGGCTGATCAGCTGAAGTACCAGGCTTGGATTGTCCCCTAATTTGTTTATCTGTAACTGTGGCCATGATTCAAGAAAGCTCTTAAGCATGTGCTTAACTTTAAACATGTGCTCAAAGTTAAACAGACACCCAAGTGCCTTGCTGAACCAGGGCCTGCATCTGCCCTAACAAAAACTGAATGGATAAAGGGCTGTTTGAATCCAAGGTTTTGATTCTAGACCATCTATACAGAATAAAAAAAAAGGGAAGAGGGAGAGATGATAAAACCCAAACAACAATAAGTACTTACACCAAGGGATAGTGCAAGGATTAAATTTGTTAATGTTCATGAAATGATTTCAGGCTGAGAAGTATAATAAAGGCTAAGTAAGGATTTTAGCTGCCATCTCTGCATTCACCCGGATAATACAGTTCAGAGTACACGCTGCACTGGACCCTGACTGCCACAGCACTTATACTCAGCCCTTACAGGGTTTAAGGCTGTAACCCAGATGGAGGATTCTACCTGATTTCACAGGGAACATGACAGCTGCATCCCTGATGCAGTAAGGAGGAAACGATGTTTGCTTCTGTTCTTTCACCCTTATTCTAAATCTCTCTCTTGCCGTGCTGGCCAGTTCAGATCTGGGGAATGCTAGAGTTGGATTCCCTCAGCGCCAGAAGAGATTTAGCTTAGCAGGTCCAATAACGGCTCATCTCCGATTATTACTGCTCACGAGCGTGATCCCGCTCATGCCGAATGCCATGGGCGTTTCACCACGGAACGGGCTAGGCAGAGCATACAACTGGTGCTCAGAATTCCCCAGCAGAAACGCAACCCTTTGAACAAAGATTTCTTATGGCTGACCCCTGACCTTCCCAACTGTCTACCAAACCCCCCCCAAAAACCCATTGCAACCCCGAATGTGTTATCTAACCCAGCCATAACTGTACCCCGCCCAACTGCCAACCTACCGAGTTAGGTCAGCTCCAAAACATACACGTTTCAATCCTCTCCCTGCGGCTTTCCTTGCTGATGCTGGGAAACTCATTACCTTGGGGCCATCAACCTAGTAACTAGCCATCAATAACAGGGACTGATGTTCTTTGCTCCCCTCGTATACAAAGGGGGAACCATGTTACTGTGACAAAGGTACTATAAGCTAACATGATGCAATAGACACAAACCCTCTGCTGCTAGTATAGCAATGTCCAGAACTAGCCACCTTGTAACAGATGACCAAAACAAAGACATCACAGGAGTCTACATTTCCCTGGCAGTGGTTTCTCAGAACATCACTAGCAATTCCTCTGGCAGTGACCTTTAATTACAAGTCAAGAGATGATTTTTCTTATTGCCTGGCTCCACAACCTTTGGCCCATCTGCTGAGCTTCCCAGAAACATGCTAGTTGGGATGGTGAGAATCCTTCCCATGGGGAACCGCCTAAATCAGCAAAGAGCCCCCAGATGGGAACAGATTTCTGTTACGGCTGATCTGAACTGCGTCTGAACTAGCATCATGGAGGGGAAAAGTTGTTCATTACACGGCCACCATCCTGAGCCATCCAGTTTAAAGTTCTGAGGGAGAGAAGTGGCTTTCAAGTGAGGCACAGTGGCAAACGGATGATCAGCTACCTCTGGGGTGAATGGAAGCAGCCTTTAAATGGCATACAGCAACTGGATCAAGGATGAGCGGCTTATTCAACTGGAAACTTAAATAACTCTCCTCTAAAAGACACCACCGCCTGCCACACAGCATCCAGCTGGGGACGTCGGCTGACTCAGAGTGACCGTCCAAGTGCCCAAGCCAGCTCTTGCTTAGCTTGAGACCATAACATGTCACCATCAGAGGTGATGGCAGCAGGAGTCAGACACTTCAGATGTACAGCAACAGAGCTACTCAAAGGAACACCCACTCAGGTACACACTGTAGGCTAATGCAGTTCAACTTACTGATTTCTACCTGAAGCAGAAGCACGGCACAGAAACAGGGGTCTCTGCCATTCAGATGGATTAAAATACGACCACAGTGATAAGCTTGGGTTGCTAACCATTTTCCCTCACAGACAAAAACAAGGACCCATTCAAATACCACTGAACTCCTCTCCCCCGGTCCACTAACCCATTAACACTCAAACAGTGATCCACGACACCTGACTTGCCCCATTCCTCTCATACCACACTCCGCTCCAGTCCCAAATTCTGGGACAACTGGAGAAAAGCTGTGCCATAATCTCTGATCTTGCATGATCGGGATTGCTCGGCCCTTAAAACAGACCCCGGCCTCGAGTTTGCAGTATGTTTTGCCCATGTTAGTTGCCCAAGCCACTGGGAGTATTTTTAATTGAGTGCTAACTATCAGCGCCCTCCAGGAAGTTCCCATTCTGCCTCCGTTCTCCCTGCAGGCCGTGAAGGATTGGCCACCAAACTGCCATAGAATTGGGGGAGGACATGCAGAGACTCAGGTGGAGGAGGGAGTGCACGCCACTGCAGAGTTAGTTCCCCCATAATGCTCTGGGGCAGGTGGAAGTTCTGCTTCCTCCCACTTTTGCTCTTCAAACTAGGTCCAGGATGCCTCTGTGGGTCGCTGCTTGATGAGTTGTTCTGATGGTAGCCTGGTTCCTCAGGAGAGGCTTAAAGCACGTTATGAAGGAGTAGCTGCCTAAGCATGAGATGGAGCAGGCACATGACAGCTGGTGTGTGTCGCATGCAGGCAAGGTGGGGGAAGATTAAACTTCTCGCCCATGGCTTGCTGCCAAGGGAGTCCCTGTTGCCACTGGCTCAGCTCTTCCCACTAGGGTGGTCTTTCCGTCCCTGGGGACACCAGGTTTCTCACTTATATTGATTTCCTCCAGCAATTGCATGCTCGGGTCTCATTCTGCAACCAAGAGAGTGAGCACAGGGGGGTAAAATTCACTGCACACCTGGAAGCTCCTCGACTACAGAGCTGCATACTCTTCACCTTGCATCTCCTTAAGTCCCTGGCCGCTGCACAACTGGACCTTAAACTCTGATCTTAGGATCTTCTCTCAACATTGTCAAAACTCCACTGGGGACCTGGTCAGAAAATCAACTTGTCCCCAGATGCCCTTAAAAGCCAGCTTTGTCTTTGCAGGAGATGTAGGACTGAACAGGTTTCAACCACATTTCCAAACTGTTCTTCAGCCCTGGGGCCAAGGGCTCAGCCTAGTTCCACAGATGTCAGTAGAGGAGCTAGGCCCATTTATGCCAGCTGGGGATCTGCCCCCGTTGACTCCAGCGCAGACACCCCCATTTACACTAGTGGGGATCTGACTCTACTGACTTCAATGGAGCGATGCCCAAGGACACCAGATGGGGACCTGTTTCCGTGCACACAGTGAAATTGACGCAGGTTTGGTCTCGGCTATGGACCTACTGCACTGTACCCAGGTCCCCCAGCACTGCAGGTTTTTTACCTTAGCCCTTCCACCTCAGGTGTTGATTGCAGAAGGGCAGTAGTTAGATTGTGGTCAGGGTCCCTTTGACTGGGCAGAGTGGTGATCTCAGGGCCTTGGCTGAAGAGAGGGAGGAGAATGGCAGCAGATTAAAGGCTGTTGTGATCTCATTACTATGCATGGACCATGTCACCTTTGATGCTCACAATCAGGGAAATAAAAAGAAAAGGAGTACTTGTGGCATCTTAGAGACTAACAAATTTATTAGAGCATAAGCTTTCATGAGCTACAGCTCACTTCATCGAAATGCATCCGATGAAGTGAGCTGTAGCTCACGAAAGCTTATGCTCTAATAAATTTGTTAGTCTCTAAGGTGCCACAAGTACTCCTTTTCTTTTTGCGAATACAGACTAACACGGCTGCTACTCTGAAATCAGGGAAATGATGCCTTCCAGTAGCACTTCAGGGAATCCACACAGGGTATCTACATAATTAATGGCCATTAACCCAGGCCACAAGGTCCAAAGCAGAAGATCCTTCCCATACTTTCCAGTGCAGCTTCCCCATGGTATCCCTCCTCCCTTAGCCATACGGCACTGAGATCTCTCCACTTGAATCTGAGGTTCTTAATTAGAGGACTTCAGGGGCCTGTTCTAGGCTAGACGGAGACAGGCACATGCCATGTAGACAACAGCATGCAACCAATAACTTTTGGGAGACTCCATTTCTTATAGTGTCTGGCAGTTTCTCCAGTGGGTTGCTAATTCACATACTGCTAGTTCTCTCTATCTGCCTCTTAGTGACCACAGTGCGTGCAGCAGTACACTTGCCCGCGAAAGCATGGACTGGCCCTGGTTCCGTTCCCAGCTCTTTTACCAGGGCTCTTCTGTAAAAGATGCTCGGCTAAGAAGCATGTGATTAGGGAGGCAGTGCAGTCAGGAAACCTGGGTTCTATACCCAGCTCTGGCTGGGCACTGTGGTCTAGTGATTAGGGCAGGGGAGAGCTGGGAGCCAGTACTCTTGGGTGTGCACTCTGGTGACTAGAGCAGCAGCCAGACAGCCAGGACTCCTGGGTTCAGCTCCCAGTTCTCAGAGGGGGCATGGTCCAGCGTCTATCTACAAAGACAGGTTTCAGAGTAGCAGCCGTGTTAGTCTGTATCCGCAAAAAGAAAAGGAGTACTTGTGGCACCTTAGAGACTAACAAATTTATATCTACAAAGAGTTCAAGCTGTTCCTTACATTACACTTACCTACATCAATCCAGTTATTCAAAAATAATTGCCCATGCAAGGTGTGTGCCAACTAAAGTTATTTTAATCATCCTTTCCCCTTAACATTTCCCACCAGTGGTAGTACTAGTGCCACCGGCTTTATAACCACCACATCTCCTGGCCCTACCTAGCAGACACAGGGATTAGAACACCAGCTGCCACCTGAGCCCTGTCTACACTAGAGCACCCCCCCACACACACACACAAACCCATGCTGCCTGCAGCATTGTCCCAACGGTAAACTTGGGAACTCAGTCCCATGATCCACCAGATTCTCCGCTGCAACCACCCCCAAGGGGAATGGTGGCTTCTGGAATGCAGAGCTGGAGCAGAGAAATCTGATCTCCTACAGAGCTGCCATCGTATGTTAAACGCTTTCAATCACTGCCAGCCAAGTTCACAGCTGACCTAGAGGTGAAACGCTGCAGATCTTGTTACCGAGCCCTACAGCTCCTCCCGTGGATTGATGTATGTGCGCTGGAAAGCTTTGATGACGGAGGGTCGGTGCTGTGGCCCGGGGCAGCTCTGCAGTTAGGAGAGTAACAAGGAAGATCTCTAATCCCCTCCACCCACACCTCCAGCCTTTCTCCAATAAATCTGAGCTCTGTCTGGCCTCTGCAGCCATTTTCCGCCTGGTCACAGGATCTGGCATGCTGCAAGCACATCCATAATTCAAGCATGCTGTCAAAGCGACCTACATCCCATCTGACTTAGGGTCCTAGGCAAGTTAAAAGGAGTCAATGCAGCTAAGAGGCCTCAATCAAGGCGCATGGAACAGAAGGAACTAATCAGAGCTCTGCATTCCTCCATGGCCAACATGTTTCCATTATGGCTGCCAGGACACTCTGCAGGCAGAGCAGGGGCTGCAAAAAAGAGACCGAGGTTGGGGCAATCCCAGAGAAGGCAGAACCTGGTTTGTTTCAACCAGCCTGTTAACCCCTGGGTCTGTCCCGCCTTCCACCCCTGCCCTCCCCTGGTCCCTGCCGCAGATCCCAAGCCAGGAGGGAAAGGTTTGCATGCGGATGAAGACAGAGCCGACTGCTGCTTCTCCCTGACGCCCAGAGACAAGCAGCTAAAAATAGCACAAGGCGCGCTCCTAAGGCTGCAGCCGGGGAGGAGGGACTGTTGCTCTTCTCAAAGCAGCGCAGCCAAAGGGGGATGGGAAACGAAGCCTGGCCACGGAGTTGGGCCACTGAATATCCCACCAACAAGGGAGCCCCAGTGCATCACAGTTCTGCTTTGCCGCCCCCCTTTGTAACTGGGCTCGGTGCAGAGGAACAGATCTGGGTGGGGGACACTCTCCCTTCCTGCGTCTCTACCTCTCCTTTCCCCTCTCCCCTATTTCTGCAACAGCAGCAAAACTGAAGGCCACTGGGGTTGTGAGAGTTTTAATCTACCCAGTCACTAGAGCTCCTTCCTCCCAACAATATTTTAAATGTCCCTTTAAATGTTTCTTTTAAAAGAAAAACCCAGGCGCTGGATAGAAATAAAGAGGGCTTGGATCCTTGGGCTGCTGCGCGGATCGCGTTAATAATCTAGCCATTGTTGATTGCCCTTGACCCTCCCCTGTCCCGAGCACGCCTGTGCTACTGTATGTTCCCCCCTCCAAAAAGTAGCAGGGGTCCAAGCAAAGGGGGATTCTCGGGTCTGGTTGGACAGACTGGCCATAGTAATGGGTGCCGCGTCCGGGAGTTACAAACCCCGCTGCTGGTTGCCGATCAGACATGCCGTCACCTCTCCGGGTTCCTTATTAAAACGTCCCCTCCCCGTTCAGACTGTACCCGACTCTCTCCTGCGGCCAGCCGACTTCTCATTCGGGTCATCATCACTTTCTCACCTTCCACCCCCCCCACCACAAACGAAGGCGCGCACATACACACTGCCTCCTCCCTCCCCCCGGTGCCTCGTTCTGCGAGTCCTGCAATCGTGACGGGGCTGATGACTCATGGGGTGATGCACGCACGAGGCTGTAATGTTTGTAAACCTAAAAAAGCCATGTGCAGGCAGGCAGCGTGATCCGGCCGGGAGCACCGGCTGCCAACTGCACGAGGAGACAGAGTCTCCAGACAGGGAATGAAGGGGCCCTCCACACGGCCTAAAAATAGGCACAAACCACCACTGCATCTCCCGGCGTTTGCTCAGAGCCACAGGCTTGGGAAACCAGCGCAGAAAGAGCCAAGACGGGAGCAGAGAACTACCTCTCAGCAAATTTCAACTCTCCTCGCAGGGGAAAGCATTTAAAGGGGCAAAGTCAGAGCTTCCCCTTCGTCAGAGTAATAAAGACCTTACCAGTTGTGACATCCAGCTACGGTGCATCTGACAGGCAACGATCGGGGATTGGGTTGGGTTGATCTAAAGATCTGCTGTGCTTATGATAATTTATGTTGCAGTTGCACGGACCAGGCTCCCATTGTGCAAGGTGCTGAACAAACGGAGAGCTTGAAAAACAATCACCAGTCACAATTGTTGGCCGTGGGGGGGCAGAAGGTGAGAAAGTGATGATGACCCAAATGAGAAGTCGGCTGGCCGCAGGAGAGAGTCGGGTACAGTCAGAACGGGGAAGGGACGTGTTAATAAGGAACCCAGAGAGGTGACGGCATGTCTGATCAGCAACCAGCAGCGGGGTTTGTAACTACCTTTCAGCCCACACTCACTCTCGCAAGCACAGAGGCACTTAGCTCGTAATTTTTAAGCACATCCATAAAGAGTCCCAGCTTGGCCCATTTCAAACCAAACTGAAACAGCACATCTGTCTGTCTCCACCTGTTGTCTCCTGTCTTCCGTTTAGACTGCCCGCTCTTTGGGCAGGGGCTGTCAGCTCTTTGTTCTGGGTTTGCACAGCACTTAGTGTTACGGGCTTATTGTCCATGACTCCAGCTCCTAGGACCTATGAAGTACAAGCAATAAACAATCATATCTAGCTAGGTAAGTACGTATACGATTGATAGACTTGAAAACCAGAAAGGAGCACTAGTATTATTTATTGGCATTGCAGGAGCACCTGAAAGCCTGAATCCTGGACGATACCACAGTGATGATGCCATTTGACCTTTTCTATAACCCAAGCCAGAGAATTCCACCTAGCAATTCCTGTGTGTGGACCTGGCGCTGTAGCAGCTGAGTGCCTAATAAATATATACACCTCTTGCCCACCTCCCACCCACCTGAAACGCTGCTACTTAGGACATGGCCCACTGAAAGACCTCTGCATGCGATGAACTGCATAGAGCAAGGTTAAATGAAGGGCCAAGTGCAAGCACATCCCCGCAAGACTGGATATGCAGGATGTGCTGCTGTACCCCTCAAGGGAACCAGAACTCTTCACCTCTCAGAACTGGGACAACAAAAAGCCACTGCACACAAATCATCAGATCCAGTGAGTGGGGGCTCGCTCGGTCTCTTAGCTGTCCATCTAAATAGTAGGCATCAACCTTCCTGAATGGCCCTGCAAACTCCACCAGACACACCTAGCTTGTACCATGTTAATTCAGAGATGCGCAGCTCCATGATCTGGCTGGATTTCTTGCTATAAGAGGGTTCGGGACTGACCCAGAGGGACCAGTCTTGCTCCTAAAGAAGTCAATTGCAAAATCCTCTGATGGGAGCAAGTCCTTGCAGCAATCTGGATCACTTAATTCACAGTCTCCCCCCGCCCCACAACATCTGTCCCCAAAGAAGAAACCCACAGCTGTTTCTTTTCATGATTATTTATTTGAAGCAGCACCCGCAATCTCCTGGCTGCTTTCCAGATATACAAGAAAGGGTGTTCCATGTCCTGAGTAGATCACAGTCTGCATGGACAACTGCACGTAACACACAGATGCTGGAGAGAGCTCTCTCTTGCAGAGCACCTGAAATCCAACCGAAAAAGAAATGTAGCAATTCACTAGAAGTGAGGGGACCCATGATCCCACTCTTTATGACATCAGCAGTACATAATTGTGCCTGGCCCCTGGGGAAAAGCCATCCAGACATTATTTCATACCTTACATGCTGCACTGATTGGAGGTACAAGAATGTAGTAGGCAATTAGAACTATTACGATAAACCCGTCTTTTTTTTCTTTTTTTTTTTTTTTCATATGGCTCATTTGGAAATTGAGGTCTCAGTGGTGAACATTTCCCAGCTTGCTGATTTCAGAGCAAAGCCTTGTTTTAATAAGGGAATAATTATACTAAAGGGATGCAGCTGAATTGATCTGCAGAAGGTATATTAAAAAAACCACAGAACTGCCATTTTAGATTAAACAAACAAAAATGCAATATTGTCTCTGCTCAAGGTCTCATTTTGAATACCTTTCAGAAAACAATGCTGACAGCACATTGGGAATCAATGCAGCCAATCTTCTTCCATGCAGAACTGCCATCTGCTAAGCATCCTTCTTGGGTTCCCCAACAGCGTTGGGGATGGGCAAAATGGCAATTTTGGAAAGATCTCTTCCTGGTTACAGCATTTCCAGTAGAACCAATTGATCTAATCTGCAGCAATGGTTGAACTTTGACGGGGAAGGTTCTGTTCTACCATTCGTACAAGCATCGGTAGGGAATATAGATGAGCTGATTAGACCCAGATTTTCCCATCTCCAGCCTCTTCACATCTGATTTCAACTTCCTTTGGATCAGAGCACAGTGAAAAAGCAAGGTTCTTTTCCGATAACATGGATCGGTCAAGTCTCTTCCAGCGAACTCAAAGCACAAATAAGATGAATGTCACAGACAGGGGTATCAATATGCTTTTAAGATTTCGGAGTGAATTTAGGGCATGCAGAAGCAAGGGACTGGCAGGGTGCTGGTCTGAGTCAGAGCGGGCAAGGGCTGTGCAAACCATCCTCACCTCTCCTGAGGCACCTCTGACCTGACAGAAGGTCCCTCTGCTGTGCGGATGCAGCCCGATCCTGTCCCGCAGTCCTGCATATATATAGCTCTGCCATGCCCTTCAATCCCCTCCCTTCTCAACTATTCCAGTTCCTGGCCACTTTATGCAATTCCATTAATGCTAATGCCCCTCAGTTCAACCAGCAGCCTCCCCCATACCATTCCAGCTCTGGGCCTTCCATCCCAACCCGCCCAGCACCCCATTAGTCCAGGCATGGATCTCTCCTGAGCGAAGACGTACGGTGGCATTGAACCATGCCAAACCCTCTGGGGAGGTGGTTACCTAAAGTAACTTCCGCTCATGAATCTGGATTTGAGTGCATGCCCCCGGAAGGGAGCAGGGTGATTCACAAATCCACTGGTGCCATTGCACCCTGGAAATCCCAACCGCCGAGAGATCAATGGAAATGGATGTAGGGTATCCGGCTACCATGCAT
Source organism: Dermochelys coriacea (assembly GCF_009764565.3). Taxonomy (NCBI): domain Eukaryota; kingdom Metazoa; phylum Chordata; order Testudines; family Dermochelyidae; genus Dermochelys; species Dermochelys coriacea. The sequence continues at coordinate 13,100,963 of NC_050093.1, forward strand.
CCGTGCAAAGAGTAGAGAATATCAGAGCAGAAAAATCATGGTCACAGGCCCTTTTTGGTGGGCTTTGGATTCAAAATGCTGCCCCCAAACCTCGGAATGGCAGGTGTCACCTCGGTGCATGGAACCCACCCCGCCGAGGAACCCAGTGTGGTGTGGTTGGGGCACTTCCATTGCCCAAGGGTTGGCAATTGAGAAGGGAGGCCATGCCCTGCTGAAGAAGGGGACTCAGTTACAGTTCTGGAGAGCGCAGCACAGGGGAGGGAGAGGTGGAAGGGACGTGGGCGCCATGGCTGGAACGGTCCATTCATCACTGTGCCCCTCACAGGAGCTGGAACGGGAAGGGACTGGCCTACGTGCCCACCAGTTGGGATGGATTCCATTCTGCACCCCCCAAAACTCCATCGATGCCAGCTTGGCAGGGGGAGAGGTGAATTTCACCTAGTTAACACAAGTTAAGGGGTTGAATTTGGGGAGGGAAGAAGAGGCCTCCCTCCTTTGCAACACCAGCCCCCCATGTCCTTTGTTGGGGGGAATCTAATTTGCCTGCTATCCCACCCTTTGTAACCCTGCTGCTACAATATCTGCCCCTTGTACCTGCAATGGCGTAGCATTTCACACCGAAAACAAAAGAAAGAAGAGGTCAGGCAGCAGGCCAAGGTATTTTGTTCCCCACCCTCCCCACTCTAAATGCAAACAGCCCCCTCTGGCCTGCCCATTCCCTAATTACCTGTGATAAAGGATCCACATTGGTAAAGCAAACAAACATCATCAGTGCTAATTAGGTGCCACCAAAGACTTAGCACTCCAGTCAGGACTTGTTTGTTTACCTAGCTAGCATGACAACAGCTGCTCCGCTTGGTACCTTCCCTGGCAGAGCCCTGATGCAACCTCCAGCTCACCTCGTTGGCAGGAGACAGAATCTGCAAAAGGTGCACGTATCCAATGGGCCAGACCCTCAGCCAGTGTACACTAGCCATTGACGCTGACACTCACTTACACCAGGCTGGCCCATTGGATGGGATTTTCAAAGGCAGCCAAAGTGAGTTAGGAGCACAAGACCCACTAAAAGTCAATGGGACATGGGCTCCTAACTCACTTAAGTACTTTTGAATAAAGAAATCTCATCCTGTGATGTCAATGGCACAACGCTTGCACAGCCACTGATGTGTGATCCAAATCAGGCCCAGTAAGAACAAAGCAGGAGGACCTGACACATTGTTTGCTAGGTCGCAGCTAACAGCAGCAAGCAGGTTATGGATCCTCTCCCTCTGGACCCCGGGGACAACCTTACTTAACATTGCAAAGTACCACGCCAGTTACACCACCGGGAGCAGTCGCGTTTCCAAGCATTACATTTCCTCTCTGCACAGGACTCCCCAAACTCAGAGATGGTTGTCAGTTACAAAGGGGTATAAGGGAAGCTACTGTAACCAGTGGCCTAATTTCCAAAGGTGCCAGGCACCTGCAACAACCACGGAATTGAAGGTGCTCAGCACTTCGCCACAAGGAGCCTGAGGGCCAGACTTGGATCTTGCGCTGACGTAACAAACAGTGGGCAGATTCCCCATTGCTATGCACTGTGGGCTCTCATTTACCCCAGTGCAACGTGGGCATCAAAGGCCACCAGCTCTGAACAGCAATATTTTATATTGCGAGAACACAAGACATAGGGTACGGCAGGAACACGCACAGCGTTGCTGGAAGCTCCAACTTTAATCAATATCTCCTTACCCCCTCTTTTGAGCTGCTTTGCCCTTAGACGCCATAGTGAAAGTGGCTGCAGAAATACCCAGGATATACATTTAAAAAAAAAAAAAAAAAAAAAAAGGAGTACTAGTGGCACCTTAGAGACTAACAAATTTATCTGAGCATAAGCTTTCATGAGCTACAGCTCACTTCATCGGATGCATACATATCCAGCTGGTCTCCCTTGGCTCCTGGGTGCAACGTAGCCAAATGGCAAACACAGCTGAGGAATGGGAAATGCAATCAGAGAATAAAATAAGCAACGACTGGCCCTTAACTAGTTTCAAAAGTTTAGTTTTGCCGATGCCAATGCAGTTACAATGGTTCACACCAGTGGAGGATCTTGCCTGTTATTTCTAAAGTACAGACTGAATATCAGGAAACCTTCCTATCAGCAAGATCTGTGGAGTGGTCTCCCCAAAGGAATAGTGGAAACCCCATTGCTTGGGACACTTTAAAAAAAAAAACAGACTGGCAAATACAGGAACCATATTGGTCAAGCTGCTGTAACGCTTCAGTGTAAACACTACATACGCCAACAGCAAGGGTCCTCCCGTTGGTGTAGGTAACCCATCTCTCCGAGAGGTGGTAGCTAAGTCAATGGAAGAATTCTTCTGTCAAATCTCGCACAGTTTACACGGGGCATAGGTCAGCTTAACAACGCCACTCAGGGGTGTGGATTTTTCACCCCCCCCGACCGATGGAGTTAAACCAACCTAATTTTCTAGTGTAGACCCAGCCTCAGTCCTGCAAGGTAACGCTCCTGAAACCGCTAATGAAATCAGCTCACTCACCTTCCCTCTTAGCCTCCCTCTTCCCCCATCTCATATTCCCGGAGCATTAGCGTCGAGGCAAGCTGCAGTGCCACGCTCCAAACTTTGTCCCCATAGCAACGCCCACGGTGAGCTACTCCTGGGTATTTTCCCAAGGCACAGGCATCAGATCTGCAGCGGAGTAAAGGACCAGGTCTAAATCTAGAGTAACCCTACTGATTTCAGCTGGGTTGACATCAGCATAACACGGAGTGGAAACTGGCCTTAAACCTCAAGTGACAAAACCTAAGAAACCTTGCCTTCCCCCTCTTCTTCGTAATTGCGTTTTTCCCCAGAAGCAGAGAAACCAAGTTGCGGTTTTGGGTCACGGCAGCTCAGACAGACACTCTGGGTCCACCCTAGTGAGGTATGACAGCTGCCGTCATCATGGTTACATCAGGGTGATGTCATGCCTGCTCAAAGTGGGGGAATCTAGTCTCTCTTGTTAATCTCACCAACCCTATGACTGAACTCAGCAGATCTAGGAGAGAGAGGGGAAAGGCTGCTGCTCCCCGTAAAGACAAGGGGGAAGAGGGGATTGTGGCAATATTTATTTATTTTTGCTTCTGTACCACAAGAGGAGAGGAGATGCTGAAATGCAGTGATTCCTTCCCCCCTTGCAAAAACATTACAGCTTAAAATAATAACAGCAAATGCCTGGATGAAGAGGCATCTGTAATTCAGCAGGGGTAAAGCTGGAGATGCCTGGGTTTTTAAATACCGCAACACATGCTTCGCTATCACTAGTGGTTGGCCAATTCCACCCCCCACCGCAGATTCCCTTCCATGCTTTGTACTCAGTCTTTAAACAAGACAAAAAAAAAGTTACCTTTGTCGCCAGCACTTGCTCCTGCGTCCCACCTTCTTTATTGTCCCTGACTTCCACCTGCAAGAGCAATTTAAAAAAAAAAAAAAAAAAAGGTCAAAATACAATGCAGTTCAGGCCAAGCTACCACAGTTCTCCTGCTACCAGGAAATTGCATGCAGAAAGGGGGGGCATGTTGTGTGTTATTTAAACACCCATGATCTATTACAAAATCCCTATCAAATTCCCTTGGATTGGGGGAGGGCAACTCTCGCATTCAAAGGCCATTGAAACAAAACACAAGGCAGAGCCTATATTTACCTTGTTCTGCTTTTAATTTTCTCTCCTCTCACAGCTTGCCAGCGATCTCCCACCCCCACACAAAAATCCCCCCCCAGCCCTCGTCAGTTCCAGCGAGAATCCAACACTACCCGGCAGCCATCTTGCTTCATTCTCCTTTAAGCTCGGTTACAGACACCCTGGTGCATTCAGGGGCTTTTTTTCTTTCTGCCAGACGCTAGAGTCATTATCATACCGCTGAGCTCCGGCTCGCTTCCCCCCCCCCACCCCGAAGAAACAAACACTGTGGACGTGATATGCATGCCCACTCCCCTGCCCGCCTCAGCGAGGGGGCGGGCGAGCCAATCCTTGCAGGCTTCGCCGTGTGTGTTTGTGTGTGTGTGTGTGTGTACGCGCACGCGTGCGTGTGGAGAGGAGGAGGAAGAGAGGGATGTGGTTTTTCTGCTAGCAATTCGACCGTATCGACTTCTTTCAGGTCACACGAAGCACCAGGCAGCTCTCTCACTCCCTCCCCACCCAAGCCAGCTACAAAAGACAGTCGGGTAGCTGTTGCAGATTTCTAAAGAGCTTGTTTTCATTTGAACCAGCTGAGGGTCTGGCCCAGCAAGGGTGGGCACCTGCTTAAATCAGTTTTACACCTGGCTAACTCCATTGGAGTTACTCGGATTTACACCGCTGCTGAGAAGCAGCAGGAAAGCATAGGAGCATAGCTCCTTCTGCGTTCATCCCAACAGCCGGAGGCAGTGTAAAGAGCCCAAGAAAAGCAATGAACCAAATTCTGACTCCAGTTACGTGAGTATCAGAGACTTTGTTTATAAGTTCTGATTCTGTCCTCGCTAACACTGATCTAATGTTGTCCACACCACTGGAGTCACTCCAGATTTACAGCATCTTAATAATCATCATCCCCAGCTGTTCTATCGCACATTCCATTGGTAGATCTCAAAGCACTTTACAAAGGCGGTGAGTATCATGGTCTCCGTTTTACAGATGGGGAAACTGAGGTATGGGGCAGTGCAGTGACTTGTCCAAGGTCACCAGCAGGCCAGAGTAAAACTGTGATTAAAACCCAGGTCGCTCGAGTCCCAGTCCAGTGCTCTAACCACTAGGCACCCCTCCATCCAACTCTAGGTAACCAAGAGCAGAATTTAGAAAGCCTGACTTCATTCCTGTTTGATAACGGCCAGTCCAGCGGAGTCACTCTGGATTTACCCTTCTGCAATCTACAGCAGAGTTCATAACAATAGTTATCTAGCCATTCACCCTCCCCCGACTCATCGGTGTGGTATATAAATGCCCGCAATATTTGGCCCTTCTGTCTAGCACATTTTTATCCATAGATCTCCCTAATTAATTTTTTTTAATTAAAAGGTTTTAATATATGGCTTAGAGAGTGATGGGAATTTACACATGAAAATGACAGGTTCCCATGCCCAAAAGAGCTCAAAATGCAACTCACTAAGGGGAAGTGTGGCCCAGTGGACTGATCACAGGTCTGGGAGCCAGGAGCTTCTGTGTTATACACCCTGTTCTGATCCAGTCACCCTTTATTAGTATTTATTTGTATCACCATGGCATCTAGGGGCCCCAGTCACAGACTAGGACCCCACTGCGCTAGGTGCTGTACAAAGGAGCTTGCACTTTGGACAATTTTGCTTCATCTCTCCGCCTCTGCCTCCGCCTCTGCCTCCTCCTCCTCCCCACACACAGTTAGGCTTGAAAGGACTCGATTGTTATCAATAAATGCAGGTAAACATCTATTTCCCCGTGCACACATATACCCATGACAAAATATTCCTATTGCTGACCATCAAAATGTGCAAAACAAGCAAAGGAAAACGAGGACTCAGTTTGATTTCAGACTATTTGCTTTGTGCATTCTGATACGGGATGTTGACCATTTGTATTTCAACAATTATAAAGCTTTAACTTTTTTTAATCTCAACCTCAACTTTCGTTAAATAAATCATGTCTGACCCCACCCAACCCGTAATTTCCCACAACTGTGAACATTTAAATAGCTAAAAATAAAATGTTAAAAAATGCTCAAAACCCATAACTTTGAGCAACTGGGAAAATAGGACTTGACAATCGAAAAAAATGCTTTAAAATACACATTGATATTATCCATCAAAATGATTAAAAACAATAAAAATGGAGAATCTACGTCATCCTTCCACAAGGCTTTTCATCCACAGACCTCGAAGGCAGGTCAGTATCATCACCCCCACTTTAAAGATGGGGGAAACTGAGGCACAGATGGGGAAGCGACTTGCCCAAGGTCACACAATAAATCAGCGACGGAGCCAGGATTAGAACCTCGACTCTCAAGCCAGTGCCCTACCCACTAGGATATGCTGCCTCTCACCTAGGCAGTGTGGATACCAATGACTGCAGATTCCATCCAGACCCCCTGATTACAGGAAAGCAGAATAAAAGATGTCCAAGTCCTGTACAAACCCATTGCATCACGCAGACTGCACTATGCCTGTGGGGGAATCATCTCTGTACCCAATGACTTCATCCCCAAAGCGTCTCCATGTACACTACCTGGTAGCCTTCGTGTGCCCGGTCTGTGGCTATGGAAAGTTCTTCCTCTTTGCTAGATTACAGAAACAATATTTACCGGGTTTAATCACCATTAGGCTCTAATCAGACACATTAGCACCTTCAAATCTACAGCCAGGTTGGGTACCCTTGACAAGTGTCACGTCTGCGAATGGCTCAACACCACTAATGCTTCCGAGCTGATACCAGGCTACCTAAAGACCCTTGTAAATGCAAAGCACTGGGTGGCTATGCCTCTGGTCTCCCCCATTCCTTGTAACAACTTTCCCTGCCTCCAGGACTTTCAGAGCAGGTCCCCCGGGTTCAAGGAAGTGAATTTACCCTTCCCTGACCCAGAGAGGCCTGGGGATGAGCGGGGAATTCACCCCTAGGGTGGTAAATGTCAACTGCTCTTTAATTCCCACTCTAGGCTGCTATACTTAAAAAGGTCCCTGGGGTGGAGCCTGGAGTAGTGGGCAGGCCCGAGTCTCCCCACCCCCATCCTCACCCAACACTGGGGAAGTGACTATGCCCTGAGAGAAGGGAATTTAGACAGGCCCAGGGAAGGGACTGTATGTGGAAGCTTTGCACGCTGAGGGGATGTGCATCCTCCAGCTGGCCGGGCCATTTCCCTCTTTCAGCCGCTGTCAGCTGCTTTCTGGGCAACGCTAAATCCCTCACACCCCATGTCCTGGTGGAAAACAGTCTCACCCTCCCTTCTGTCATCTTGGAAAATGGCATCCCTCTGGTCCCACCACCACTTTGGCAACAACAAAGGCCGATGGAGACTTCATAAAAGCTCTTGATCATGGCTTGCTTTGCAGACACCAACACAAAGCTGGGGGAACCCCGCTGTGTCTCCGCAAGCTGGACTCCAACCGTGGCCACTTTGGAGGGTGTCTGAGGCTCCGCTTAACGCTACATGAGGCCAAAAACACCCCGGAATCGTGAGGATGTTTGGGCTCAGAAACTGGATTTCTAACTCAATTTACTGGAGCGACCGGAAGTGAATTTATCCCAGTGTATCCCTCTAGCCACAGCGCCAATGCTGGCAACTGGGGAGCAGCTGGTGGAAACTGGAAACTGACACACTAAAGGGTTCATGCAGTGTAGAATATTAGGCTGCGACTGGAGCTCTAGGACCCTGCAAGATGGGAGGGTTCAGCTGAGTCCCAAATGACTACACAACAATTAAACAGCCCCTTAGCCCGACTCAGCTGACCTGGGCAAGCCATGGGTGTCTAATTGCAGTGTAGACATAGCCTCAAGCAACCGTCCCTGGGGGCCCTTGCTGACAGCTCTGGCTGATGCCTAAGATAGTGATGGTGGGGGGGGGCGGCGTTGGGTGTTTATAGCACATTTCCGGAGCTGGCAGGTTCCTGGAATGGCACTAATGCTCCTTGACTTGTGGGTGCATGAGAAGGGGAGAGGGTTTAAAAAACAAAAACAAATACAACTGGATAGGAATTTTGTGCTCATGAAGTTTACAAGATCAACAGTCCTGGAAACTCGGTCCTCCCTGCATATCAACAGAACTGATACTACACAGATAGTCACGTGTATGTGTGTCTGTGTCAGCCTGGCCAGCCACCAAGCCTCACCCCTGACCCCCAGATCACAAAGAGAGTTTAGTGTCCACGGCTCTCACTCAGTCCTTGGACTCTTGGAGAAACCTGACCCACCAAATTCATTTCACACAGGCTTCTGACAGGAACATATTCCTCTTGCCAGCTACCCTGGCTGGCTCCAAACCATTGAGCAATACTGGCAAACTGTGACAAGTTCCAGTGGCCACATTTTCAAAAGGAAGTTGGAAAACTGGAAAGGGTGCAGAGAAGAGCCACACAAATGATCAGATGGCTGGAGAAAATGCCCTACAGTGCGAGACTCAGAGAGCCCAATCTAATAAAGAAGATGATCAAGCGGTGACTTAGGGCGTATAAGTACCTCAGTGGGCAAAAAAATACCAGATGTTAAAGGGCTCTTTAATCTAGATGAGAAAGGCAGAATAAGCTGCAATGGCTGGAAGTTGAAGCCAGCCAAATTAGAAATAAGGCATAATTTCTAACAGTGGAACACTCTACCAAGGCAAGTGGTGGATTCTCCTTCTTAAGCCTGGGTGCCTTATTGGAAGATTTGCTTTAGCCAAACACAAGTTACTGGGCTCAGTACAGCGATAACTAGGTGAAATTCTATGGCCTGTGTTATCTAGGAGGCCAGACTAGATCCTCTAATGGTCCGTTGCAGGCTTAATCTACAAATGTCTGAGGAGTGCTGGAAGGCTCTGTAAACCATTCACTGGTTACCCTGGGCTTGTATTTTCTCCATTAGACAGTATGCCAGCAACATTTGGGAACGTAAGTTTGTAGAAATCCTGCTCCACTGCTATCATTAGAAACTACAGGTTTCTGGAACATCATTTTACAGTGAGCTGACCAGAGGAAGAAGTAGAGGCATCAAGAGGTTCTGAGCCTGGAGAGAACATGCAGCTGTTTCTGGAACAGAGGGGATTTTTCCTGGGTGAGCTGGGAAATTGAAAATGGATGAAATAGAGACTTTAGTCTTCACATCTGTCCCATAGCCAATATGAGAGCAGGCAACGAACCAGGAGAACAAATCCACAGAACAGTCTCAAAGCACTTGATAAACACCTCACTTTACAACAGACCTAACAGAGTAGGTATTCCACCCATTTTGCAGATGAGGAAAACTGACACACAGAGAAGTGACTTTGCCTAAGTAGGAAGGTGAGTGGCATAGCTCAGGACAGAAATCAGGAGACCCGACCCCCAGTCCCCATCACCATTGAATACATCCGATGAAGTGAGCAGTAGCTCACAAAAGCTTATGCTCAAATACATTTGTTAGTCTCTAAGGTGCCACAAGTACTCCTTTTCTTTTTGCCAGTACAGACTAACACGGCTGCTACTCTGAAATCTAATCACTAGACACCACTCCAGACTCTGGAGTAGAATCCAGGAGTCCTGAACCAGTCATCTGCTCTAAACACGAGACCGCGCTGCCCCAATAAATGAGTGGCTACATTTTGCTGGTAACTGACGTGATCCCTGTAGCTTTGTGAAGTTTGCTGGCAAGTTGAGAGTTTAGGATAAAGGGCCCTTTACAGTAGAAATGTCAGCCATCCACAGGGTATTATTTGTTCCCTGCAATCTAGAGAGCTGGTTATCAAGAGCGTTTTCCGGGGTTTAGCATAGGGCAGCTGAGAGTCAGGACTCCTGGGTACTATTCTCAGTTCTGGAATGGGAGGGGTTCCAGTGGTTAGAGCATGGGGGACAGAACCCCGAAGTCCTGACTGTCTCCCCTCCCCACTATAACCCTCGAGTACCTCTTCCCTCCCAGGAGTAGAATCCAGGACTCCTGCATCCCCTGCTCTAACCAGCACACACACTTCCCTCTCCGAGCTGTGGGTACAACCCAGGAGTCCTGACTCTGGGAGGGAAGTGGGTCTAGTACTAACCCCTCCTTCTTCAGAGCCGCTCCCTGCCTACCATTTCTTGAGCAAAGGGGGAAACAGCACTCACCATCGACGATTTACTACTATGGCCGACTGCGATGATTGGGAACAGAGCAAAAGGGATGGCGACCCCAGGCTCAGATTTAAGCTGCTGACGTCCTTGAACAGACTAAGGTCGTCCCAAGACTCACGCAAAGGGAGGTCAGAGACATTCATTGTGGGTCTGGTAAAGGGCTTTGGGAAGCCAAGGACGAAAGGCCCCGTGTAAGTGTGACAGAGCAGCAGCACAAAGCCATCAGAGCGCTGGCGAGAGGTCAGCTGGCCTGGGCACCAGACAGTTCCAGCTCACGCCCGGCCACACGAAGAACAGAAAAGGGCACTGAGCCACTGTGGGTGGTTTTTCTTTCCCTGAACTTTGCAGCCACTGGGCTCTGCTTCACCTGCTCCTCAAGACGCTCTGCATCCGAACACGCGTAGGGCCCTGGGGAAAAGGAGTCCTCTGAACCACCCTAGCCCATGGGGATTGTTTTAGTCAGCCACTAGCTCCTATCACCAGAGTCACTCCTCACAATGCACACAACCCATCCAGCCAATGCCTGCAGAACAGATTCCTCTAAGTGAAGGCACCCAGAGCGGGCTTTTAAATCACCCTTTCCAGAGAGGAAGGCCAGCTTGGCAACCAAGACACTGACCTGGAAGTCAGGACACCAGAGGCTCAGACTCCTTGGGCAAGTCACTTAGGCTTGGTCTGCAATACCAGCTTCTGTTGGAATAACAACGTTGCTGAGCGACTTCCCATTGGTAAAGGTAGCGTCTTCAGTAAGCACTACAGCGGCACAGCTGCAGCGCTGTAAATGTAGACAAGCCCTTAATCTCTTTGGATTTCAGGTCCCCACTTGTAAAATGTGGACAAGGACACTTCCTTTCCCCCACCCTTTGTCTGTTTTGTCTCTTTAGAGTGCAAGCTCTTCCAGGCAGAACTGTCTCCTACCCAGTGTCTCCGCAGTGTCCAGCGCAACAGGCCCCTGATCTTGGTTAGGGAACTACCATAATACAAATCGGCTTGAAACTGAGCAGATTTGGTAACGTGATGGAAGAGCCACTCATCTCCAGAAGGGGCACGTTAAGTTACATTTCACCCTGCACAGAACACTATTCACTGCACCAGCATGTGAGTCATGGGATCGGAGTTCCTCCCCCAGCTTGGCCATTGATTTGGTGCACAAGTTACCTCCCCTCCCTGTGCCTCGGTCTCTAGTCTGTAACATTGACTCACCTTTGTAAAGTTCTTGGAGAGGCTCAAATCAAAAGAGGCCATAAGCGCTGAACGTTAGTAGTCTCACACCTCTGGACACACACAAGGATTGAATTCAGGCGATGGCTCGGTGAAAGTTTCATCACTCAAAGCCACACAAAACTTTTTAGGGGTCACTACTGATGCAGATCGCAGCCCTGGGCCGGCCAGGAGTCTAGGGAGGGTTCGTGCTTGGAGATCAAAACCACATGGGAACTCACAGGGTTTTCATGAAAAGCTGCCATTTCTGAAGTGTTCGGCTCAGAGCTTTGGCAGGCATATCAAAAGCTGACAGGCTGAGTCAAGCATGCTGGGGGCACAGACCCAACCACCACGCTATCCACAGCAGGTCTCCAAACAAGAGAGGGGACTGAGCCTGCAAGGGTGACTGCAGATCTTCCCCAAAGCTCTGGGAAGTCCAGATCCTGGGTACTAGTTCAACCTGTTATAGGCATGTCGTCCGACTATTAACAACTCAGATCTAGATGCAAGGTTTGTAGGTGTCTGGATCAGGGGGGATCGGTTTTGGGCCCACATCCAGGCAGAAGGCTGCAGCAGGAACTTCCTAGGAGCACCCGGACAGCACCTATGTTTGTGTGCATTTGCATGCATCAACATAATGCCTGACTCAGAGAATGCCGTATTGTTCCTACCCACTGTGCATAAGTAATTCTGTGCACTGGTGGTTCTGTATAAACAGCAGATGTTAAATACATTGCATTGTATTAAAAAAATGCACAAGCAAAAACAACATGCCCAGACTCATAATATTTGCCCAGGCTTGTATCGTCCTCGATAAAGCTGAAGGAATTGTTTGCGGGTTGAACTCTGCAGCAATACCATCTGCAGTCAACAGAACACAAGTTTATATGTATCTTTTGCACATGCAGGTGCAATTCCTATTGAAGCAAATGGGAGGCAGACCTACTGTAGTTAGAGAGGGTGTGTTTATACAGTGCCTGGCACAACGGGGCCCTGGTCCATAACTGGGACTCCTAAGTACTATGGTAATTTAAATAATATCACATATCTGCTAGCGGCTGCTTTGCTTTGCGTGACACAGTGCGCCTGAGAGCCCCTATTACATAAGAGGATCCCAAAAACACGGAGCAAAATCTGGATTGCAAGTGCCCCTACATGTGAGGGCACAAGGATCTGGAGGGTTCAGAACAGTCTATTACAGGGTTAGGAGCATGCTGTGAAATTCAGATCTGGAATCTGTCATACCCTGCTTCACCAAAGTTTCGGGGGTGTTGGTACCAAGGGTTTGTCTCTAACCACTGCTCTGTTTGGTCTCACCCCAAGAAGGTTAGCCCTGGCCCTAGTTACAGGGGAAGGCCAGGCATGTTTCAAGAGACTTTCCAAGCTGTATTTGCCCCTCTGCCTGCACTCTGAGTGCCCAGAATGTAGGTCAAGAGCAAGGATCTCTGCCCCTCCCAGGTCAGAATTGATCAGACTAAAGGACAAGTAGTTCTTGCTTGGATGTAAAATCTGCCCCTCCATTGAGCCATATGCACTGAAAACCCATTCATTTTAAAAGGACCTGAATCCATACAAACATTGCCTAGTAAACCTGTGGAACTCACTGCCACATGAGCTTACGGAGGGCAAGAGCTTAACAAGGTCCTTAAAAGGACTGTGCATTTATATGGATAACAAAAGCATCCACAGTTACAACAGCATGGACTAAACAGAACCAACTAATCTGGTAGGGCTATAAACCCCATGCAGCAGGGCATAAGCCAAGGTCTAACTACTACTGGCCAGGAAAAATCCTTCCCTGCAGGCAGGTTATCCCTTCACTGCCTGATGCAGGGTCTCTTGCACCTTTCTCTGAAGAAGCTGGTGCTGGCTCCTGTCAGAGACAAGATACCAGATAACAGGTGAACACAGGTCTGAGCCAGCGTGGCAATCCTTAGGTTCCTCTTTGGCCAGCTGCATGGCCCTCTGTGTTCCCAAGGCTTCTGCGTGCTGACCAGGGAGTTTACCATTAACCAGCCTCTCAGCATAGCCAAGCCACTCTCATTAGAATGACAAAGGCTGTAGGGCAATAACAGTGAAAATGGATGGTGGTGAATGGGTCAGCGGGCACCGTGTCTCTTGGGAAGGGAGTGTTTCTTTGGGAGCAGGCCAGAGATCATCCTGCTGTGATCCCAAAAGTAGCCGGGCTTCACCTTTTCCCCCTAATCAATAACGACCTCCCAAACAAAAAGCTATTCCCTTTCTCTAGGAGCGCTTCACAATACACCCGCAGCTGAAAAGCCCCCTCTCCCTTTGGAATGAGAGGCAAAGAAAGAGCATGCATTGACCAATGTCCCCACTTCAGCTCCTAAAGATCCATTACGGCTGGCACAAGGTTTACCCTCTCTGAAAGAACACAGGGCTTCTGCAAAGCAGGCAAATTAAGGCAGAGGTTTCAGCCTATTGTACCCGGGCAGGGCTGCAGGTACCACTCATCCAGTTGTGCCCAACTCCGGCAAGCTTGCCCTTTGTGGCATGCAAGGCTGGTTGCTCCTAGGAGGTCCAGGGTCATGGACACATGAAGGGATAGAGAGACATATACGGCCCTTGAGTGGCTGCACTCATGTAGATAGCGTGTGGATCCTGATCAGAACTTCCCCCAAAGTTCTGGGCAGACCGGATCCAAGGGACCGGCTCGGCTCATCACAGGCAAAGGGGCTAGCTACAAACGTTTAACGTTTAAACCCCTTTGCCCCATATGCTTGAGTGGCAACTCAGCGTTCTACCCCACAGCGCCCAGCTTCTCACATGGCCATATCCCTCCTCTGGCTGGGCTCAATTAAGTCCAACAGGATCAGCGCTTAGATGGGGAAACCTTCCTGGGAGTACCCAGGTGCAGCAGGCAGTGGGGTGGGATTCAGCAGGCGGCATTTGTCCCTCTGTATCACAGCCTGATGCTGGCTGCAGGAGAGGCTGTGTTCGTGGAGAGCCCTGTGACGGCCACAGGCTAACATGGGGAAGCCCTGGCAGGCTTGTTACAGACCCCGTGGCACCTTTCTCAAGCCCTCCACTCACGCTTTTCACAGAGCCACAGACAGAGGAAGTGACTTGCCCTAGGTTGGTGGCAGAACCGGGACTAGAACCCTGGTCTTTCATGTGACAGCCTGGCACCCTAACCACACACAGCCTTTCTATGTCAGCAAGATTTCCCACAGCGTACAGACCAGCTGGGGCCACTGCACTCAGCTCCCTGAAACTTCCTGGTAGTTTCCCTTGTATTCCTGTCCCCTGTAGCACTATCGGGGCAGAGAGCTGCTGCATCTCCCCCGAGAGGGTAAAGGAAGTGAGACAGAAGTGCTAGCTCATTGCTGGTTCTTCAAGCAGCGGGCCGGCCACTGAACACACTCCCCTGCGGCAGACAGCATCTCACTAAGGCATCTGTCCCATCCGATGGACCAAGGACAGCAGCAGAGGAAATTCCTCCATAGCACTGCAGTCAGCTCTAACTCGATCCCAAAATCCAAGGGTGTGTCATCCACAGTGGAATCCTGAAAGCAGTTCACCAAAAGGCAGCATGTGACAGTAGGTAGAGCAGGTGAAAGGGAGCCAGGATTCCTGGACATATTCCCAGCTCTGCCACTGACTTGGTGGGTGACCCTTGGTCAAATTACTCCCACCCCACCCCCGGTCTATGCCTATACTGACACAGGGTTGCAAGGCCTGTGTGGTGAAAACCTATAAAGCACTTGGGATATCTGTGGGTGAAAGCTGTCTATGGCTATTATTATTTTGGTTGTTGTAACATTGCACAACGCTGGTTGTGCAACTTGCCGTGGGAGTTGCATCAATTCGCAATGACATGGCATAACAATGCAGCATCAAGCCCAGGCAGAGACGCTCCCTGACAGCGCAACCCAGCCCCACAGGACAAACACCTGATGGGGACAGCACTCCCCCACGTATTAGTATTGGGGGCACGAGACCATGCTCTCCATCTATGCCTCCACCTCAGCCAAGGCAAATGGCTCTCTGTAGGCAGAGGTCTGAACTGAGCCGCTTATATCAAGCTTAAATCAAGCTTAACGTTAGGGATACTGATGAACTGTCCTGCCACAGCTGAAGAAATGGCTCATCTAGGGTTAGACCCCATTTTTGAAGGCAACCAGCGTGGGACTCTGCACAGAAAGGCATCAGAGAGGACAGTGCATCTGACCACGTGTGACCCCTTTGCAGTTGCAGCAGGGCAGGTGGGTGGGTCGGAAGCCAACTTCCAGGGGCGCAATTCATTTCTGCGGTGTTCCTTGTCTTTACACGCAGCGATATAAACCACCGCCGATTAAACCGTTCATCCACCCCACCTGCGAGCAACGCAAGAGTTGGCCGGCCAGGTTCAGACCCCAGACAGCTAGGTGGTGTCAATCCAGAGTAGGAATACGTGGGCCAGATTCAGAGCTCAAGCAGGTTAACATAAATACTAAGTAGCACAGTCTAAATCAGTGGAGTGGCATCAATTAACTGGGATCAGAATCGGCTGCCCATCCCCCACCAGCACTGTTGCTGCTTTCCAACTGCCAGCCATCCAGGGTAACATCCGTCAGCGCTAGTAGCACATTGTCCAGCCACTGGGTTCCCATCCCTCATCCCGGCTTTGTGTACAAGCTACCTCTGTGCTATCAGCCCCCCTCCATCCCTCTTGGAACCAGTCTTGAGCCAACTGTGAAGCTCACATCCACCCGGAGGAGCCTAGGAAAACTCTCATAGGAGGAGAGAATGAAATGACTGGGATGGTTTGCAGGAGATGAATAAGAGGAGACATGATCATCATCAAGGAAAATCTCATGGGACGTAGTCTCCTTGCAGTTCAAGCAGTGCCCAGATCACCACCAGTCAGCGGGGACATGATAAAAGTACACAAACGAACAAGGCGATGTATTCAACTAAATTGAAAAGGTGGCCAGTTCATACCGGAAAAACGGAAAAAACAGTTTTCACTCTGTGAAATTAACCTGTGGAACTCACTGTCACAGGACGTCACAAAGGCCAAGAATTTAGCAAAATTCAAAGAGGGACCGGATGTTTGTGTGGACAAAGAGAATATCCAGAGTTAGAATGGTTAGCGCTAACAGAGTGAAACCGCACGCTTCAGGGTTTAAATCAAATTTCTGTTGGGGATTGGGAAGAGCCTCAGGTAAAGCAGGTTGCCTTCCTATGAAGCATCTGATGCTAGCCAACATCAGAGACAGGATACTGGACTAGCTGAACCATGGGTCTGATCCAAAATGGCAATCCCTGTGTCCCTATGCAATCAAGAGAGGCAAAGAACACAGTATTCACCCTATATATGCCGTCCAGCTCTTCCAAGCAAAGATCTTCGCTAGCCACTTGGCTCTGGGAATCTGTCCCAATGAGATGCATTAGCACAAAAGGCTCAAACCACAGGAAGCATTCAGATGCTTTCGTTCATCCCACTGACCTGGGCTGCTAATATCCAGAGAGACTTAATTAAGCAAATATAGTTGAAAGAAAGACAGAAAGAAAGACATCACTGCATTTTATTCTGGAGTGACACATTCTATTGTTTACACACACACACCGATTTTCTGCAAAGTCATTTTTAGCTGATAACATCACAGCCTACATTTGAAATATCTTCACTATAGGCATGGTAACAGCCCTTGCACTTGCGGGCTGAGCATCGTTCTACATTAGCCAGGGACGTCAGCAGCAAAAAAGGAGGGAGGGAGGGATTCAGCAGGCAGAAGAATGAGGGGATAGGTCCCCTCTGCAGGGGGTGTACACAGGCAGAGGACAGCTGCAGGAGATGTCAGAGGTGAGGCAGAGAGGCTGATCCTGCCTGGAGCTGCTGAGGAGGCCGATCTTGTGCAGGCCTGTGGGGACACCAAGAGAGCCGCGAGCAGACCAAACCCCCAGTAGGTTGCAAGTTGGAGAGAGCGACTCGGTGGGGGCAGGAACATATCCTCCACCAAGGAAGGGTCCTATGCAGCACTCCCGGGGGCAAGGAGCCATCTAAGCAATGGGATGGGGGTACCCAGAGTCCGCACAGCTGAGGGCTGTAGCAGCATCTGCCTCAGGAGCCCATGCCATCAAAACAGAGCAGACAGCAGTGGCCTTTTCCTTAACACAGCAGTTCAAGAAACCAAGACTACAAGGCTCATCAGGTCCTGCTCCAGTTCAGTAGACAGGTAAGGATCTAGCTAGCTACAATCCTGACCTGGCCCCCCATTACCAGAGTAGCTCAACACCTCACAGTTTTTAATGTATGTATCCTCAACACCCCTAGGAGAGAGGGCAGAGCTATTATCCCATTTTACAGATGGGCAACTGTAGCACAGAGGGACTACGTGACTTGGATAAGGTCATATAAAGAGTCTGTGGCAGAGCAGGGAATTAACCCTGCATCTTCTGAGGCTAGTGCCCCAATGGGTAAACTAACACTCTCACCACTGACCCATCCTCCTTCGCCCCAAACACCAACATCCCCCTGCGGCACCCCCTCTAAACACGCTCCCTAGAGTTCCAAGCAGACACCAAGAGCCGGGCCAGGAGGAAAGCAAGAGCAAAGTACTGCTCCTTAGCAGCTGTGCAGGCAGAGGCCAGTGGAGACCCCTCCAATACATCAGCCTCAGCCAATGAGATTTCATAGCTAGCTTCACATTGGCAACTCAAACCACTCGCGCAAGCTAGTAAGCAGCAGATTCAGGGCTGCCCTGGCAAGGGCATTCGAGTCCCCCTTCTGCACAAGTGCCTGCAAAAAGACCCAAGCCTAAAGAAATAACATCCAGCAGGCTCTCAGGAGGGCTGACAAATTTAGTAACTTTTTTTTTAAATCATTAGTGCTTTAAACGAGATTCTCTCTAATCCCAACAGCGTTTGGCACAGAGAGAGATTCACACCAGAGCTTGAATCTCCTGACAGTGGTACAGAATCCTTCCGTCGACCCAGTTCCTATCTCTCGCAGAGGTGGATTTGCTACAGCGATGGAAGAACACCTGCCGTCGGCTGCAGCACTGCGAGTGCAGATGTAGCCTTACTCCGACACCCCTGGTAGCACTTTACACCCAGTTTGCCATGGAGGTAAGTGGCAGCACATGGCGCAGGAGACTGGGAAGTTTAGGCCCACAAAGCGCAGAGCTACTCTGAAAAGCAATTCAGTGTAAGTGGCAAGGTGGGTTCCTGGAGTCTACGATGTAGGTCAGTTTGCAAGTAAAAAGGATCTGGAGGGGCATCCCCTCTGCTCCCCCAACCTGCCAGCTCTGCAAACTCACAATGGCTCTGAGACTCCGGCGGAGGGGGGAGGGAGTGAACTTTTCAAAAATACTCAAGCAATTGAAGTGCTTAAGTCCCAATGACCTGGATGGTTTTGACGATGTCTCCCGGGTGTCTTTCCGCCTTGCACATTGTCACTAGCGATATGGGTTCCGTGGGCCTTAGGCACAGTTTTACAGCTGCGCTGCCATAAGTGGAATGACTGCACTCGGCAAACTGCTGCCGATGCACCAGGAGGAGAATTGAGCCCCCAGAGCTAGGCTGGCTCACTGGGCTAGCAGGCAGGCAGGACTGTCACAATGAAAAGCCACCTGTTCCTGGCACTAGAGCGAGCAGTTCTCACTCCAGTACACCCAGGGGACGGGGAGATCAGATGAGGGATCAGGTGCTGTTTGTCCACCACTTTGCCAAACAGATTTGCACTTTAAAAAATTGGCCAAGATTGGGGAAGGGAGGGGAGTGACTAGCAATGTTAAGCACCCAACATCAGATACCTTTAAAGGCATCCCAATTTTCAGAACCTACTGAGCACCTCAGAAAGATTCAGACTCCTTTTAAAAGCATCTCAAGTTGAGTACAAAACAAAACAAGAAACACCAAGGCACTCAATCACTAGTTGTCTGGCAATTATTTCTACCTTGACAGCAGCCCTTTAAAGGTTTGTGTGGGTTAGTTATAGATATCAAATAATGAACCTTCATCCCCCTCCACTCTGAAGTCTTTGATACTCTCAAAGCCCTTTCTTCCTGAAAGGGTAAATCTTTTCCCACACAAGCTAGCCCAAGGAAGAGATTAGGTGCTCAGAGCAGCAGAGAGAGAAATACAGTAGAGAGCTTCAAGCCTGCAATCGCCTCTCATTAATAGAAAAGAATATATTTCTCTCACGGACAGTCTAGCCAAAGGAGCAATCTGGCATTCTAAGGGAAGGCTTTATGAGGGAGGAGACACAAAACTGGTAAAACGCTTGTGTGGCAACGAAGAAAGGAGAACAAATAAGATTCAGGGATGAAATTAAACCCTGCAAAAGGGAGATTTCATCAGCGGCTGGGGGGGAGGGGATTAACCTCTTGACTGCTTTATCTGCAGATCTAAAAATGGGTGATCAGCACAGGGTGGGTTTCCAATGCAGTTGTTTTCCAAGCTGTAATTTTAAACCTGGTCAGTTTCTCCCTTCACCATCTTCAGTATAATTTGCCTGTTTTCCCCAATGTTGAATGGAAGTTTTTACCACGTTTTTCAGTGTCGGTAATGAGCCGTTAACAAGACATCGATTACTTGTGCAAATTAATGGAAGTCGGCAGCATGAGAAGTTTCAGAGGAGGCTGCTTCTTGCCCCGTCCATGCAGCTACGTTAAATCACTGAGCTTGTAGCGCCAGTTCTGAATGGCTTGGACACGCGCCCTCTCCAGCAGCGGGGAACTGTCTAGGGCTGAAAACACTTACTCCTGCGAGGAACGCAGCTGAGTTCAACAGGGTTACATCCGATGAAGTGAGCTGTAGCTCACGAAAGCTCATGCGCAAATAAATTTGTCAGTCTCTAAGGTGCCACAAGTCCTCCTGTTCTTTTTGCGGATACAGACGAACACGGCTGCTACTCTGAAACATGCCTGAAATGGGCATCTCTAAGATTCCAAACTTGGTACATGTCATTAACGCCAGGCCAAAGGGAGTGCAAAGGGCTACCATCTCTGATTAGGCAGTGTTTCACTCCTGAATTGTCTGCTGTAAACCCTGGGAGAAGGGCAACACAAAACCAGGCCCTGAGTATTTGCAGAACATAAGAACGGCCATACTGGGTCAGACCAAAAGTCCATCTAGCTCAGTGCCCCAGAGGGAATGAACAGAACAGGGAATCATCAAGTGATCCAGGCCTTTTGGAGCCCAACTGGCAAATGCCACATGCTTCCTAGGTGAGCTTGGGCAACTGCCTCAGAGCCAAAGGTCTGTCTCAATGGAAATAAGACTTCCTTTCTCCCACCCTTGGTCTGTCTTTTCTTTTTAGACTGCAAGCCACAGAATAGGGCCCCAAAACTGATCGGGACCACTAGACATTACCGTAATTCATATAATAAGTTAGTGATGATTGGCTTAGGGTCACTAACAGCGTTCAAGGGTCCGAGTCTGTGGCAAGTGAAAGACCAGTCCAGACCCAAAGCGAAGCAAGTCTTCGGGGCGATGGCTCTTGGCTGCACACTGCAGCAGGACTCAAAGGGTTACGGAAGCATTTGCAGCCTCATCTGCATGTCTATACAGATCAGGGAGGGAGGGCTGGCAAGGGGATAATTAGCCCAACCAGATTCAAGCTGCCTTGAGTCACAGACAGGGACAGACAGATGCCAGATGAGAAACCTGGGATGAGTGCCTCCAATTTTCAGAGGGCTGGTAATGGGCTGACGACTGGGGACAACTTGTGACTAGAAAGGAGTTGCAGGTCTCCACACAGAGCATGGAAAAATTAACCTTTGACAGGAATGAAGCATCCCAGCGCTACTAAAATCTTAAATATCGGCTCCAAAGCCCTTCTCCCTTCACTCAGCCACGAGCTCAGTTATTCTTGGCCAGACGATCCCCTCCCCAACCCTTTACCTCTTTCAGGGGAGCTACAGAACTCTCACGGTCGTGAGCAGTTTCTGCCTTGCAGTCATTAGAGATCATTATTATTATCATCTGTATATCATGGTGCCCAGGAGCTCTAGTCATGAACCAGGACTCCACTGCACTAGGTGCTGCATGCACACAGAACAAAAAGACAGTCCCTGCCCCAAGGAGATCAGGGATGACCCACATTTCTGAATCTGCAGCCAATCACCCCATTCCACCGAGAATGAAAGGGTTAAAAGGAAAAGTGTTTTCCTGGTCACTGTGGAGCAAGGTTATGGATTGCCCCCATATGAAGCCTTCCGACCTATAGCTTCCCCAGTAGCTCTTTCTCTCCTCCTCACCATGCCCAGAGAAGGATGGCGAGAGGGATACAGAAGCATTGGCATGGTATTGTTGTAACTGACCGCGGCTCTGTAACTCATGCCTGTGACTCAGGAGAGGAGGCAAAATGCTGTTCTCGATGAGAGCGCAAGGACCTAACCAGGCGGCTAGATTCCCGCACATCCACAAAACCGCTTCCAATTCTGAGCAGCTCAGAACTCATCGAGTCACGTAAGCCATTAAACAGCTCAAACTTCATAGCTCCAGCTGTGGCGCGCAGCCATTCCCCCTCTGGTGGCTAAAGCTCATAGGCTAAGCAAAGACAGGCCTGGCTGGTTCAAGAACTGGGCCAGATGCCCCAAGATGTAGGAGGTGCCACTTTTCAGAGGTGATCCCAAGCCACGACCACTTGTGTGCTTTAAAGGTCTGGTGGCACTTGTCACAAGAGCGCAGGGAAGTTATACCCAGAGGCAGCGTGGCCTAGTGGATGGAGCACAAGATGGGGAGCAGGGAACCCTGGCTTACAATCCTAGCTCTTGGGCCAGTCATTTCACCACCTGTAAAATGGAGACTCGTTCTCACTCATTGCAAGGATTAAGTTTGTAAAGGGCTTTCAGAATACAAAGTGCTAGAAAATCGTAGCTACCACTCCCATCATTAACTGAGTCCTTGATCGGGTCCACACTCCTGCCTGTCTAGAGCCCCCTTCCAGCTTGCAGTTTCAAATGGATACAGTATTCTTCTTCACACCCTCTCCCAGTGCCTTGCTGTGTGCTGTTGTAGACAGCGGCTGCATCCCAGCCTGCAAAGAGCTGCATTTTAGCGGGGCATGAAGTGATTCCAGAAAAGCCCTTCGGGATCTTTACGGATGACAGGGTGGTCGAGAAAGATAAAACATTGTGAACTTTAGTGACAGTGGTACTCTCACACCCTATTTAAGGGGAAAACACCCTGGGCCCAGATCCACAAAAGTATTTAGGCACCTAACTCCCATTGACGCCAGTAGGATTTAGGAACCTAAATTCTGAGGTTGATGGCCCATCTACCAACTGAATAACTCTCTTGCAGCGCAGGGGCAGGGGCTACCTTTGATGGCAAGAAACTTACCCTTGCCACCATTTGTGACTCAGAGCTATCCACATCAGTAGGGCTCTCCCACCAGCGGCACTCCGCCTCCGAGCTTCACCACAACTGCTGATGAAAGGACTGACTCAAAGATTTATTGGTGACCTCGAAGGCCCCCTGAGAGACTCCCTCCTCAGTCTCCGTGCTCGTCAGCCAGGTTCATGCTGCTCAACCACCTCCTCCGTACAGTAAATCAGACAGGGACGGGTGTGGGCAGAACGTGTTCTACAGCTAATTCCCCTCCGCTGGGGACTTTGGGCACAGGCCGCCAGCAGCAGGAAAGGTTGTGGTTTCTCAGTAGAGCGGCCAAGTGGCCCCATGCATCGGTTCCTGCGCCTTGGGAAATGGGAGATGTTGCATTGCAACTTTCCTATTCCCCCCATTCCTGCGACTGCCAGAAGCAGAACTAGAGGGGAAACAATACAGTGGAAGTCAGGCTATCCCCTTTCAACTGGGCTCAGTCCTTATCTTCAAAGCGCTCCCCACCCTGGGCCCAGGCCGTGAACAGACCGGTTAGCGCTGCAGGACCGTGGTTGACAACTCCGCTCCTCCGGTACAATGGAATCCTCAACAATAAGAATAAAGCTCGTCCCCGTGCGGGAGATGGAACCTTCTCCGGGGTGGTCCGAGGCTGTGGAGTGAACTCCCCCCATAACTGACTGCAACCAAGCTACCCCCAGCATAGGTGCTGATTCTGTGGGTGCTCCGGGGCTGGAACACCCACGGGGAAAAATGAATGGGTGCTCTGCACCCACCGGCAGCCAAGCTCCCCGCCCGGCCCCGCCTCCTCCTGCGCCTGCCTCCCAGCGCTTGCCCCCGCCAAACAGCTGTAGCAATTTCCGGGAGGGACGGGGAAGGAGCGGGAACGTGGCCCGCTCAGGGGAGGAGGTGGGGCCGGGGCGGGGATTTGGGGAAGGGGTTGGAATAGTGGCGGAAGGGGGCAGAGCTGGGGCGGGGACTTTGGGCAAGGGGTTAGAATGGGAGCGGGGGGGGGGCGGGGGGTGGAGTCGGGGCAGGGCCGAGGGGGGTCGAGCACCCACCGGTGCCAGTAAAAGTCAGTGCCTATGACCCCAGTGCAAACACAGCCAGGTCGACGGAAGTATTCTTCCCACCACCTAGCTACCACCCCTCGTGGAGGTGGTTTAACAACTGTGATGGCAAACCCCCTCCGTCCATATAGGAGGTGTATATACTACAACAGCACCGTAGCAGAGACACAGCCTAAGGACCATCCCAAACCTCACCACTTTCCGCTCGAAGCGCCAAGTGCATTTTTTTGACTTTGCCCTCTCTAACAGAAACACAGAGCAACAGGTATATTTATTTAACAAATAAAAAATAAAAAAACACTACCAAAACTTGGCAGTCCACTTCCCACACACCTCCCTCTGGAGAAAGGATGAGAACAAACAACATGTGACAGCTGTTTACCATGTTGTTAAAGGTACTATTGGACGGCACTCAGATACTACAGTGAGGAGTGTGGTTTGAAAACTGAAGTACACGCTTGGAGGGGTTTGATTTTTATTGGTAAATGTCTATTTCACTGTACACGCACACAAACTAATAAAAAATTATTCCCATCGATAATAATTACTGACCTATCTGTAAAATTCTGTGTGTTCTCAAGCAGCATTCTTCTGAGAGTTTGATTTAAGGATATTTACTTTGTATATCTGGTCACGTGATATTGACAATTTGTGATTTTACAGTTATAAAGCTGTAACTTTTTGAATCTCAGTCTCTACCCTTCTTAAATAATTCTTGTTCTCTCTCCGTACGGTCTGACCTCCCCCCCCGCATAACATCCTGCAACTGTGAACATTTAAATGGATAAAATTTGTTAAAAATGCATCATCTCGTACAACTATGAACAAAACAACTGCTAAAAATAAGCATTGATCTTACCCATCAAAGTTAGAGAAAAATAAAAATCGAATTCTGCCAAGCCTGCCTATATAGAATACAATCAGATCAGTGCAGGTGGAACAGAGGTCTACCCGGTGCAGACCATCTAGGGAGTTCCACTCTCCCGCTCACCGAAACAGCCTTACTCACTCCGGGTTCATTCTGAGCAGAATCCGGGACACACACACAGCTCGCATCCCCCAGCAGAGGGAAAGCCCTAAATGCAGTCAGCTTGCATTCAGTCCAGGCCTGAGAAGGGGCCCATTCCCTGCCCTCCCCAACCTAAGTCAACCAGGAGGTTCAAGGAAGGAAGAAGCCACAGAGCTGCTTTGCCACTGTGGCCTTGGAAGAGCTGCAGCAGTCCCGGCAGGGCACACCGTTAGTGGATCCAGATAGCAACCCCATTCCCACTTCCCCCCAGTCTGCTCCAAGCTGAAGGAGGGACCCACAGGCTGAACCAGCCCCACAGAACCCATCTGTCAACAGTAACCCACAAATCCAGCTATTAAAAGAAAAAAGGGTTAAAAAAATGGCTGCTCATGGATGGACTAAAACGACTACATTTGTGGAACGAGCTGTGGTTCACCCAGGACTCCTCGGGAATCAGAGATTCTCCCAGGGCTATGTTTGTCCTTGGAAGTTGGAAGAGCAACACCACTCTTCCCATCCTGCATTTGCCTACTACACAAGGCTACTTGTGGTTACGAGGAGCTACACTTAGCAACCTTAGAGCACCTCCCATCTGAGGATCTCAAGGAGCTTCATGAAGCACCATTCCCCTTCCCCCCCAGCCCAGAGAGAAATGGAGGAACAGAAGGGACAGCACTTGCCTGAGGGTGCAGACACAGTCAGTAGCAGTTCTACGTTGCC
The DNA here is from genome assembly GCF_009764565.3 of Dermochelys coriacea. NCBI lineage: Eukaryota > Metazoa > Chordata > Testudines > Dermochelyidae > Dermochelys > Dermochelys coriacea. Next base: position 13,126,015 of record NC_050093.1, read on the forward strand.
AAAGGACAGACCCAATGTCCGAGTGCCCCCCGCTCCAAGGGGGGCCAATGAAGGCTGAGGGTGCTCAGCACCACTGGACACCAGGCCCAACCGGTCTTCAGCAGACCCAAACTCAGCTCGGTAGCCAGCGTCATCCATCAGCCAATCAACTAATCACAAACACCGCCCCGCCCCCCCCATCAAAGCAAGACTCCTTGGGGCAGCAAAGCAGAGACAGCGGGCACGGACCTAGGCATCTCCTGATTCACCTCCACAGCTAACCCCTTCCTAGATACCTGGATGATTACACCCAGGGCACTGAAGCAAACCCCACTGCTCGCTCACAGCTCTGCAAGTGGAGCCAGGAGGAGGGGCTTGTGACAGGCTCTTTCAATTGCAAAATCCACTCTGCTGCAAGCGCCTCTAATGATTTGTGAAATCCCACACCTGTCTCCCGGGCCAGGTAATTACACAGGGCCTGGAATATACACAGCAGGAGCTGACCTGCTGGGTTCCTAAGGGAGAGGCAGGAGAAAAGGAGTCACAGGTGTTACTCACTTACGGAAATCCACTCTCCCGCTTTAGCCTGGAGCTCGTAAGCCAACACCCGATGCCAGGGGAATCCATCTGGAGCATGACAGACACACTGGCCTTTTCTGCAGTCCAAGAGAATCAACCATGCCCAAGGGAGAAGCTAATTCTGCTCCTCAGAAGAACCAAGTCACCCCCAACAATGCGAGAAACGAGCCTGGCCTTGGAGATAAAGGTCAGGTTCTGCTCTCAGGCCTGGTCTACACTTCGCCTGTTTGAGTTCCAACAGCAACGGTCCCTTTACCGTAGGAAGCATCTACACTACAGCCCTACAGCCACATAGCTCTGGTGCCGTAGGACCCGTAGCATAGACAAGGCCTCAAGCACTGGCTTTAATCCAGAGTCACTCCACTTACGTCAACAGAGCAACTCTGGAGTTACAGCAGTGCAAATGGGAGATCAGAATCTCAGAGTCAAATCAGGTTTCAGAGTAGCAGCCGTGTTAGTCTGTATTCGCAAAAAGAAAAGGAGTACTTGTGGCACCTTAGAGACTAACAAATTTATTTGAGCATAAGCTTTTGTGAGCTACAGCTCACTTCATCAGATGCTCACGAAAGCTTATGCTCTAATAAATTTGTTAGTCTCTAAGGTGCCACAAGAGTCAAATCAGTGAGAGGCAGATGAAGATGGGTCAAGTTTTGTGGACTAATCCCCAGAGCCTAGCCCAAAAATAGACCAGCTCCACGGTGTTTCAACTCTCTTCTCCTCCAAGCCCCCATTCTTCCATGAGGTCAATGAACCCTAGTCCAAGGGTAAAAAAACAAAGAACACAGAACTAATAAGACCCTGTGCTAAATAGCAGCAGCTTTTTGTCTGGCCTTGTTAGCTGTATTATGGTAGAGGTCCCCAAAACCTAGAGCAGGGCCCCACTGTGCTGGGCACTGTACATATAGAGTGAGACTCCCTGCCCCACAGAGCTTACAAACTAAACAGCTAAAACACACACAGGATGGGTGGCAAGGGAAACAAGTAGTGACTCTTCTTCAATCCCCCAATAGGTCAGTGGCAGAGCTGGGACTAGAACCCAGGTCTGCCGACTCCCAGTCCTGCAGCCTAGCCACGGTTTCATCTTCCATCCTTCCATCCAGCTAGACATTGCCTGGAGTGGGGAGCTGGTTTCCTACTACGTGGGTGAAAGGCACTTTGCAGACACATATTTGACCATCTCTACCCAAAGAGTTCTTTACAAAAGTGGGTAAACATCACTACTACCCACCCACCGCGACTTTTGCAGCGGGGGAAACTGAGGCATGGGGAATTGCTGTGACTTGCTGTATCAACAGCAGAGTTGGGAATTGACCCCAAGGAGTCTAGACTCCCATGAAGCGCAAAGCCACGTCTGCCAAGCCAGGAGATGGAGCACACCTCCTGGATCAGAGTCCATCTCCTGCCAGAATCTAGGCCCTGATACAGGGCTAGAGGTCACACTGGCAGATCTTATCGCATTAGGAAATGTACAAGGTCGGGGGAAGCCCCGATGCTGGACATTCTCTGGAGCACAAGCTCAGGAGAGGAGCCCAGCCAAGCAGCATCACAGCCAGAGAAGTTTAAATCCTTCCATCTGCATTCTGTTTCATGAGCACCTCTGCCCTTCCCCCACCTACTCCAGGGGCTGGAGTAAGGGGGGTGGGGGGAAGAGTGTGCGGGACTGACAGGAAGAGAATTCCTCTTCCAATAGCCAAGCAATTGCCTCCAGGCTAAGTGATATATATCGTCGGATGGCAATAAGCAAAACTATGCTCCAAGCGTCATTCTGAGAAGTTTGTGCACTGGAGAATCAGGGAAGTGCCCGGCAGCCTGTAGCGGGGATGAGCCGCCAGCTAGGCACTACAGCCAGGCAGTTCCTGGACATCTCCCCACTGTCCTTGTATGCTTACAGTGCCTTTTGGAGGAAGACTCCCAGCCCGGGGCCAACAGACTCAGGCTTGCAGGGTTCACGCTATTTCCCTAAAGACAGCTGTGTAAGCAGCCCTTGAGCTTATGAGGAGAAATTAAAAAAGACCGGGACTGTTCAGCTTGGATAGGAGACGACTCCAGGAGAGAATGACACAGGTCTACAAAATCATGAGTGGTGTGGGGAAAGTAAGTGTAATTTACCCCTTCACATAACACAAGAATAAGGGGTCACTCAATTAAATTAACAGGCAGCAGATTTAAAACAAAAGGAAGTACTTAACACAGCACACAGTCAACCTGTGGAACTCATTGCTGAGGGAAAGTCGTGAAGGCCAAAAGTATAACTGGGTTCAAAAAAGAACTAGATGAGTTCATGGAGGACAGGTCCATCCATGGCTTTTAGCCAAGATGGTCAGGGATGCAAACACATGCTCCAGGTGTCTCTAAACCTCTGACTGCCAGATGCTGGGACTGGATGCCAGGTGATGGATCACTCAATGATTGCCCTGTTCTGTTCATTCCCTCTGAAGCACCTGGCATTGGCCACTGTTGGCAGACAGGATACCCGGCTAGATGAACCATTGGTCTGACCCAGCATGCTGTTTTTAGCTACGCAGCTGTTTTTATAGCTCTAGCGTGAGCCCTGCTACCCGAGTTTCTTGACTCGGGCTGGCAGGCTTGCTCCCATGGGCCCCAAAACCCAATGTAGACATTGCCTTCTGAAGCGCCTCAGGGTATGATTCCAGATGTTCCCATGGGAGCCACAACCACAGTCGTGCCCTCCGAGGAAGAGTGGGCTATTTAGACTGGAAGAACGTGGGGAATTTATCTGAGGCTGCTTGGAAGCCTTTTCATGGCTTAAATATAGAAAAAATATGCTATTTCTTAAAAAGGCCAATATGTCCTCCTCATCTTGCACTTGTGTAAAGGTTGGGATCACGTCTGTATTACCACCAAGGGATTTTATTTGTGTTTCAATGTTCCTTTCACTCTAGGGTTGCACAGCCCAATGCATCTAGCCCCAGACCAGGAATCGGGAGACCTGGGTCTTATTCCCAGCTCTCCCACCGACCTCAGGCAAATCACATCTCCTCTCAGGACCAAACCACATTGAGCGCCAGTTATTGGACTGGCTGCTCCTTCCAAATCCCTAACGTAACAGGTGACAAGCACGGCCCGCCCCCACCAACATTCAGCCCCGGCACCAAACCTAAGTAATGAAATAACGCCCAAAGAAATAAGCGGTTACCCTTTCACCGTCTTGTTATGAGTTGATCAGCCACAGCACCCAGCTCTTCCACGAATGCTGATTCTCTTCACCCAGCTGAGCAACTTGATAGAAACTAGAAAATTAGTCATTAACTGACAGGAAGTCACCCGCCAGTCAACACAGGCAGCATGTTCTGGATTATAAAGCTAGAGAACACAAGCCCAGCAGTGTCTGCCTAAGAGACGCAGAGCTCCCACACAATCCCACACTAGGAAAGGTTTCTGACAGGCTGGCAGGCACAGAAAAGGTGGAATGAGAGGCAGCCGCCCCCACCTTCCACATAACTAAACCACACTGGTAACCGCGCCGGTGGATCAGCTTTTCCCATGGCCACATCACGTCGCTGCTCCAGCTGCTGCTGCCCCTGCTCTCCCTACTCCATCTTACGGCGCGTGGCAGGCAAAATGCGCTAAAGCCAGAGGGAGGGGAAAAACTCAAAAGTTGGGGTGCAAACAGAGCTTTTCCACACTGGCCCTGGGCAGGGGACATTTGGGGTCCAGCGAGGCTCTTAACTCAGGCTTTGTCTACAGGGGAATTGCCAGCCATAGCTGTAGTGGAATAACTATTCTGCTATAGCTATTCAAATGTGGGACGCTCTATTCTGGAATTCCAGAATAGCTCGTCCATTTCCAAAGCAGAGTAACTAATCCAGATTAAAAAGTCAATTTATTTTGGAAGAGAACGTCCACATGGGGGAGTTATTCCAGAACAGCTATGGCAGAATCACTATGCCATCAATTTCCCCAGGCCCAGAGAAACTTTCATTAGTGAAATTTACGTAACATGTCTAAACCCTGCATTCCCTGAGCAGAGATTACACGTCAGTGCAGACCGTCACTGCAGATGGGGTTTGGTCAAACTGCTGTTCAGAGCTGTGGAATGGATTAAAGGGTGCAGCCTTTACTTCAAATGACATGCCCAGCCGTAGGTAAGTTTGGTTTTTGCCAGGGTTTTAGTTATATATTTTAAACCCGCCACAGCCAGATTCTAATCTTCCATGGATTAACTGGCCAAGATTTGCAAGAGCGGCTTTGGGGGCCTCCATAGGACACATTAAAGAGGCCTGGGGTGCAGAGGGCAGGAGCCCAGCAGTTCATGGGAAACAGGCTCCTTTAAGGGGTCTGAAGTTCGGCACCTTAAAAATTCACTAATCCCTTTTGAAAATGTAGCCCATCTATTTCAAAGCCAGAAGGGACCACAATCTAATCTGACCTCCTGCACAACAGACCCTAGAATGAGCAGTCAAAGAGTTTATAATGCCCAGAAGCAGTTATTTTTCACACCGCTGCCCCCATCCTAAATCCTCTGAGTTTCTCTCTCATTGATCATTCAAGATCAATCCATCCCTAGGAATATCCACCCTGCATAAAGACCCAGAAATTAAGATTGGTGCAGAACAGCGGGATTCCAACCTCTGCCAATACAGCAGCTCCTCTCCCCACCCCACCCCAGCCCTCTAGTAGCAGAATCCCATCTTCCTCCAGCATAACCCCACCTGAGCCCTCCCCCAGCAGGGGTGCTGGGACATGAACCGCAAACGCGATTGTTCTTAGTCAGTTTCACGCTGCTGCCAGCATGGTGCGGAAAACCCGACCGTGCGGGAGTTAGTTACAAGTGCCACTGTGCCGCTGGAAAGCATTCGTCTTCCGCTGGAGACATTTGAGAAAGAGAGAGAGAAGAACGTGAAATGAGAGTGAGAGCAGGTAAATAATTCACAGGGAGAAATGGTATCCGGGTGCATATGCAGAATGGATATTCTCTGAACAATCAAGAAGTCTAAAACCCCACGCCCTGAAATGTTCTATTCCTCCTCCCCAGGTGTCTAAGGTAGGGCAAGATTCCCCACCCGGCAGCCAACAATAAAATAAGAACTTCAACATTGAGACAGGAGTCATAATTGCACACGGTCTGTTCTTAAAACCGCGTGACACATAGCGACATAAGAGTAGAAGGGACATCCCGGGTCACTGAGTCCAGCCCCTGGCTATCACAGGCAATGCCATCATTCGGTCCCATTCATAAATTTAGCAAGTTCCATCTTCAAGCTAGTTAGGTAGTTTGCCCCCACTCCTGCTATTGGTAGCTGGGCCAGAATCTCACTCCTCCTATAGTTAGAAACCTTCTAACTTCTAGCCTATGTTTGTTCATGAGCCTCCATTGTCCTCTAATTTGGAGAGCTCTTTCTGTTCCCTTGTGTTTACCCTCCTAATGTATTTATAGAGGGCAATCATATCCTCTGGCAGTCATTGCTTTGCTAGGCTAAACAAGCCAAGTTCTTTCAGTCACCTCTCATGACTCTCCATTCAACTGACCATCCCAACCCCACTCTCCACCTCTACCAGTCTGATTTAGTCTTTTTTTCAACACAGGTGAGCGGAATCGCACACAGTATTCCAGAGGAGGTCTTACTGGTGCCTTGTCCAATGGCACTAATACATCCCTATTTGATCCGGTCAGAAAGCGACTTTCCACACCGATATCCCAAGGGGCCTCATCGTTGCACTGACACAGACAGCTGGGCCAGTAGGTGCAGCCATTTAAAAGCAAAGCAAGTCTGTTTTCAGGCTAAAGACAGAGAGATCTCTTGAAACACAGACACGAGACCATTCAGAAAAAGGAGCCTAAGTCTGCCACTCTCAGTCATGTGGAGTAGTCCCTACCTTGGGCAAGTTGCCCTAGTGACCTCTCAATGCAACAGCTTGCATGAGTGAAGGTTGCAGAATCAGGCCTATAGGAAGTGACATACCTGGATCAGAGCGGTGGTCAATCTAGCACAATACCCCAACACAGACGATAGCCAGCACTGAATGATTCAGAACAAGGTGAGCGAAACCCTGCAGGAGGCAGGTCTGAGATAACATTTCCCCAGGGAAAGTTGTCTCCTGACCCCTAATAGCTAGCGGATGCCCTGAAGCATCAGGATTCTAACAAGCAGGACATCCGGAGGAGCAACATCGTTTAGCAGTGAAGCTGGTTAACAGGACAGCAGCAATATCTAAGCTTCCCCTTGGAAATCTAAAGAGTTGTAGACCCAAAGCATTCCATTCCCGGAAAGTTTAATTTAAAGATGATGGGAAAGCTAACATCTAACCAAAAATAACCAAGTCTGTTATATTTTCACATTTCCTGCACTTTTAGGAGATATGCCAAGATCATTTTTAATGGCATCTTTCCATACCCTTTCCCAGTAATTTCAAGTGAAAGCCCGGGGATGTGAACCAAACAAACAAACAAAAACTCACAAGTTATGTCTTTATTTTCATGCCATATAACACTAACTTATCATGTCAGCTTGAATCAATAGTTCTGGGTCTCCCCAAACACTAACCTGACATTTCTTAAGCGACTAGTGATTTTGGGGGTGTCCAATTTGAGACAACACCTTAAAGGGGTCTGATTTTCAGAGGGTGAGTGAATGGCACATTCTGAAAAATCAAGCCGTTAAGTGCCCCTCAATTTGGACACCTCCTCAAAATCATTAGCCACTTTTGAAGATTTAGACTGAGCTCTCCCCATCTTGGGCTTCTTTAAAATAAGCACAGATTGCCATATTTTCAAATGTAATACATTTCTTTTTTAAAAATAAACCTATTTAATTTAAATTTTAAATAAATCCTTTTAAAAAAATCATTGATTTTTATCCAGCACGAATATAAGGCATCTTGATACTGGTGTAATGGTATCCACACGAGGGGTTGAACCAGAATAAATATATTGGTTTAAAAACAAACAGAAAAAATCACACCTCTGACATAGTTTTACCAGTGATGAAACTGTGCATAGATCAAGTCTTCGTACAAACAGCTAAAACGCAGCCCGCATAGGGCAAAGCAGCCTGTTGAGTGGCAGACAGCAAAGAGAAGTATTTCAACTTGGTATGCTCCAAAGGGGAAAGGAATTTGCTGCTACTTCCCGATCTCTCTGTCTCTTTAAGAATTACATGAGCAACATTTTTCACCAGAATGTAGCAACCACCCCAGCCGGTAAAACCAGAAATTTGTAATCCCTGTCCAACATAATGCTGCAAGTCTTGTTTTATAGCTTTCACTCAGAGATGCTTTATTGATAGGATCTTGTTCTACAGAATGAAGCAGGTTTCTTTGGTTTTCCTAGGTGGAGTTGTATGCAGGATCAGAGCTGCAGGAAGAGAGACATACATTGTCCATCCCATGTGAGCTCTTTTCCCCCCCAAGGAAGGTCTCCTTATCTGGGATTGTATCAATCTATTTAGCTTAACAAAGAAAAGGTTAAAGGGTGACTTGATTACACTCTAAAGTATCTACAGGGGAACAAACATTTCATACTGGGCTCTTCAATCTAGCAGAGAAAAGTCTAACATGATCCAATGGCTGGAAGTTGAAGCTAGACAAATTCAGACTGGAAGTAAGGCAAAAAATGTTGACAGTGAGGGTTAATTAACCATTGGAACAATTTGCCAAGGGTCATGGTGGATTCTCCATCACGGGCATTTTTAAAATCAAGATTGGGTGTTTATCTAAACAATCAGCTCTAGGAATTATTTGGGGAAGTTCTCTGGCTTGTGTCATGCAGGAGATCAGACTAGATGGTGGAATCGATGCGCTCTTCTTCTAGCTGGGGTAGTTTGGGTTTCAAACAAGCCCACACCACAGTAAGAAGAACGCTAAGGTTGTCAGACGACGGTCTGGAGAGCGCTTCCGCTGTGCTGCCTCCCCACTTGCATTCCAGCTGCGAAACTGCATTCGAAGAAGCGACTGCTGTGCTGAACCCTACCACCCTAATGACCCTTTCCCACGTAAGCAACCACTGCAGATGGGGATGGTTCGTGATCACAAACAGGAAGGGAGGTGGGGCCTGGGGACCGGCAAACAGGAGGGGAGGGATCCTCAAGCCACGTTCAACATGAAGAGATGGTCCACACTGTGACAAAGTTTGAGAACCTCATACAACAGAGAGGCGACAGATGCTTGACACCTTATTAAAAGAACAGCCAAGCAGGCAGGCAGGCCAGGGCAACTTTTCCCCAAGAAGGGGAGCGGGTGCTAATTTGACCCGGAATTCTTGTGAGTTGCAACCATCAAGCTGCACACACTTCTAGCCTCTCCGTTCCTTTTCCCATCACACTCGCTCCTCCTCCCTTTTGTGAGACTCACCTGTTGCATCTTGACTTTCTTTGGGACTGGAACCCCGTCTGCGTATGGGTCTGTGCAGCCCTTAGCACAACACCTATACCAATCCGGACCACGATTTAAATAAATAATAAGAGTAGGGTTCACAGGGGCTCATTTCTCCTTACAAAAACCTTGCGCTGCAGATTCAAACAACTCCCCCTAGCTGTGTACATCACTACAATACGGTGCTCAGAAGAAGGCTCTTCTCCTAGCCAGCTCCAGCCGCGATGCACAACTGACTCTTGCCGCTTCCAAAGGCCCCGCTCCCCCTGCAGCTCTCCAAGCTGGACAAATATGTTCTTTGCTGTCGTGAGCCAGTGTGACTTAAGAGCAGCGGGAGATAATGTGCACACTGAGAGACAAGAGTGCCACCACCAAATGTCAGCCCAAACACTTCCACGTTATCTTCCCCTCCAACCTCTTCCTAGAAGAGCAAACTCCCTTTGTGAGCATTGGCACAGACTGATCGTTGCTGCGTTCTTTCTTACCCAGCCAGGGCTTGGAAACAGGATTGTTGTTTAAAGGTGCATTTGCCTTCGCTATAGCTGGCCCCCCTGAGATCATAAGCTCTGCACATGACACCCCAACCAATTCCACAGAAATCAAAGAGGAGCTGGCAGGCACAGCTCTGATTTCCCAGGTAAAGAAATAAAGATCCCATTTTTCATGCAAATACCCTGAGAACTCCACTACTCCACCCCACCCCCAGAATATCCTAATGGTCCATCTCATCCAGTATCCTGTCCCCAGTGCCAGAGGCTCCTGGTCTTAATCCAATTTCTAAGTACTAGGAATTAGGTTTCCTGCACCTTCTCCTGATGCTTCTGGCGCCAGCCACTGTGAGAGACAGGTTACTGAACTAGACAGATATTGGGTCTGATCCAGTCTCACAAGTCCTGCAAGTCCTAGATGCTCCATAATGGCACCAAATCATGCAGTGCTCTGCCATCAAAGAGAGAAGAGAATTTCTTCCTGACCCTTCTCAAGGATCAGCTAGAGCCCTGAAGCATAAGGATTGAGAGAGCCTCTCCCATTTGTATCCCAGCTAGCCTCCCTGCAGGTGGCACTGTTCAAACAAGGAAGAAATTCACCCAGGGAAAAAGGAGTCAACATAACGTCCTCCACACCACTGATGCCCTGCACAGGGGTTGCACAGAAGGTGTGAGACAGAAATAGGAGCCAGTGCCTTCACACCCTCAGTATGCCATGGAATTGCCCTCCAGGCTGTCTTCACATAGGCTAAGGCCGAGAATACTGCTTGGGATTGGAGGGGAGACGGGGAGAAGATGAGGCCAAAGTAGGAGCCAACAGAATCTGCGTTTATAGGAGCTCAAAGCACCCCCAAAGTGATGTGGAAGGAGCCTTAAACCCCAGACCGGGGAGCCCAATTTCTCCCCACCTGCCCCTCTCCCCCACATACCACAATTACTCATGCTTTTCACACACAAGGACCAAATTCTGCTTTCACTGACGTTCCTATGACCCCACTACAGTCAATAAGCCAAATTCCCCTCTCTATAGTCATTGTCATCAGGGTTGCATGAGCACCAAGGAGACCACCAAATGCCAGGGCAGTGGAGAAAACACACCCAGGAGGTGTGAAGGCAGAACTCACCCATAACTGTTGGGCCCTATTTTAATATGTTTCCTGAGTTGCATCTTTGCTAGTTGTCTCCATATTATCCTGCACCATGAAGTTCCACCAGTTATCCTCCCACTTAGGCAAACCAGGAAGATGCAGGAATTGGAGTATTTCTAAGCTTTCAGAGATCCCCATGGAGTGGGAGTGTAAAGCACAGACTTCATGCACCATTACCAGCCACGCAAGCTCATTCAACAGCCCAATCGGGCACTCACCTTTTTGAGAAGCACCGATTTTTTCTTCTTGAGCGCCTCGCACTTCCTCATTTTGCAGATCTGGTGGCTGGTCCTCCGGTTCACGCAGTGGGTGCAGGCACCACAATTCCCCTTCCTCAAACACGGGACACAGAGCCCGCAGCGCTTCCGTTTCTTTGGCACCTGGCTGGCAGCATCCACTCCGAGACAGACATCGCTCTTCTCCAGGATCAGAAAACCACCTTCGCAGGCGCTCAGCATCTCGCCGCCTTCAGGGAAGCCGTAGGCACCTGCCGATTCATTCCTAAGCTGCAGCAACGACTGGAATTTCTTCATGGCTCCTTGTTGACCCGGGGGATCAATGCAGGGCGACAGGTTTTTTTTTAAGCTGGACCTAAATATTGAAGGATGCCAAAGGACTGGTGAAGGGGGGGGCCTCTCCCCCTTACTAAAAATGGGGAATACAAATCTATAGCTAAAAATATACGATCACTCCACTAGTTCAGTCTCTTTGCTCTGCCAAACCTTCCAGCTCCGTTCCACCCTCTTTGCAGTTCATCTGGTTTTACACCCAAGTAATTTCTCTCTTCTTGGGGTGCTTCGTTCCCACACTCTGAGTTCCGTTTTCTTACAGACCCTCTGTGACGGGATCATCCTGGATGCCACCACACTTTTTGGGGGGTTGGGGGGGGAGGGGAGCGGTGACTTGGAAGCTTGCACAGTTTAGTTGGAATCTCCCAGGTTGCTGAAGCCTCCAGGACAATACAATAGCAAAGCTTCTCTCTCTAACTAAGATTGGGGGGATCTCAAAGAGACAGGAGCCAGGAAGGTGTCTTCTGGTGGAGGAAGCAAAAAAAACAACAAAAAACAAAAAAAACGACAGACTGTAACCGTAGTAATTGTGTAGCTCTAAATCAGTTTCACTCCCACTCACATCACCAGATCAAGTGCCAAAACGAGATAACTTACATGGTAAGGCTAAGAACTCAACATTAAAAATGAAGGTGTGCCATTCTCCAACACTAAGTCATTTTCATTCCAAAAACAAGCACTTAAACATTGAAGTTTTAATTAAAGCAAGTATTCCAAACCCCAAAATAAAAAACAACAACAACTTTGCCTCCAGGAAAAAGGTATATTTAAAACACTGGTCTACGATATTGATAGCTTAAACCAGAACCCCTTTAAATTCCCACCACTGATGGAGAAGATCCACTCCCCAACTTTCGCGCTGTCGAGTTTTACTTGGCAAAGCGGGACTCCTTAAACCCCAACCCTGACAGAGCCGAGCTGCTGTTACGAGCGAGAGCAGAAGTTTAATAACCCCTTCACTTTCAGTCTCTTTTACAAACTGCTTTCCCTCTTAACAGCTTCGCTGCTAACTTCGGATCTTTGTTTGCCTGCAACCCCGTGTGTGTGTGTGTGTGTATAATAGCCACAGATCTGTTTATCTACCCACCTCTGGACGGTGGCGTTGTTTTTTTTTAAACACACATCACCCCACGGCCCTCCAGCCCCCAATACACAAAGAGCCATTACCAGCAACAAGAGGTGCAGCAAAATAGCCCTGCAAACGTGTGAATCGGCCCGGAGATGAAGGAGAGAGAGAGAAATACATGCGGGAGAAGTGGGGGGGGAAGGGAGGATGGGGTGGGGGGGGGGGAAAGGGAAACGAACAAGCAGAAGTGTGGATGCAAATTGCAAAGGCAGCTGCCGCTGCAGCACGTTGCTTGCTGCTGCTGCTTCTTTGTTCTGGAGATTCCTGCAGCACCAGCCCTGCAGCCAGTTCCTTCCCCCTCTGCTGCGGGAGGGGGCCTCTTTCCAAACACCATGCGCCCAGCGGGCTCTGGCGCCTCGCAGAGCTGGGGAATCCCCCCCAGCCAGCCCAGCCCAGGCCCGCAGAGCGAGCTCACCCCCAGCCCCCGTGCAGGGGACGGACAATGGGGAAAGTTTCCAGGCAGCTGCGGGGCGGGGAGGGGAGAGGAAGGGCGTGGGGAACCACTTGGCTTCCTCTCCGAGCAGCGCCCCCACAATGCGGGGGGGGGGCGAGAAGCTACGGCCAGATGCCCCCCCCCGATGGGAGCACAAATTCCCGGAACCCCCCCCTGGAGCGGGGCCAGGGGACCCCCCCCCCAGCGGGACCAGCAGTTCCTCTTCCCGGGACCAGCGAGATAGCGGGATCCCGGCTAACCTCCCCCTTCCTGGGGGCATAGGGTGAACCAGACCCCCCCCCCCCACACACACACACACACACATCCCGCGCCGCCCCGGGAGTGTGGCTACCGCATCTTGCCCCCGGGGGTGCCACGGGAAGCTGGAGGGGGTTGCTGTGCCCCCAGATTTCCTCCCCGGTGGGCCCTCTTCCCGGGGTCCCCCCATTCCCTCGGGGCTGCCCCCCCCCCGCACTCACCTGCCCGGCTAACGGGGCGCCCAGCCCCGGGAGGCGCTTGACTGGAGACACATGGCTCCGGGGCTTTACCCTGCGCACGATCCGCCCAGCCAAGCTCTGCCTCTGTCCCCCCGGAGAGGGGAGGGGGGGCTGTCGCTCCCCTGCGGGGACAGCTGTGGCTGCTTCCCTGGCCGGCTTGGGGGGGGGGGACCCCTGGCAGGACCCTGCCCTGAGGCTGCCCGCACCTCCCCTGGCTGGCATGGGGCTTCCCTGTTGCCAAGGGCTTTGGAGGGTTTCCACATGCTAGCCGGGAACGTGCCCTCGCCCCAGCTGCACACGCCGGGGCTGGTGGGGGGATTATCATCCATCAGCTGTGAAATGTGGCTGGGCTGGGCTGCTCCCAGGGCAATAAGCTGCTGGGGGCTTCCCGGGGCAAAGGGTAGGGGGCAAGGTGGCGATCACATCACGCACGCACGCTCCTTTGTTGTGCTAAGGGCCACTGGGCTCCCCACAAGTTGGGGTGTAATTGTGCAGTGCTCCTGAGAGCTGGGGTGCAGGCACACGCCTTGGTTGTTGTATGGTTGCTCCCAGGGGCTGGGCCACACGCTCATTGGTTTGTTATTGTCGGGTCGCTCCCAGGGGCTGGGCCACACGCTCATTGGTTTGTTATTGTCGGGTCGCTCCGAGGGGCTGGGCCACGCGCTCATTGGTTTGTTATTGCAGGGTCGCTCCTAGGGGCTGGGCCACACGCTCATTGGTTTGTTATTGTAGGGTCGCTCCTAGGGGCTGGGCCACACGCTCATTGGTTTGTTATTGCAGGGTCGCTCCTAGGGGCTGGGCCACATGCTCATTGGTTTGTTATTGTCGGGTCGCTCCAAGGGGCTGGACTATGCGCTCATTGGTTTGTTATTGTCGGGTCGCTCCGAGGGGCTGGACTATGCGGTCATTGGTTTGTTATTGTCGGGTCGCTCCGAGGGGCTGGACCATGCGCTCATTGGTTTGTTATTGTCGGGTCGCTCCGAGGGGCTGGACCATGCGCTCATTGGTTTGTTATTGTCGGGTCGCTCCGAGGGGCTGGGCCATGCACTCATTGGTTTGTTATTGCAGGGTCGCTCCTAGGAGCTGGGCCACACGCTCATTGGTTTGTTATTGTAGGGTCGCTCCTAGGGGCTGGGCCACATGCTCATTGGTTTGTTATTGTCGGGTCGCTCCGAGGGGCTGGACTATGCGCTCATTGGTTTATTATTGTCGGGTCGCTCCGAGGGGCTGGACTATGCGCTCATTGGTTTGTTATTGTCGGGTCGCTCCGAGGGGCTGGACCATGCGCTCATTGGTTTGTTATTGTCGGGTCGCTCCGAGGGGCTGGGCCATGCGCTCATTGGTTTGTTATTGCAGGGTCGCTCCTAGGGGCTGGGCCACACGCTCATTGGTTTGTTATTGTAGGGTTGCTCCGAGGGGCTGGGCCATGCGCTCATTGGTTTGTTATTGCAGGGTCGCTCCTAGGGGCTGGGCCACGTGCTCATTGGTTTGTTATTGTCGGGTCGCTCCTTGGGGCTGGGCCATGCGCTCATTGGTTTGTTATTGTCGGGTCGCTCCGAGGGGCTGGGCCATGCGTTCATTGGTTTGTTATTGCAGGGTCGCTCCTAGGAGCTGGGCCACACGCTCATTGGTTTGTTATTGTAGGGTCGCTCCTAGGGGCTGGGCCATATGCTCATTGGTTTGTTATTGTCGGGTCGCTCCGAGGGGCTGGACCATGCGCTCATTGGTTTGTTATTGTCGGGTCGCTCCGAGGGGCTGGGCCATGCGCTCACTGGTTTGTTATTGTAGGATTGCTCCAAGGGGCTGGGCCATGCGCTTCCTGGTTTGTTGTAGGGTTGCTTCAGCGGGCTGGGCACTCTCTAGTTTGTTATTGTAGGGTTGCTCCTTAGGGTATTATTGTAGCATCCCTCCTGGGGCTACACAACAACGCTGGTTTATTGTAGGGTCACTCCAGGAGGTGGGGCTCGGCTAGGTGCACACTGGGCTGTCATCGTAGGTGCGGCCCCAGGACAGTGGTTGGCAGTCATTGTGCCCCAGAAGTTGAGGGAGGAGGCGCAAGAAGCTGGCTCTGCAGCTGAGCTGTTTCCCCACTCTCCCCTCCCAGTAGCACCATGTCCATCGTTTATACCCCAGAACCGTGACTCTGCCAGCATGGGGGTGAGTGCATGACTCAGAGCTCTGGGTCCCACGTACCCAGTTCTCTTCCAGCGCCTCCCTCTCCCCTCCCGTACTCTGCAGCCCATGAGCCCCTACCATAACCCCCCAGTGTTCTGACCCTCCCAGCCTCCTATGCCCCCCAGCACTCTGGGTACCCCATAAGAACCCCCACACTTGTCCCCCCAATGCTCTCATGTCCCCCAACATTGTCACCCACATACTCCCATGCCTCATCCCCCCAGCACTCTATGCTCCCACATTTCCCCCCTCAGTAGTGCCCCCACTGCTCTATGCCCCCTATACATAGCCCCCCAGCAGTGTGTGCCCCAGAATTCTGTGCCTCACACATTCCCTATGCCCACCCCCCAGCACTGTGCCCCCCACACCTCCTGTACTCCCCCTAGCACTATGTGTTCCCCCTCCCCATTTTCCATCCCCATGTCACCAGTAGCGGGTGCCTGCATCCTACCCAGCAGTACCCCTTCTCCCAGTTTGGAGGGGGCCTGGCAGGTGTCCTCTGTGCCCTCTATATTCCCCTATGCCCCATCCCTATGCTGACACATGCTCTAGGCCTTTCTCCCCCTCACTCCCTGCCAGAGCAGCCCTTGGCAGTGGTGCTGGCCTCTTCCCTCTGGCTCCCCCTACTGGCTGCGTCTGGCATTGCCTAAGGGAGGTTGTTATTGAAGGGTCACTCTTGGGGCCTGGCTTATTCACACACTGGTTTGTTATTGTAGGGTCACCTTGGGAGCTGGGTTTATGCACGCACTGGTTTGTTATTGGAGGGTCACTCCTGGAGGCTGGCCTCATGTGCACATTCATTTGTTATTGTAGGTTACTCTGGGGATGACTTGGTCATACACGCTCTCATTTTGTTATTGTAGGGTCACTCTCAAGGCCTGGACACTGCAGACACTTGATTTGTTATTGTAAGCCTGGCTTTTATTTTGAAGGGGGCCTTAACAAGATAACCCTTATTTGTTTTCAGTCTCAGGATCTATTTGCCCAGCTTGAGATGGACTGTACCATTGAGAAAGCAGAATGAGCTCAGTTCTTCAGGGCAGGGACAGTTTCTCACTATGTCTTTGTACAGCATCCAGCACACCAGGCCTTCAGTCAGCACCTCCAGGCACTACTCTAGTGCACGTAACAATCATGATAATTTAAGGATTTATATTTAAGCAATTAGAGACTTGTTGCAGCTAGGCACCATGATTAATTCTTGATGTGGGGCAAAGGCTTTGCTAATAAGCTCAGTCCTCTTTGAATTTGTGTTTGTCTAATGCCAGGGACGGGCACCTTTAATAGTTCAAAGACTGAACAACGTTCAGGTAGTTTGTATGCTGCGGCTGTTGCTTGCTACATGACACAATCGTCTCATTGTTACCTTGTGCTACTCCTGTCTCTCTGTTGTATCCATCTGTCATCCCTTTTAGGCTGCAAACTGTTTGGGGCTTTTTTGTTATGAGTACATCCAGCACCTAACACAATGGGGCCAGGATCCTTGATTAGGGCCTCTAGGGTGCTTCTACAGTACTAATCCTAAAAGGAAGGTCTTATATTCATCCTACCCCATGTTTCCTCAATGTTAAGGTCAGACAAGAAATAATGGGTTTAACCTGCAGCAAGGGAGATTTAAGTTAGATATCAGGAAAAACTTTCTAACTCTCAGGGTAAGGTAGTTAAATTCTGGAACAGGCTTCTAAGGGAGGTCATGGAATCCCCATCACTGGAGGTTTGTAAAAACCGGCTAGACAAACACCTGTCAGGGATGATCTAGGTTGACTTGATCCTGCCTCACTGCTGGGCTTGATCACCTCCACGGTCCCTTCCAGCCCAACATTTCTCCGATTCTAAGTGCAGAAGCAGCACCACTTTCCCATGCATTTTCTACCAGCTTTTCCAAACTCAATGCAACGCACCAGTGCCAGCAAAGACAAGTGCAGCAGAGCTCCTGCTGGCTTGGCTACAGACAAGCTCCCTTTTCTCACAGCCGCGAAAGCTGCTGCCTACAAAGCCACAAGTGTCCACGGTTTGTGCCTTCTCTGGCATGCGGGCAACGTATGCACCAAGCCCGTCCAGCTAACAGATGGAGGGACTTTGCTAATTGATTAATTTGGCACTAGCGCAAGACAACCAGTGAAGACACAACAATCAAAGAGGCCCTTACATTTCAGAGCAACTTGAATGCAGATTATGGGGAGTGAACTAATAGAATGGGAGACATTCGGGATGGAAGAGGCAGCAAGATTAAGTACAGGACTAGCAGTCAGGAGCAGCTGTGCTTTAATCCTGCTTTGGCACTGACTTGTTATATGATCTTGGGCCAGGCCCTTGACCAGCCAAGGGCAGAAGTGATGTGTGAAGAAGGCCTGAAAGGATGGAGAGGACTATTATTATTATTGTTGTTGGTTGAAAGTTTATTTTTCAGTGCATGTTTTTTATATTTAAAAAAAATCAGCACCTCGTCTATATTGTTGTTCCCGGAAGTCTGTATGGATGACTAGAAATCTGATTAATGAAGATTGGAAGTGATTTAATATTCAGAGCGTTTAAAACCTTTGTTTAGTCTTTGCTTTAAGGCCTGAGAAACCTTGGGAGAAAATAGATCTTGTAATAAAGACTCATCATTATTATTACTTGTATTTCATTCATGCTTAGGGGGCCACCTGACCATGAAGCCTCATTGTGCTAGTTGCTATACAGAGTAAGAGATTTGCCAAGACTCAGGCCCAGATCCTGAAAGCTATTTAGGTGCCTAATTCCCCTTGAAATCAATAGAGAGGAATTAGGCACTTAATACCTTGAGGATCTAGGCCTAAGAGTTTATATTCTAACTAGACAAGGCAAACACAGAGTGGGGCTGGGGGAGAACAGGCACAGAGTGGGAAATGGTTTGCCCAGGCCACCAGGAAGAGCCGTAGTAGAGCTGGGAACAGAACACAGCTCTCTTGAGCTCTAGCCCATGCTGCCTCCCAAAGTCAGTCAAGGGGTGATGATGTTCACCCCACCCTTAAGACCAACAACAATACTCCAGGAGAACAAGGAAAATCCGACTAACAATCCTGACCTGTCTACAGTTAAACACACACACACACACACATATATACAGGCTGGCTTTAGCCAATATAAAGAAGTAACACAGCGCACAAACTCAATTCCCTACCCCCCTACCTTAAACCTCTCTGTACCTCTGTTTCACAAGGTGCTAATACCTACTTAGTAAGAGATCAAAAGATTAATTAGTTAATGTTTGTAAATCACTATATAAATATTATTGTTAAAAATTCTATTGACTCATTAATCCATCCCACAGGGTCTAATGCAAGATTGTTACAAGGTTTAGAGCCCTGATTGAGCAAAGCCTGTAAAGCACATGCCTAACTTTAAGTGCACAAGTAATTCCTTCCCCATTCAGCAAAGCATTCAGGCCCAGGTCCTTAAAGATATTCAGGCTCCTAATGTCCACTGATTTCAATGGATCCAGCCTCTGGCACGTGCTTACATCACATTGTCTTTAATAGAAGGCGAGCACATACTTAGAGTTCCGCCCATGCTCCAAAACTTTCCTGAATCAGGGTCCAGGCCTTTAGTAAACTAGATGGAGATTTTCCAGCTCTTTACAATAAGGTGTGTCAAGTCAACCCAATGATTTGGAAATCTCCTATCAGCTGACTGGTCTGATTTCTGGGCTCAAATGAGGCTCACTGCTTGTTTGCTGTGAACAACATATAGCTGATTTTTGCCGCAGTGTTCAGCAGGGCCTCTTAAATTAAAGGTTTTTTTACTGCAGAAGGCAAGTTGCTCCAATGGTTATAAACATGCCTTTCAAGGGTGCCGTGCTGGCAAACCCTCTGGTTTTTACATCAATATATGTTGGTTTCATGTGCTCTAGGAAGAATGAGCAGCCTCTTTCATTTCCACATCATCAGGTTTTGAACGTTCTGATCACTATTCAAACTGCATTTGAATATGTTCCCAATGAGAGCCTAATTCCATTCCTCTTAACCTGTCACCACACGTTCAAAGTTTCCAGTCCTTTATGCTGCAACATGGTAGCCTGTGTTCCATGACCGCAAATTAGTTCACTGAAGAGTATGCTTTCCACTTAAGGTCATGATTCTTCAAATTCCTCTGACCCCCTGAGCCTGCACACAGTCCCAATGAAGTTAAATGGATCACGGCCTAATTCTCTATATACATTGGTCTTCTTATTTCCCTCAGTCAAAAAGTACCAGACCCTGCACTCATTGAAATGGAGGTCAGAGCCTCCATTGACTTCAGCAGGACGCAGGGTTGACTCTAGAATTATAGCTATGAGTGATTGGAGAGAACTGATGTGCCATATAGTCCATCCTTTCTAGGATCAAATAAAGGATTTGTTCCTACATTGGACAGAGTACTCTGTCCAGAGTCATTTAAAATGACCCAAGCAATGAAGTTCTCACATTTGCCTGAGAAGACTGTTCCGTGATCTAATAGCTCTCAGCCTCTTCTGTGCAAACTAACCCCAAACACTGTAGAGTTAAAACAACAAAGGTTACAATGTGAAATAACAGCAGAGGGGGAGAAACACTGAGAAGTATAAGGTAAGGCAAAGAAGTGCTTTCAGTTTAAAGATGCAGGAGAGAGAGAGATGGATGAAATACCGTATTTCCTGTCCGGTTAAATCTCTATGCATTTCTCTCTCCTTGCTTCATCCATCAGGGACCAAACATTTAAAAAAAAATTCTAAGCCCAGAGTTGTTCTATGCCAATAAATTTCTCACATCCATATTCATCTGAGCATCTGCTTGAGTGAAATTCACACATGGTGCTGGAACCAAGATCAGTCATTTAAAAGACTGTATCCATGTATGCCGTTCTAGGGAACACCTGGATGCTGCTGGCACATTGGGAGATGCGCAAGAACACAAGCCAGTTTAGTCTGATCCCTAGTCATTTGCAGCTTTAAGTCCAAGAACTTATCACAGTTGGCTGACGGAATCGAGAGAGGAAACTAAGTTCCTTGGGGCAGGCACTTGTCTATTTCTTTGCAAAGTGGCAGGTCCACTTTGGCACCAGGGCTGGAATTTTCAGAGGCGCCTCAAGGAGTTAGGACCATGGGCTACCATAAATATCAGCATTACAAAACCCACTCTCAAGTGGTACCTTTAGTGGGCAGTCCCAACAGACACTAACAAATGAATGGGCCACTGAGGTTCCACTGAATTATGGTCCCTCCAGGTCAGAGGTTACAAAACAGTGGCTGAGATTTTCAAAAGTGACTAATGATTTTGGATGCCCAGCTTGAAAGGCCTCCAAGGTGCCTGATTTTCAGAAAGTGCTCAGCATCCAGGCCCCATTATGGCAGTTGCAATTGGGCACCCAAAATTACCAGTCACTCTTTGAAAATCTTGGCCAGTGGCTTCGTCTGCATTACACTTGCTAGTCCTGTTTTAACACGTATTATCTAAACCTGATTTGCCAATTGTACTGTAGACACAGGGCCCATGTTTGTCCCCCCCCCCCCACACACACACGTTTAACCCTAGGGTAAAACATGATTAGCAATAGTGTAAACATGCCAAGTGGTGGGGGCAATGTGGGGTACGTGAGCTTGCACTGATGTGCATAGATCAACAGGTTATTTTAGTCCTGAATTCCCAATTACACTAGGTCCCTTTATACCATCCTGGCTCTATAAAGGGGCTTTAAAGTAGAAGGTAGCTATCTGACCATTTCACATAGAGCAGGATAAAAAGGCCTTAGTGTCTATGAGAATTAGGTCAGTTTTCCATCTGGGCTCTCAAGACAGCACCTTTCCGCAACACCAGATTCATTCACTTATTTATTTTTAAATAAGCCAAACGGAGTCAACTTTAAAAAGAATCTGGACTCCTTTAATAAACCAAACCCCAGATACCTTGTCCTTTATCTCTCTGCTATGTCTAGCAAGAATCCACTCCAGCACTGATAAGGGCCCAAACCCAGCCCTCCCTGCCTGTCTGGTATTTTCATGTGTTCATAGTCTGGATATTCCACATAGTTCTCTAGCAGATGTGTTTGTGTAAATTCACACAGAAGGGGAAGGAGGCATTTGCCTCTGAATGTATTTGGGAAGAGGTTTGTAAAGATGGGGTGATGAAGAGATTCCTGAGCACTCAGAAGGCAGAGAATTAACAACCTCATAATCCTATTCTGCATCTTCCTTCTCTCCAACCTCTCTGGTGAATTGGAATATCCCTCCTCTCCAGCAGCTTGTCACAATCAATTTAGATTGCAAACCTTTTGGGCACAGGGCCCGTGGCCTTGATTCTGATCTTGCTAGCACCAGTGTAAATCAGCAGTAACTCTGTTGAAATCAATCAAGTTGGATACATGTAAAACCAGCGTGAAGGGGAATACAGCCCTATAACTTTAGTCACTATGTAAAGCACAATGCATTCTTGCGTTGCTATGTACAAATGAGAACAAACATTGCATCTGCTGTAGAGACTTTAAAAAAAAGGTATACTGTCTCTTACTACTTACACATAAGCTGATCAAGATAGGGTCATTTAGGATTCTGTCCTTCACCTAACCACAGCACTTGATAATTGGGTTAGGTGCATTAGGTGGGAGTGGAGTGGGGGGTGGAGTTTCAAATAATTGCTGAGCCAATGGTATCGCAAACCCTAGCCTTCCACTCTGAAGAGCAGCATAATTTTGTTTGTTTAAACACAGACAAATGTACAATGTAAAACTAATCCAAATATGTATGATAACTCCCTGTAAAATGGGATACACCCAGTACCTATAAACTGGAGTAGGGAAAAAGAAAGGGGGAGAAGAGGAAAAAAAAAAAGCAGCTTATTTCTGTGGGCCAAATTCTGTCTTCATTTACCCAAGGGAAGTCACTGGATCTGTACCAGAATAAATGGAGACAGAATTAGGATGTGCGTAACCTATGTCTCAAAAGGAGACCACCTCATCTGAGAATGGTTACAGAAGTAAGAAAATTCTGCTCTCTTCCAAAGTAAATCCAAAGTGACGCCATGGAGTTAGTTGCACTGGTGACACTAGTTGCCACTCCAGACTAAGAAGAGAACCCTTAGTAAGAAACCCAGGAGTACCAGAACTGTAAAACCACTGGGTCTACTTCTCCTCTTACACTGGTGTACCTGATTCAAATGGATTTATACTGGTGTAAGGGAGAGGCGAATCAGGCCTTTTGTTTTATAAAAGTGCCCAACCGTGAGAATTTTACACAGCTGGTGGAGATTTATGATACAGAAAATCAAAATTACCTTAACTCCTATGTCTTTGCACTTGCCAGCTTTTTTCCATCAAAGTGTAAATAATGTCTGACAAGTGATCATTAAAGAGAAAGTCACCTCACATCAGACACCAAACAGTACTCATGGAGCAACAGTCACTACTGACCAGGGCTGGATTCACACTAGTACATAGCAGCCAAAAAAAAAAATAAATAAAATAAAATTCTAGCCCATTGCTTCAAGGAATTTGGAACAAAGAACCCAGTGAAAACATATAATGGCAAGAAAGAGACACTATGTATGCACTGGGGCAATTCACTGGTCACGGGATTTTCAAAAGGAGACTAATGGAGTTTGGCTTCCAACTAAATCCAGTTAATCCAATATAATGGAGTGGACAATCAGGCTCAGAGAGTAGCTAGCAGGAATCAGACCTAGCTAATTGCTCCTCCATTACTCGAATTACGCTAATATAATTCCACTGGAATCAACCAGTATGGAAAGCCTGGCTCAACATAGCCAGCATACCAAGTTCTGAGCACTGTTTGACCAGTCACCGGCTGCGACTGGGCTCCCATAAAAGTTCTGTTTACAGGCCCCACTACTTCAGCTCCAGGCATGACAGACCTTAGGGCAACACCTGTCCTTCATTATTAATGTATGAACTAAAGTGTTTGGCATAATTTGAAGCTTCGCCCATCCAGTTCCCTAAAAGTGGTTTGGATTAGGGGGGAAAAAAAAAAACACAAACAAAAAACCAGGTCAGTCTTTGTGAATACAGGATTAAGGGGATTAGACACTCACCTACTGCACATTTACAATGCAACTTTCCAAGTGTTGCCTGATAAAGCAAACTCAGTGGTGATGTTCCATCAAACACAACAGTCAGGGCTTCCGAATGTGGTGAGACTAAAGGTCTTTCTACATTATCCGTATCACTTGAGGTCATCCCAGTGCAAACACACTGCTGAAGGATTATTCTGTGCTGGTCACAAGTCAGCGAGGGTTGGTCTGTTTTCCAAACGATAAATCTATCTCGACATTGCAAGTGGCCACAACAAGGAATGAGTGACCCATGGAGGCTAAAGACCCCACCTCTAGGCAGTGCTAAAGGGGCACTCTGGTGGGTAATGGTGTAGAGGCAGTTTGGCCCACTACAGCAAAACAAGTAGTGAGATGTGCATCTTAGTCAACCTGGTGGCTTTGCAGAGACAATGTGAAAAACTCTCCTCCTACTCAGAAGAGAATTTCACTTCCTGTTCCTTGCATGGTGTGTGTCATCCATTTGATGTAGAAGCAGCAAATTTCAGTGCAGACCAGGACAATGGGGGTTCTTACATCTTCCTCTGAAGCATCTGGTATCAGCAGCTAGCAGAGACAGGATTCGGGATTGGCTGGACCTTGGGTCTGATCCAATCTGGCAATCCTTATGCGCCAAACAATATGCAGATAACAGGCCAAAATTCTCTGCTAGTATAAATTAGCAAAGTTTTACTGAAGTCAGTGGAGATGCACTAGTTTACACCAAGAAAAAATTGACCCAACATCCTTTATATTTCTGTAGCACCTTTTATTCTGAAGGATCCTAAAGTGGTTTAGATCTATAGCTACATAACCATTGAAATGCAGTCAATGCTGGGGAGGAGGTGGTAGCTGGTGCACACAGCATGCAGTACAAATATTGGGGGTAGGACATATGTTAGTGACAGGGCAATATCTAACTCGTATGAAAAGTATAATGGGCTCTGTCAGAGCAGAACCCTAGTTTTCAAAGGTTTCCTTTAAACACAGCAAGTTGCACAGATCTCAGTTTATCTTCCTCAGAAAGGTTGAGTTGATTCTGTTTAGATTCCAACCTGCAGTTCCAGGGAGTATTTGATAGCTGTAATGTCCCCTGATAGAGCGATCACCAGAATTAGCCTGATCAGTACCACAGAGGGTGCAGTAAGTTAAATATAAATACCAAGCAGTCTGTTCACAAAATGGTTAGAGAACAGAGTCAGGATTCTCAGATTCCTATATGCCCTCTACCACTGACTCGCTGGGGTACCTTCAGCTAATCATTTCACCTCCCCATGCCTCAGTTTCCTCATCTGTAATACAGGGATGATGATGATGATGATGATTATGATGATGATGATGATACCAACTCACAATTGTAGACCACTTTGAGATCCAGGGTTGAAGAGTACTATGAAAATGCTAAGTATGATAAGAAAGGTTGCTTTCAGGAATTAAGAAATACAGCAAAATGTATGCCAATCTATCCCTAGGAAAGTGCATTTAATTAATCATATTCGATAGAAAGAAGGTGACTGTGTAACTAGGGAAGAGAAGCAAATCTGTTAGAACAAAAGAACTATTTTGTTTTGAAATTACAAAATGCAAACTTATGTTCTGCTTTCTGATAATAGAAGCGGCACAGCTGAGATCTAAAACCACATGGGAGAAGAAAGACGGCTTTCTTGGCAGGTGATTTTTGATCTAGAATTCCTATTACTAAGTAACTGATTAAGAATACACATTAGGGTTAATACTCAGCTATGGTTATTTAAAAGCAAGTCTTGAAAATTGCCCACCCTGGGAACACTAGCTTCTTTATTTCCCTATTTGCTGCGACCTCACCATGCATTAAAAAAACCCTCATTTGTTTTACAGCCCTTGTAACTACCTCTGCGCACGCTTTTTATTTTCCTAGCAAATAACCCATGTAGAACAGTTTAAAATAAATAAATCGAATCAGGCGCTTGGAGGTCAGGTGCCATCTAGTGTCCCACTTGAGACTATAAGACAACTGGGAGTTGCAGAGGCTAGCAGCGTCCACTACAGAGTCAAAGAGAAAGAAGATGGATGACTTGTTTAATGAGCTGAGCACCCAGTGTGCTGGGCCCTTCTGAATATCTAACTCTAAGTGACTGGAGCAAATAAATAAAAAATAATCACACACGTGGCACAGCCAGGAATTGAACCCATGTCTCCCAGTCCACTTCTTTAGCCACAAGATGATCCTGCCAACAGTCACTAGTCATCCCCAACACCGATTTGCATGACTGATGCAATTCACCACCACACAGCTCCTTAACTGGAGGACAGCCAAAACATGACAAGACAGCTAAAAAGTGATATACTTTTTAATTTAAAAAAAGCTTAAAACAAAAAAAACCACACAGAATTTTCCTTCAGAATTTAATCTGTCCACCAAATTTACATTATGAAGTGGCTGTTCCTCACCCTGCAGACATCTAGAGATATGCATTTATGTTCCCCTTGGAGCACAAAGTGATATCTGGAAAAGTTTGTAGAGTTTACTATTTACCTTTAGACTAAACTGGTCTAAAACTAAACTATGTGTACAGATTTGCTCGATTTTAGTCCTCCTTGGTCATAGGTTACATTGCAACACTCAGCAGTTCCTAACAGTAACATGTAGGTCTAGAACTTAAAAGTGACCAGACAATCATTTCACAAAATTCCCTCTGATTCACCAATAGGTAAACTTCTGATCCTACTGAAGTCAGCAAAAGTTTTACCACTGACTTCAGCGGGGCCAGGATTTCATGCAATACACAATGGCCCCACAAGAGCTGGATTACAAAGGGCATCTCAACACACACACAGTTGGAAAGATCTTTGCTACTGTCTTAACAGGGCCATATTTCTCTCTGATATTTCTAAACCGCCAGTCTTAAAACCATTCCTGCTTCTCCTTTGTCTCTTCATGTTTATTGAAGACTTATTGGTCTTATGAGGCTTTATGGTCTTAGAGGGACATGCTGCACCTTCTAACAAATCCATTCAGGTATGTTTTAGCAAGGAAACGTTCTGCTCAGAGGAAAGTGGGAGCTAGATGGACAAAGCCAAATTTGTAAACTGCTGAACTCGTTGCATTTCAGATCAGATTTTCAAAAGGAACTTAAGGGAGGCAGGCAGCCAACTTCCACTGAAATTCATTTCTTTCTTCTCCCCTTCTTAGCTTCTGCAATGTCCAGATAACATCCCAGGGTGGACTGCACTAGTGTCAGTCCATCCAAGGTGCCAGGTTGAGAGGTAAGGTAAGAGCAGTTTGTCAAACAACTATCATTTTGCAAGGTATTTTAAAAACAAGATCGGTTTTGCATATTATATGTATAAATGCCTTTCATCTGAGGATTTCATAAATGCTGAAGAGGCTAAATGACTTGCATGAAGTAACAGAGCAGGACAGTGGTAGGAATGGTAACAGAACCCAAGTGGGCCTGACTTCCAGTCCCTTATTCTAAATCATTAGACTTACTTTAAAATGTAAAATATTAAAAACTTTTCAGACAATATATGGTACGCCATTTCTCTTTTCCTTCCGCCAGGGCTCCAGCAGCTATCTGGCTAATGAGATGATTCTAGGGTAATTCATCATCATTAGGCCCAAGAAGTGGAAAATACACCAAGTAAGTGGCAAACTTAGTAAGAAAAGCTGGCTTAATATTAAATAAGACTTTGCCTTCTACTGCAATGAGTTGATTAGAAGTGCCAAAAATGGCTATGTTGGGTCTTATTCTCCACTGACTTGAACATACCACTTGCACTAAATGAGTGTGAAATGCTGACTGATTTGGCAGCATATTACATTCACTTTGCACAGGTGCAGAGCAGTGGTGAATCAGGACCATTGGTTCCTATAATTCTTTACAACACCCTCATTGTGTGCATTCAGCATGTAATGGAATAGAAGGTTTCTGCAGATCACCTTCATCAATGAAAGGAAAGCAAGTTTGAAATACTTAAGCTGTTGCATAAGTAGAAGGGATTCTTCATAACGTCTAAAATCACTTCTTTCCCCCACTGATCGTAACACCCTTTGGAAGATCAGAAAATTAATTTTCTGAGGTTCTTAATCTTCTTCTTTCCATTGGACCCACATGGGTTTGTCACTTTAGGGTTGCTCATGGGTGACTGTACAACTTTTCTCCCTCCCTGGAAGAGTAACATTTGGTTTGGAAGAAAAAACACAGAATTCAAGTGTAATTCACTAAAATACCTCAGTTGTATTTTTGGCCTTCCAGGTTTGCCACACAGGTTTGCCGATTGTTTTGTTTGTTCTTTTAATGGCAAGCAGCATAATCAGGCCCAAGCTGGTCACAAATAAATAAGAAATCCTGGATTGGTAGTGGAGGAAGATGGCAAAGCTTCAGATCACAGAGTCTTTATAAAAGCCTTTACCTGTGCGGGAGAGAGCACCTTTTATAAAAGTGAAAGGCTCCACAAAAACATGCAACAAAAACCTAAGTAATTCTACATTTCATTCAAAACAATCTATTTGCTAAGGAGTTATCACAAAGACTTCACAGTTAGACTATTTTCTTAGGAATACTGATAGAGCAACAAGCTTTAGCAGGTCTTAAAATTTTTAACCTGGAGGGGGTCAATGAAGAAGATATCACTATTTTCATTGCAGTACTGCTCAAAGTTCACCATCAAGCTCAAGGCCCCCCATTGTGGCAGGTGCTGTACAAACACACACGAAGATTACAATCAAGCATACAATTTTTCATATACATTTTAGAGGACAGGTAGTAACACTGCAATGTACTCATATTTAATATGTCTATGAAATGTAACTCATAATAGACTCATACCTACATGAATGCATTACACACAAAATATTGGTAGACTACAATCCCACCAATGTATTCCCTGGGAAAATACCAGTATTTCCCCTCTAGCAAGCCAGACACCACATCAATACAACCCCATAAAAAGGAAGAATAATACTATCTTCTGTGTTTGCACAGTGCCTCGTGCAATGGATTCCTAGTCCATGACTGTGGCTCCTAGGTACCTATCACAATACAAGTAGCAATAATAAAAAATGACAAACATTATCCTGCTCTTAAACAAACAAGCCTCCACTATGGACTTCCTGGCAGAATTCACGGTGTATTTTCACTGATTTTCAAGAGAAGTAATATTATCTTCTATTTATTCAGGCTCCTCAAGGATGAGAGGAGCTATAGTTTTAAAATCTATTCAGAGGGACTGTTTTTCTCCAGTACTGAAATGCAGTGCCTCTGGAGTGAAACCCGTCAGCTGTTTAACAGCTTACAAAAATGCTATGGTTTAGGGTAGGAAACTGGAAAATCGTATCCAATAGCAACTTCAGTGGGAATTTCCACAGATAGCATGTTATTACCTGATACAGCATTTGGCCAAGAGGTGAGAACTATGCCTTTCATGAAGTGTGACATTGAAGATCTCACAGCAATCAGGCCTTTAGTTTTATGTCTTATCTAGAAGTCATCAACTCTAGTGGCACAGCATCTGGGCTGACTTTCAAAAATAAAGGAAATTAGTTAGGGAAGTGGATTGGACTGAAGAACTTATGGATCTAAAGGTAGAGGAGGCCTGGGATTACTTTAAATCAAAGCTGCAGAAGCTATCGGAAGCCTGTATCCCAAGAAAGGGGAAAAAATTCATAGGAAGGAGTTGTAGACCAAGCATCTTAGAGAGGTGATTAAGAAGAAGCAGAAAGCATACAGGGAGTGGAAGATGGGAGGGATCAGCAAAGAAAGCTACCTAATTGAGGTCAGAACATGTAGGGATAAAGTGAGACAGGCTAAAAGTTGAGTAGAGTTGGATCTTGCAAAGGGCATTAAAACCAATAGTAAAAGGTTCTATAGCCATATAAATAAGAAGAAAACTAAGAAAGAAGAAGTGGGGCCGCTAAACACTGAGGATGGAGTGGAGGGTAAGGATAATCTAGGCATGGCCCAATATCTAAACAAATACTTTGCCTCAGTCTTTAATAAGGCTAAAGAGGATCTTAGGAATAATGGTAGCATGACAAATGGGAATGAGGATATGGAGGTAGATATTACCATATCTGAGGTAGAAGCAAAACTCAAACAGCTTAATGGGACTAAATCGGGGGGCCCAGATAATCTTCATCCAAGAATATTAAAGGAATTGGCACCTGAAATTGCAAGCCCATTAGCAAGAATTTTTAATGAATCTGTAAACTCAGGAGTAGTACCGAATGATTGGAGAATTGCTAATATAGTTCCTATTTTTAAGAAAGGAAAAAAAAGTGATCCGGGTAACTACAGGCCAGTTAGTTTGACATCTGTAGTATGCAAGGTCTTGGAAAAAATTTTGAAGGAAAAATTAGTTAAGGACATTGAAGTCAATGGTAAATGGGACAAAATACAACATGGTTTTACAAAAGGTAGATCGTGCCAAACCAACCTAATCTCCTTTTTTGAAAAAGTAACAGATTTTTTAGATAAAGGAAATGCAGTGGATCTAATTTACCTAGATTTCAGTAAGGCGTTTGATACCGTGCCACATGGGGAATTATTGGTTAAATTGGAGAAGATGGGGATCAATATGAACATCAAAAGGTGGATAAGGAATTGGTTAATGGGGAGACTGCAACGGGTCCTACTGAAAGGCAAACTGTCAGGTTGGAGGGAGGTTACCAGTGGAGTTCCTCAGGGATCGGTTTTGGGATCAATCTTTTTATTACTGACCGTGGCACAAAAAGTGGGAGTGTGCTAATAAAGTTTGCAGATGATACAAAGCTGGGAGGTATTGCCAATTCAGAGAAGGATCGGGATATTGTACAGGAGGATCTGGATGACCTTGTAAACTGGAGTAATAGTAATAGGATGAAATTTAATAGTGAGAAGTGTAAGGTTATGCATTTAGGGATTAACAACAAGAATTTTAGTTATAAGTTGGGGACGCATCAATTAGAAGTAACAGAAGAGGAGAAGGACCTTGGAGTATTGGTTGATCATAGGATGACTATGAGCTGCCAATGTGATATGGCTGTGAAAAAAGCTAATGCGGTGTTGGGATGCATCAGGAGAGGCATTTCCAGTAGGGATAAGGAGGTTTTAGTACCATTATACAAGGCACTGGTGAGACCTCACCTAGAATACTGTGTGCAGTTCTGGTCTCCCATGTTTAAAAAGGATGAATTCAAACTGGAGCAGGTACAGAGAAGGGCTACTAGGATGATCCGAGGAATGGAAAACTTGTCTTATGAAAGGAGACTTAAGGAGCTTGGCTTGTTTAGCCTAACTAAAAGAAGGTTGAGGGGAGATAGGATTGCCCTCTATAAATATATCAGAGGGATAAATACAGAAGAGGGAGAGGAATTATTTCAGCTCAGCACCAATGAGGACACAAGAACAAATGGGTATAAACTGGCCACCAGGAAGTTTAGACTTGAAATTAGATGAAGGTTTCTAACCATCAGAGGAGTGAAGTTTTGGAATAGCCTTCCAAGGGAGGCCGTGGGGGCAAAAGATCTATCTGGTTTTAAGATTCTACTCGATAAGTTTATGGAGGAGATGGTATGATGGGATAATGGGATTTTGGTAAGTAATTGATCTTTAAATATTCAGGGTAAATAGGACTAATCCCCTGAGATGGGATATTAGATGGATGGGATCTGAGTTACCCAGGAAAGAATTTTCTGTAGTATCTAGCTGGTGAATCTTGCCCATATGCTCAGGGTTTAGCTGATCGCCATATTTGGGGTTGGGAAGGAATTTTCCTCCAGGGAAGATTGGAAAGGCCCTGGAGGTTTTTTGCCTTCCTCTGTAGCATGGGGCATGGGTGACTTGCTGGAGGCTTCTCTGCTCCTTGAAGTCTTTTTAAACCACGATTTGAGGACTTCAATAGCTCAGACATAGGTGAGGTTTTTCGTAGGAGTGGGTGGGTGAGATTCTGTGGCCTGCGTTGTGCAGGAGGTCGGACTAGATGATCAGAATGGTCCCTTCTGACCTTAAGAGATTCATAGATACTAATGCCAAGCCTGGATGCTGGAGACAGCAGCTAGCATACACACACAGCACCTGGAGATCTCTTGTCCAATTGCTGACCCCTCCTGACCGATTAGCTTGTGGGATGAAATGGGATCAGAGTATAAGGTGATACTGCTGCAGGGACAGTCCAAGCTGATAGGACAGTACATAACAGATGGCTATTAGAAGGAGAAAGACATGCAAAGAAAAAAAGAAAATATTCTTCATTCTCACACTACACGTCTAATTCTGCATTTTACATGAATAGCAAAAATGAGCTGGTGTCATCTCTGCTTACTTTCCTCATGAGCTCTTCTTGTTCAGCTGGGTCATCCTCAAAATCATTATTGACATCAAGCACAAGGACTGGAGCATTCCTTAGGTTTTCAAAGTGGACCCTGAAGAAAACAACGAGAACTGAACAAAAGGCTTATTAGTTTACCTCTGGGGACAGGTAAGAGACAATATGCCCAGACACAGGGCAGATGTGTCACACCACCGCTTCAACGTAAGTTTATTTTATCATAAGAAGGATGTCTGCTGCATATAGACTTTCACCGTCATTAAAAGAAAAAAACAAACAAACAAGAGTCCTTCAGCTGCAGAGAACAAGTCCCTTCCCCCTTGCCTCATCAAAAGAGATGATTTCCAAGCAAAGGGCTTGATGCTGAGAGATGCCTGGAAGCCTCCACTCCCATTGGCATCAGCACCTAAGATGGTAGAGTCCTCTCCTTGCTTCCAAGCAAGATACCTACACCCCATTTGGACTCCAAGATTCAATAAATTACCAGCACATTATACAAGCAAAACCTAAGGTACGAGTACGGAAGGGAAGGGGTCACCTTAGATTTTCATGAGGTAGATGAGCTTCCTCCCTCTTCTGAGGCCCATCATGAATTTTGTTATACCCTATTGGTATCTGGGAAGGGAACATGCCTAATAGAGCAGAGGACTGGAAACCCAAAACCTTGGGTTCTATCACTGTTTGGCTGTGATACCTTGGGCAAGTCGCTTCATTTCTGTGAGCTGGATCTTGCTGTGTGGTAGGAAAGGTGATGGAATGAGTAGTCAGTGGAGAAGCCCCAGAGGCAGCAGCCCCTTGACTATCTGACAGTAGGTGTGTTAGAGTGGTCTCTGGAAGGAACTACAGGATTTGGTGCGATGGAGAGAAGCACAAGTAACAAAGAGGAGCCTACTGCTGAAAGGGACGAGCCTGCTGAAATGTCCTTAGAAGACTGCGTTTGGTGTCATTAAGATTGATGGCAGAAAGCTGGCTGGGTAACCTAGGGAGGGTTACCCATAACAGAGGGAACTGACTAAGCAAGGAATGAAGAAGGGTGGTGGACAGCTGGAGGCATCAGTGAGGGGATCTCTAGGGTTGGGAATGGGTACCAGATTATACGGGCAGGATGCTGGTAGGGAGCTAGGTTGCAAATTAAAACAGGCACCTCTGCACAGCAGAAGATATATTATTCACCCCTTTAAAGAGCCAGGCTTGCATGGCCGAGACTCTGGAAGCCATTGCTATTGTCACTTACTCGGTGGTTTTCTTTACTAGCCAGTTTTCATGCTGAGTGTGAAGCTGCTCCAGATACTTCAGCTGGATCGCTTTCTCCTCAGGCCTCCCCCTTTGGTGCAACCGCTCCAGACATTTCTGAAGGGAGAAAATGACAGCTCCTCCATTAGCATGACCCGCTCGTTTACTCCACAAAACTCAATGAGGTCTGCTTTGCAAACTCAACCACATTTGGATGGGGCCAATGAGTATGGGGCACTTCAGATAACAGCAGCAGTTCAAATTCAGCATTAGACAGCTGGAAAGAGAGATGCAGCCACACAAAGTAGGGATGGCTTCACATGACAGACAAGTTAGAAGTCACAATAATTGTCCAGGGACAGATGTTTAGTGGGCATATAAGGACTTGACCTTTCATCCACTGGAGTCAGGGGCAAAACTCCATTAACATCATTACGAGCCCAATTGGGCCCCATACTTGGAATGTTAACACACACACACAGAGCTAGAAGGGTAGCAACTTGTGTCAGCGTTGACACATACAGCTCTGGAAGTAGCTGAATCCAGCCATCCTCAGCTAGAGGAAGAGCCAACATGATGCACAGGGAGGAAGCCCCGAGAGAAGCCATCCATACATAAAAACAGTTTATATTTCCCCAATCCTCAAAGTACTTTCCCATATATTGAAGCTAAGCCTTTAAAAAACAAGAGCAAGGAATAGCTGTTTGGAACTAAGGCTGCATAGTCAGCACTAAATAACAGAGGGAATGGATTTTCCCTCTGGGTTACAGAATAAAGTTCTTCGAAGAAAATGACCCTTGCTGGAGAGGCAATGTGATTATAGAATCACAAAAGATTAGGGTTGGAAGAGACCTCAGGAGGTCACCTAGTCCAATCCCCTTTTCAGACCAGGACCAACACCAACTAAATCATCCCAGCCAAAGCTTTGTCAAGACAGGCCTTAAAAACCTCTAAGGATGGAGATTCCATCATCTCCCTAGGTAACCCATTCCAGTGCTTCACCACCCTCCTAGTGAAATAGTTTTTCCTAATATCCATCCTAGACCTCCCCCACTGCAACTTGCGACCATTGCTTCTTGTTCTGTTGTCTGCGACCACTGAGAACAGCCGAGCTCCATCCTCTTTGGAACCCCCTTCAGGTAATTGAAGGCTGCTATCAAATCCCCCCTCACTCTTTTCTTCTGCAGACTAAATAACCCCAGGTCTCTCAGCCTCTCCTCATAAGTCATGTGCCCCGACCCCCTAATCATTTTCGTTGTCCTCCACTGGACTCTCTCCAATTTGTCCACAGCCCTTCTGTAGTGGGGGCGCCAAAACTGGATGCAATACTCCAGGTGTGGCCTCACCAGTGCCAAATAGAGGGGAATAATCACTTCCCTCGATCTGCTGACAATGCTCCTACTAATACAACCCAATATGCTATTGGCCTTCTTGGCAACAAGGGCACACCGCTGACTCATATCCAGCTTCTCATCCACTATAATCCCCAGGTCCTTTTCTGCAGAACTGCTGCTTAGCCAGTCGGTCCCCAGCCTGTAACAGTGTATGGGATTCTTCCTTCCTAAGTGCAGAACTCTGCACTTGTCCTTGTTGAATCTCAGATTTCTTTTGGTCCAATCCTCCAATTTGTCTAGGTAACTCTGGACCCTATCCCTACCCTCCAGCGTATCTACCTCTCCCCCCAGCTTAGTGTCATCTGCGAATTTGCTGAGGGTGCAATTAATCCCATCATCCAGATCATTAATAAAGATGTTGAACAGGACCGACCCCTGGGGCACTCCTCTTGATACCGGCTGCCAACTAGACAGAGCAGTTGATCACTACCCATCGAGCCTGACAATCAAGCCAGCTTTCTATTCACTTTATAGTCCATTCATCCAATCCATACTTGTTGGCAAGAATACTGTGGGAGACCGCATCATAAGCTTTGCTAAAGTCAAGATATAGTACATCCACCACTTTCCCCATATCCACAGAGCCAGTTATCTCATCATAGAAGGCAATCAGGTTGGTCAGGTATGACTTGCCCTTGGTGAATCCATGTTGACTGTTCCTGATCACCTTCCTCTCCTCCAAGTGCTTCAAAATGGATTCCTTGAGGACCTGCTCCATGATTTTGTGAATCCAGTTCACAGAGCCATAGATTAGCACTTAAGAGATTTGGGTTCTATTCCTGATTCTGCTACTGATCTGCTGTGTAAACTCAGCCAAGCAACTGGACTCTGTGCCTCAGTTTCCCCTCCCACCCTTTGTCTTGTCTGCTTAGTGCAAGTTCTTCAGAAAAGGTACTCTCTCTCTCACTACGTATACATATAGTGCCTTGCACACTGGGGCCTCAATCTTGGTCTTCCAGGAGCTACCATAATACAACTAGTGACTGACCTCAACTACTTGCTGCTTTCCTGCTTTGAGCAGTTGCAAACTATGTCAAGACCCCTACAGTGAGAGCTCAGAGCAGTTAAGGAGGTTCTTTACAGAAGAATGTGCCAGAATTATACTAGGACAGGTAAATAAGTTGGCAATCATAGGAATCCCTAGTGCAGACAAGTCCTTAGGTGTATTGATTTTTATCTTCTTACATTTCTGGAGCCTTCCAGAGACACCTTCTCCCCATTAATTGCTGGGCTATTATCACCATTTTATACATTGGGAACTGAGGCACAGGGATTAATTGATTTGACCCAAATTACACAGCAAGGCTGGGAGTTGAATCCAGACCCCTTGAGTCCCAGTCTGAAAGCAAGGCCAGCCTTCAATGCAGCCACTAGAGATGATTTTAGTTAGTTCCCAGTCATGCTCTCAGTTACCTTTGGAGTTGCCTGGAGATATAGAAAGCCATGCAGAACAATTCGATCCTCAAACTCTTGTAGGAGGAAGGTGTGCAAGTCCTGGTAAATGGTCCATTCGATCTCAGCGAGGTGGCCAAGCTCAAAGAGATTTTTAGCAAAGATGTACCTAGGGAAAGAAGGACAAAAGAGAAGAGCAAGTAAATTAAACCTGCCTAAACAAACTCCCTGCAGTTCTAGAATGACAACATGCATTTTAAGTGTGGTAGGATCCATGATGCGCCAGGCGCTGCATAGACACACAGGAAGACATGGCCCCTGCTCCAAGAGGTCATGTCGACAGCATAGATTTAACACAGACATTTCAGTACCCAGAGAAGAGAGCTGAGTTGGACTGTTCAGACAGTGTCACATTGGATAGCAGAACAGTTACTCGAGGGTTTTTCTATTGTTAATTATCTTAGTTCTGGACTAGGTAGTGCAGCTGTAGCTGTGTTGATCCCAGGATATTGGGCTGTCAGACCCTGGAGGATGAAGGCATGTTTACCTACAGAACAGAGATGGAGTGACAGTGGCAGGGGGAGTTTCCCCCTTACTTCACCCTGCCAATGTACCTCGAACTTTACTTGTAGGGGCCCATTGTGATAATAGGGCCTATAAATATACCCCTAGACCCGAGTTTAATTGTAAGAAGAGAGTGAAAGTTCATGTGATGTCACAATAACCTATAATAACAAATATTGATGGGAAAAGGCACAAAAAGGAGACAGAAAAACTAACACAGTCTAAACAAAAATGGCCTACTGATACAGTTCTCAAGGATTGTTGAAATCATGCTTGTGGGGAGAAGAGGGGAGAGAAAAAAAAAAAGTATGTGGAGCTGGACCTTGAGTGAATCAAAATTGGTGTCAGCTATTAGGCCTAATCGGTGGAGAAAATAATGAGGAAATGGGCTATTCCACATATTACTCCCTTGTTGGGTCCTTACGAATAGAGGATTTTGAGGGTGGGGTGGGGACACTCAAAGAGCCAATGGAGGCTACTGAAGCAAGACTCGTCGTCAGGGCTGCTACCACTACCACTTCCTGCGACCTTGGGCCTTTGTGATCGTGAGAGATGTTCTGACCAAACCAGCCAGAGGGAGGAACCCAAATGACACCACCACTTCTGTCAGCTCCAGCTGAATTCGAAACACAATCTGGGATGAGTTATTACCACCTAAGAGCCTGTAAAGCAAGAGAGCTTTTTCTTCTAAACGGATTTCAACAAACAGCAGCTTTAGCCTATATCAACCAGCTTTTCTTTCCTCCCAAAAGAGCACAGTTATTGCCATTTTGGATACCATCTAAGGCTTTGTCTACACTAGCACTTTTGTCAGCAAAACTTTTGTCTGTCTGGAGTGGAGGGGGGGCAGGGAAAATCATCCCTAACTCACATAAGTTACACTGACAAAAGTGCCGGTGTGGACAGCGCTATATCAGTGAGAGATGCTCTCCTGCCAACATAGCTACTGCCGCTCATTCAGAGTGGTTTAATTATGCCAGCAGGAGAGCTCTCTCCTCCCGAGACAGAGCAGTTACACGGGAGACCTTAGAGTGGCGCAGCTGGAGCGATACAGCTGAGCTACTGTAAGATCTGCAGTGTAGACGTAGCCTAAGAGACTATTAAACAAAGGGCTTTTCCTTTTACACCTCTCTCTAGCAAAAGGGAAAGGGAACAAGAAATATTGTTAAATTAAAGCCTTATTTAATGTTTTACATTTCAAATACTTTAACTGTTTTTTCCTTCTTTTCTGGATTTTTAATGGTGTTTGTGCCATGGTGCTAAGCAGGCTGAGGTCTCTGTATACCAAACCCCAAACCTGGTTTAAGACTGTTTAGTGTTGGATGGTGACTGGGTTATGTTAATACCTTTGGCCCATATGTTCTCCACTTAAATTAATAGAACAGGCCTTCTCTAGGCTTGGGAAGGGAGTTGTCTCTCTTTGGAGCATTCAGTCTTTTTATGTGTCTGCCGAGACTGCCAGTGATGATGAGTTCAGATAGCACCAACTCTGTTGGCTGTGTGGTGTAATGTAAGGCCCTCCGTCCCCACCCCAGCTGCAGCTACTCGTTTCACACAGATCACCAACTGGCATGACATAAGACAGTAACAATTTTTGGTCAATAGTGACCTAAGCATGATTTGAATCAGTGCCCTAAAGTTGTAAGGCTCAATTAACTCATTACCAATCCCCTCAGACATTTAATTCCAATCCCCTCAGACATTTAATTCCAACACATTTAAGTGAAAATAGGTTTCCCAGACTGCGATACGTGATTGGTATCATACATTAACTTTCCCCTTCTAGAAGAGCTTAATCCCCAGAACTGAAAAGGTGTTAACTCCCTCCCTCACTGCCTGCAGGCAAAAACTGTGGAAATGGGTCTTGGAGCATGGCCTCAAGATTAACAAATTTTGGTCAAAAGAATGAGGAGTTTTGGTTGAGTCTTTGGAGTGGTCCCACTTAAAACCCTCTACTGCAGGACCCTTTGCTGCAATGCTGGCCTTGAATTACAGAGATGCTACTAAAACAGCCAGCTACTATTTTTTTTTTTTAAATAGTGAATTATAATCAGGGGTTATATTTTTCCCCACACACCATGAATTCCTTCCCTATTTCACAGGTCTCAGCCCAAAGCATTTCCTTCAAACACACAGTTTGTGCTTCTCTTATGTAATGTTCACACTTCCCTCACTTTCAGCACATGCATAAACATAGTTTATCATCTCACCTCCAATCCACTTCATCAAGGCATCTGGAAAAAGTGACCCTTTATCCAGATTTATTGCCAACATATTCCAAATAGCCTAGAAGGCATTACATCATAGGAGACACCTCTTTGGAAAACAAACACTTCTAGTATACCTCATGCTCCACTTCATGCAACTGAGCAGACAGAAAATCTTGTAATTCCCATTTTTCAAGTTAACATCTGTTTAAACACTGCAAGTCCCATTGTCTGACAGGAGCTACAAAAATATATCATCAAGCTCCTTCCAAGTACACACATGAAACTTTAATTAAATGAGTGAGGATGGTTCTTTTTGGTTTGCACCATGAATGGCAATTAGCAACTCAAAATACATGTTCAACTAGGTTCTAAAAATTGTTTCTTTGAAATCATATGAATGGAAACATTTAAATGAATTTCATATAAACCTTTAACCACTTTAATTAACATTCTTCTGCTGTGCTGGAAAACCAACCACAACAGCATCAAGTTAATGCAAGTGAATTAGGAAATGAAACTGACTACAGCACAACAAACACCACAGATCAGCTTTAATTAGTCCTTGGAACTCAAGAATATTTAGTTTATTGGCTAAGCTTTTCGTTTATCCTTTAGAAATGAACTGCTGAGAATGGTGGCAGTCAGTGTGCTTGCTTCATGTGGGACAAAGTCTGCTTAGTCACACTGGTAACTACAATGGAGTTCCAATTTACACCAGAGTAAATGAAAGCAGCGTGAACATGTATGAACTGCTCCAATGAAAATCATGTGAAACATTCATAAATATCATGTGCATATTACATGAACCCATGACGCTTGAAGTATCAGCGAAATAATTTTGTTTGACCTTTTTAACCTAAATGAATCAGGCCACCATTTTATTGCTCACCTGAATGCTCCTTTAAGGCAGAGTTCCTTGTATACCCAAGTGTGAAACTGACCAGGCTACTTTCATTCCCTGAGTTGTAAATTGGAAGCAAGAAAAATAATGAAAAACAAATTTGAATCTGAAAATCCAACCACCTCTTGTGTTCCCTCTCTTAGGTATTTATAGGACACCAATTACCACTGGATCTGTTATTAATAACAGATGTGATTTTCTTTTTTAAATATCAGTTTCAAGTTTATGTTGACAGTAGGACTTTAGCCCATTCAAGTGCCAGATGGATTGCGTTATCATCTCATCACTAGTCCAGAATACACCCTGAATGCATGTTTGATTTCTGAGATGCTTGAACACATGCAGATTTGTGCATCAGAGACCTAGAATTCAATCATTAATCCAACATTTTCTGCTGCTCCCATAGGTGCCAGAAGACACATAATCTGGGGCAGTTTATGGAAGGATGATCTTGTTAAGGCACTTGACTAGGACTCAGGAGACCTGGATTCAAGTCCCGCCTCTGCCACAACCTTGGATGCAGTCATTTACACTGGGGCACGGCAAGCATGAAGTTCTACCCCTCTGTTCTGATGGCATTTTACATTTATTTTATATTGGTGTAAGTGACAACACAAGGTGTAGAACAGCAATGAATCTGGCTCTTAGGCTCTGTGCCTCAGTTTCCCCATATGTAAAACAGAGGTAATACTCTCTACATTGCAGAGGTACTATAATGATAAGAAATGTTTGTGATATGCTCTGATACTATGGTGAAAGGGGTCAGAAAAGTGCCTATTTACATAGTTGTAAGATCTCCTGATCAGTTTGTTGATGTTAAACGGGTGTCAGAAACCCACCTCTAGAAAACAAACAGTATTTATTGTGTAGGCAAAATATGGACTTTTTTTTTTTAATTAAAGAGGCATGGTATCTTAAATGGCATTGCCATGTTTCTCCGCACATACTGACTAACAGAAAGCACTGTAGTTTAGCTGGAGCAGTCAGGGGTTTGGAGATTTTTAGCACTGTACCTATCACTGTATACAGATCTCTCAAAAATCTGCACTGGCTCCTGGGTCTTCAACAGCTTCTCTGAAAGGGGCTCCAGCTGGGCCTTAAGTCGACTCATGAAGGAATATATCTGGAACGTATAGGACCACCGAGAAGGCTCCTGATAGACCATTTGAAGCAGGTTACCAAAGTTCTGAGAAGACGAGGCCTGCTAGGGAATGGCAAAAAGGCATATTTAAGAAGAAAGTCTCACTGAAAGAGGTTCTCAGGGTCCCTATGACTGGAGACAGGGTATTCTCAGCATAGAACTGGTGAAAGACTCAGATTTGAACATCAGAAGGGATAACTATGATCATATAGTCTGATTTCCTGCATTACATAAGCCAGGGATTCCTGCAGTGGAGAGGATTATTCTCGGCTAGGTATGTGACGCTATTTGAGCCCAATAAGTTACAGTTGAATTAGAACAATGGTTCTCAACCAGGGGTACACCTACACATCTTTCAGGGGTACATCAACACATCAACTCAGCCTAGTTTTACAACAGGCTACATAGCAAAGACAGTACAAACTAAAATTTCATACGACTTGTTTATACTGCTCTAAATGCTATACACTGGAATGTAATACAATAGTTACACTCCAATTGATTTATTTTATAATTATATGGTAAAAATTAGAAGGCAAGCAATTTTTCAGTAATAGTGTGCTGTGACACTTGTCTTTTTAGGTCTGATTTTGTAAGCAAGTAGTTTTTTAGTGTGGTAAAACTTGAGGATACACAAGACAAATCAGACTCCTGCCAGGGGTACAGTAGCTTGGAAAAGTTGAGAGCCTGAACTAGAGCATTTTAGAGATATCCAACCTCAATTTAAAGACGCCAAGTTATGAGGAAGTTACCTTGTTAAGCTGTTCCAATGGTTAGCTACCCTCACTGTTAAGGTACAACTTTTTATTTCCAGTTCTAAGTTTTCTACTTTCAACTACAAGCCACTGGATTTTATTCTGTCTTTGATAGCTAGACTCACTGAAAACTGATTTCTAGACCATGATCATGTCATCTCTTAACCTCTTCCTTGATGAGCTAAATAGATTAAGCTCCTTAAAATCTCTTACTGCACGTTTTCCAGACCTCAGATTATTCCTGTAACTTTTCTCTAAATCCTCTTGTTTTTCCAAGATCCTTTTAAAAGAAGTGTTGACACTAGAACTGGACACAGTAGTATAGCAGAAAACTTAGCAATAATCTTTTTTCTCTAACGCACATAGAATCATAGAAGATTAGGGTTGGAAGAGACCTCAGGAAGTCATCTAGTCCAACCCCCTGCTCAAAGCGGGGCCAACACCAACTAAATCATCCCAGCCAGGGCTTTGTCAAACCAGGCCTTAAAAACTTCTAAGGATGGAGATTCTACCACCTCCCTAGGGAACGCATTCCAGTGCTTCACCACTCTCCTAGTGAAATAGTGTTTCCTAATATCTCTCCCACTGCAACTTAAGACCATTGCTTCTTGTTCTGTCATCTGCCACCACTTTGAACAGCCAAGCTCCATCCTCTTTGGAACCCCGCTTCAGGTAATTGAAAGCTGCTATCAAGTCCCCCCTCACTCTTCTCTTCTGCAGACTAAATAGGTCCAGTTCCCTCAGCCTCTCCTCAAAAGTCATGGGCCCCAGCCCCCAATCATTTTTGTTGCCCTCCGCTGGACTCTCTCCAATTTGTCCACATCCTTCCTGTAGTGAGGGGCCCAAAACTGGACACAATACTCCAGATATGGCCTCACCAGAGTAGAGTGGAATAATCACTTCCCTCAATCTGCTGGTAACGCTCCTACTAAGGTAGCCCAATATGCCATTAGCCTGCCTGGCAACAAGGGCACATGCTTGACCTTGATCCCAGATAGCTGCTTGTCAACCATTTGGGGACAAAAATTATGCTTGCCTTACTGGCCTACCTCATGGAGTTTATCATGAAGGAGGAGAGCAGGTGCTGTCTCCTGCTGGGTTGTGGTACTTCATAGAAAATTGCTACTATAGGTTGATTGGGCCTATAATGCACATCATTAAAAAAAAAAAAAAGACTGACAATGAGCTCATGATAAATTAAAGATGCAAGTCCCGCACAAGAAAGCTGATGCAATCGTAGTCTAGATCATAGGAGTTGGTGTGTTAAACATTTATCTCCCCTTTAATAACATGTATCTATTCAAGTATCAAATCATGGAAGAGAGTTTTCCTCATCCATAAATATCTTGAATAGAGTCCAGTTAAACTTGATGATGTTGTCACTGAACTCCCTTCTTAACCTTGTCTTACAGTGAAGGGTTGAGGCACAATAGTAGAACAATGAGCAAAGCCTGTCCTGACGCTGCTTGTGATGTACCTACACTGTGGATAAAGAGGATTTAGGTCCCCAGGGTTCATGAGCACCACTAAAATCACACAACAAATTCTGAAAAGCCTGAAGCCGGGTGATGGAAACCTCTTGTCACAATGCCCCCAAACCCCCACTCTGGTTATTCACTTTCACACTTACCTCTCTGGTATTGGAAGCTTGAACCTTTTGCCATTTTGCCACAGGTTCTGTAGCTATTTGCCATTCTGGAAAGGTTTTTCCCAGCAGCCTTACTAAAGTAGACTTGCCCACAGCTGCAAATTAAAATACAAGAGCAGTTGTCAAAATCTGGCTAGGAAACCATTATCAGATCGTGCAGGTAAGCTCAATTAAAAAAAAAAAAAGGTGACTTTCCTAAACAAAAACAGAGGCAATGATACATACACAATTTGCCATGCCTGACCAGACCTTTAGTCATCTAGCTCAGTATCCTGCCTCCAATAGTAGCTAAGTTGCCATTGTTTTGACATTTATTAAGTACATATTTTGTTTTAAAAAAATGCATTAAAAATACCGTTTGGTAACCCCTCTCTCCATATCGAAGAAAATCTCTCAAATCAGCACAAAATTAACAGCTCCTCCCACCTCTCAAAGACTGAATGGAGACTCAGTACGAGACCCTATCTTTTTTTTTTTAAACCAAATATATAACAATACATTTACTAGACAAAGACAACATATAAAAGGCACCTAAAGCTTACTAGGACTTTATGAAGTACTAATACTAACAAAATATGCTAGTTGTCTATTGCTGTTTGTCTGCCTTAACTTTTAAGGCCACAGTTCTAAAAACACTCATCTCTATGCGTAATGAGTATTTGAAGACTGGGGCCTTAGATCATAAACTCTGAGTCTGGGACTATATTGTATTCCATGTTTGTACAGTGTCTAGCCCAGTATATCCCTGATCTCAGCTGGGGCATCAGGGTACTACCATGATAGAAATTTTAATACAATCTACTGTACACACTAAAATGCATTACCCTTGCTTTTTATTGGTTCCACACTAGTTTCCAAAGTTTGGTCACTTGCAATGAATCTTCCATCCAGTAGTGTGAATTGGCAAAGTGCTAGAGTGTTAAATTTAACACTAAGAAGCAAAATCATAATCTCATTATTTAAGGAGAGCACTGTTAGAGTCTGAAAAAAAATATCAAAACTATGGGCTCTTGCTTTCTGTTCTGTACAGTACTGAGCATGCTGTCCAAGCTTCCAAGATAATATTTTGGATCCCAATCCTGCAAAACCCTTCCACAGATCCTTAACTTTAAATCCCACTGAAGTCAATGTGATTACTCATGTGTTTAAAAGTTTGCAATATAAGCGACATAGAGGGGTCTTATGTTACTAACAAGATAGATCCAACACTGAGCTTTAAA
Organism: Dermochelys coriacea; assembly: GCF_009764565.3. Lineage (NCBI taxonomy): Eukaryota > Metazoa > Chordata > Testudines > Dermochelyidae > Dermochelys > Dermochelys coriacea. The sequence goes on from NC_050093.1 coordinate 13,170,105, forward strand.
GCAAATCTTTTTAGATATCTAATCTATTTGAACGCCACACGGACACCACCATAGCCAGGGATGCAGGCCTAGGGCACTGTCACTGCTTCTTTGCCTTTCTCTCTCTCTCACTCCAGCCCAAAGCTCTGATGTTCCCTCAGCGCGTCCTCTCCTCACAGGACCCACCCCCAGCTCCCCCCTCTCCTCACCACACCTGCCAGCCCCATGCCCCCTTCTCCTCACAGCCCCACCCCCAGCTCCCCCCTCTCCTCACCACACCTGCCAGCCCCATGCCCCCTTCTCCTCACAGCCCCACCCCCAGCTCCCCCCTCTCCTCACCACACCTGCCAGCCCCATGCCCCCTTCTCCTCACAGCCCCACCCCCAGCTCCCCCCTCTCCTCACCACACCTGCCAGCCCCATGCCCCCCTCTCCTCACAGCCCCACCCCCAGCTCCCCCCTCTCCTCACCACACCTGCCAGCCCCATGCCCCCCTCTCCTCACAGCCCCACCCCCAGCTCCCCCCTCTCCTCACCACACCTGCCAGCCCCATGCCCCCTTCTCCTCACAGCCCCACCCCCAGCTCCCCCCTCTCCTCACCACACCTGCCAGCCCCATGCCCCCCTCTCCTCACAGCCCCACCCCCAGCTCCCCCCTCTCCTCACCACACCTGCCAGCCCCATGCCCCCCTCTCCTCACAGCCCCACCCCCAGCTCCCCCCTCTCCTCACCACACCTGCCAGCCCCATGCCCCCTTCTCCTCACAGCCCCACCCCCAGCTCCCCCTCTCCTCACAGCCCCACCCCCAGCTCCCCCCTCTCCTCACCACACCTGCCAGCCCCATGCCCCCCTCTCCTCACAGCCCTACCCCCAGCTCCCCCCTCTCCTCACCACACCTGCCAGCCCCATGCCCCCTTCTCCTCACAGCCCCACCCCCAGCTCCCCCCTCTCCTCACCACACCTGCCAGCCCCATGCCCCCCTCTCCTCACAGCCCTACCCCCAGCTCCCCCCTCTCCTCACCACACCTGCCAGCCCCATGCCCCCCTCTCCTCACAGCCCCACGCCCAGCTCCCCCCTCTCCTCCCACACCTGCCAGCCCCATGCCCCCCTCTCCTCACAGCCCTACCCCCAGCTACCCCCTCTCCTCACCGCACCTGCCAGCCCCATGCCCCCCTCTCCTCACAGCCCCACCCCTAGCTCCCCTTCTCCTCACAGCCCCACCCCCAGCTCCCCCCTCTCCTCACCACACCTGCCAGCCCCATGCCCCCCTCTCCTCACAGCCCCACCCCCAGCTCCCCCTCTCCTCACAGCCCCACCCCCAGCTCCCCCCTCTCCTCACCACACCTGCCAGCCCCATGCCCCCCTCTCCTCACAGCCCTACCCCCAGCTCCCCCCTCTCCTCACCACACCTGCCAGCCCCATGCCCCCCTCTCCTCACAGCCCTACCCCCAGCTCCCCCCTCTCCTCACCACACCTGCCAGCCCCATGCCCCCCTCTCCTCACAGCCCCACCCCCAGCTCCCCCCTCTCCTCACCACACCTGCCAGCCCCATGCCCCCCTCTCCTCACAGCCCCCCCCCCAGCTCCCCCCTCTCCTCACCACACCTGCCAGCCCCATGCCCCCCTCTCCTCACAGCCCCACCCCCAGCTCCCCCCTCTCCTCACCACACCTGCCAGCCCCATGCCCCCCTCTCCTCACAGCCCCACCCCCAGCTCCCCCCTCTCCTCACCACACCTGCCAGCCCCATGCCCCCCTCTCCTCACAGCCCTACCCCCAGCTACCCCCTCTCCTCACCGCACCTGCCAGCCCCATGCCCCCCTCTCCTCACAGCCCCACCCCTAGCTCCCCCTCTCCTCACCACACCTGCCAGCCCCATGCCCCCCTCTCCTCACAGCCCCACCCCTAGCTCCCCTTCTCCTCACAGCCCCACCCCCAGCTCCCCCCTCTCCTCACCACACCTGCCAGCCCCATGCCCCCCTCTCCTCACAGCCCCACCCCTAGCTCCCCCACTCCTCACAGCCCCACCCCCAGCTCCCCCCTCTCCTCACCACACCTGCCAGCCCCATGCCCCCCTCTCCTCACAGCCCTACCCCCAGCTCCCCCCTCTCCTCACCACACCTGCCAGCCCCATGCCCCCTTCTCCTCACAGCCCCACCCCCAGCTCCCCCCTCTCCTCACAGCCCCACCCCCAGCTCCCCCCTCTCCTCACCACACCTGCCAGCCCCATGCCCCCCTCTCCTCACAGCCCTACCCCCAGCTCCCCCCTCTCCTCACCACACCTGCCAGCCCCATGCCCCCCTCTCCTCACAGCCCCACCCCCAGCTCCCCCCTCTCCTCACCACACCTGCCAGCCCCATGCCCCCCTCTCCTCACAGCCCCACCCCCAGCTCCCCCCTCTCCTCACCACACCTGCCAGCCCCATGCCCCCCTCTCCTCACAGCCCCACCCCCAGCTCCCCCCTCTCCTCACCACACCTGCCAGCCCCATGCCCCCCTCTCCTCACAGCCCTACCCCCAGCTCCCCCCTCTCCTCACCGCACCTGCCAGCCCCATGCCCCCCTCTCCTCACAGCCCCACCCCCAGCTCCCGGCCCCCCCCAGTCCCGCGCCCCCTCCCGTACCGATGTTGCCCTCGATGGAGAGCCGCCAGGCGGGCTCCCCGCACCGGGCCATGCCGAAGCAGCGCGGGCAGCCCCCGGCCGCCGCCCGCCGGAGCCGCAGGGCCAACAGCGGCCGCATCGCGCGCCCGGAACGAGATGCAAACGAGATGCAAATTCCTGCGCCTCTCCGGCGGCGCCGCCTCCCCATGCTGACGCCGGGCGCGTTTTTCCTGGTATGCTGATTTATGCAGATGACTATTAAAATAGGCTGACGTAAGCAGCTTGCTGTTGTAGTCACATGCCGACGTAGATCAATGTGTGACGATGATATGCCCAGTGCCAGTATAATGCTATGCTGATTTATGCAGATTTTCATAGTAATGATATGCTGGCAGCGATTGGATTATGGTATGCATATTGCTGCGGGTTGCTCTTATGATGATAGGCTGATGTAGGCACATCTACGAGGAGATAACTGGCTCTGTGGATGAGGGGAAAGCAGCGGACGTGTGGCTCCTTGGCTTTAGCGAGGCTTTTGACACGGACTCCCACAGTATTCTGGCCAGCAAGTGAAAGAAGTCTGGGCTGGATGAATGGACTATGAGGCGGATGGAAAGTTGGCGAGCTTGTCGGGCTCAACAGCTAGTGATCGATGGCTCCATGTCTAGTTGGCAGCCGGTATCAAGCGCAGTGCCCCAGGGGTCGGTGCTCGGGTCGGTTTTGTTCAATAGCTTCATTAATGTGTGGATTGCACCCTCAGCAAGTTTGCAGATGACACTAAACTGGGAGGAGAGGTAGATACGCGGGAGGGCAGGGATAGGATGCAGAGGGCCCTAGACAAATTGGAGGATTGGGGCACAAGAAATCTGATGAGGTTCAACAAGGACAAGTGCAGAGTCCTGCACTTAGGACGGAAGAATCCCATGCACCGCTACAGATTAGGGACCGAATGGCTCGGCAGCAGTTCTGCAGAAAAGGACCCAGGGGTTACAGTGGATGAGAAGCTGGATATGAGTCAACAGTTTGCCCTTGTTGCCAAGAAGGCCAATGGCATTTTGGGATGTACAAGTAGGGGCATGGCCAGCAGATTGAGGGACGTGATGGTTCCCCTCTATTCGACATTGGTGAGGCCTCATCTGGAGTACTGTGTCCAGTTTTGGGCCCCACACGACAAGAAGGATGTGGAAAAATTGGAACGAGTCTAGCGGAGGGCAACAAAAATGATTAGGGGGCTGGAGCACATGACTTATGAGGAGAAGCTGAGGGAACTGGGATTGTTTAGTCTGTGGAAGAGAAGAGTGAGGGGGGATTTGATAGCTGCTTTCAACTACCTGAAAGGGGGTTCCAAAGAGGATGGAGCTCGGCTGTTCTCAGTGGTAGCAGATGACAGAACAAGGAGTAATGGTCTCACGTTGCAGTGGGGGAGGTTTAGGTTGGATATTAGGAAACACTTTTTCACTAGGAGGGTGGTGAAGCACTGGAATGGGTTACCTAGGGAGATGGTGGAATCTCCTTCCTTAGAGGTTTTTAAGGTCAGTCTTGACAAAGCCCTGGCTGGGATGATTTAGTTGGTGTTGGTCCTGCTTTGAGCAGGGGTTGGACTAGATACCTCCTGAGGTCCCTTCCAACCCTGATACTCTAGGATTCTATGATAGTGATCTAGGGAGTATTTATTATAATAATATGCCGATTTTGCAGATTCTAGCTGATCTAGGCAGATCTCACTGTATGAAAACTATGCCGATTTATGCACATTTCAGTTATAATGATATGTTGATGCAGCTAGATTTCATTATAATGATATGCTGATTTGTGCACTGTTCCAATACAATTTTACCAGCATAATTGAACCAACCTTCCACACAAACTTCCTCGTGGCTGGACTTTACAAAAACTAGACAAGCCATTTACAAAACACACTTTGATTCTCTACAAAAGAAAAAGGACACTAAGCTATCTAAACTACTATATGCCACAAGGGGCCACAACAATGGTTCCCGTAACCCACCCAGCAATATTGTTAATCTATCCAACTATACTCTTAGCCCAGCGGAAGAATCTGTCCTATCTCGGGGCCTCTCCTTTTGCCCCTCCACCCCCACGAACATGATACAGTTCTGTGGTGACCTAGAATCCTATTTTCGACGTCTCAGACTCAAGGAATATTTCCAACACACCTCTGACCAACATATTAACCCACAGAGACCTTCCTGCCAACACTACAAAAAGAAGGATTCTGGGTGGACTCCTCCTGAAGGTCGAAACAGCAGCCTGGATTTCTACATAGACTGCTTCCGCCGACGTGCACGAGCTGAAATTGTGGAAAAGCAGCATCGCTTACCCCATAACCTCAGCCATGCAGAACACAGTGCCATCCACAGCCTCAGAAACAACTCTGACATCATAATCAAAAAGGCTGACAAAGGAGGTGCTGTCGTCATCATGAATAGGTCGGAGTATGAACAAGAGGCTACGAGGCAGCTCTCCAACACCACTTTCTACAAGCCATTACCCTCTGATCCCACTGAGAGTTACCAAAAGAAACTACAGCATTTGCTCAAGAAACTCCCTGAAAAAGCACAAGAACAAATCCGCACAGACACACCCCTGGAGCCCCGACCTGGGGTATTCTATCTGCTACCCAAGATCCATAAACCTGGAAATCCTGGACGCCCCATCATCTCAGGCAATGGCACCCTGACAGCAGGATTGTCTGGCTATGTAGACTCCCTCCTCAGGCCCTTCATTACCAGCACTCCCAGCTATCTTCGAGACACAACCGATTTCCTGAGGAAACTACAGTCCATTGGTGATCTTCCTAAAAACACCATCCTAGCCACTATGGATGTAGAAGCCTCTACACCAACATTCCACACAAAGATGGACTACAAGCCGTCAGGAACAGTATCCCCGATAATATCACGGCTAACCTGGTGGCTGAAGTTTGTGACTTTGTCCTGACCCATAACTATTTCACATTTGGTGACAATGTATACCTTCAAATCAGCGGCACTGCGATGGGTACCCGCATGGCCCCACAGTATGCCAACATTTTTATGGCTGACTTAGAACAACGCTTCCTCAGCTCTCGTCCCCTAATGCCCCTACTCTACTTGCGCTACATTGATGACATCTTCATCATCTGGACCCATGGAAAAGAAGCTCTTGAGGAATTCCACCATGATTTCAACAATTTCCATCCCACCATCAACCTCAGCCTGGGACCAGTCCACACAAGAGATCCACTTCCTGGACACTACGGTGCTAATAAGCGATGGTCACATAAACACCACCCTATATCGGAAACCTACTGACCGCTATTCCTACCTACATGCCTCTAGCTTTCATCCAGATCATACCACTCGATCCATTGTCTACAGCCAAGCGCTACGATATAACCGCATTTGCTCCAACCCCTCAGACAGAGACAAACACCTACAAGATCTCTATCATGCATTCCTACAACTACAATACCCACCTGCTGAAGTGAAGAAACAGATTGACAGAGCCAGAAGAGTACCCAGAAGTCACCTACTACAGGACAGGCCCAACAAAGAAAACAACAGAACGCCACTAGCCATCACCTTCAGCCCCCAACTAAAACCTCTCCAACGCATCATCAAGGATCTACAACCTATCCTGAAGGACGAGCCATCGCTCTCTCAGATCTTGGGAGATAGACCAGTCCTTGCTTACAGACAGCCCCCCAATCTGAAGCAAAAACTCACCAGCAACCACACACCACACAACAGAACCACTAACCCAGGAACCTATCCTTGCAACAAAGCCCGTTGCCAACTCTGTCCACATATCTATTCAGGGGATACCATCATAGGGCCTAATCACATCAGCCACACTATCAGAGGCTCGTTCACCTGCGCATCTACCAATGTGATATATGCCATCATGTGCCAGCAATGCCCCTCTGCCATGTACATTGGCCAAACTGGACAGTCTCTACGTAAAGAATGAATGGACACAAATCAGACGTCAAGAATTATAACATTCAAAAACCAGTTGGAGAACACTTCAATCTCTCTGGTCACTCGATCACAGACCTAAGAGTGGCTATACTTCAACAAAAAAGCTTCAAAAACAGACTCCAACGAGAGACTGCTGAATTGGAATTAATTTGCAAACTGGATACAATTAACTTAGGCTTGAATAGAGACTGGGAATGGATGAGTCATTACACAAAGTAAAACTATTTCCCCATGGTATTTCTCCCCCCCACCCCACCCCCACTGTTCCTCTGATATTCTTGTTAACTGCTGGAATTAGCCTACCTGCTTGTCACCATGAAAGGTTTTCCTCCTTCCCCCCCCTGCTGTTGGTGATGGCTTATCTTAAGTGATCACTCTCCTTACAGTGTGTATGATAAACCCATTGTTTCATGTTCTCTGTGTGTGTGTATATAAATCTCTCCTCTGTTTTTTCCACCAAATGCATCCGATGAAGTGAGCTGTAGCTCACGAAAGCTTATGCTCTAATAAATTTGTTAGTCTCTAAGGTGCCACAAGTACTCCTTTTCTCCATGTGGACACTCTTATTCCAGTTAAGATTATACAGCTTTCCTATAATTCCAGAAGGGATGTGGACAAATTGTAGAGTGTCCAGCGGAGGGCAATGAAAATGATCAGGGGGCTGGGGCACATGATTTATGAAGAGAGGCTGAGGGAACTGGGATTATTTAGTCTGCAGAAGAGAAGAATGAGGAGGGATTTGATAGCAGCCTTCAATTACCTGAAGGGGGGATCCAAAGAGGTTGGAGCTCGGCTGTTCTCAGTGGTGGCAGATGACAGAACAAAGAGCAATGGTCTCAAGTTGCAGTGGGGGAGGTCTAGGTTGGATATTAGGAAACACTATTTCACTAGGAGTTGTGGTGAAGCACTGGAATGGGTTACCTAGGGAGGTGGTGGAATCTCCATCCTTAGAGGTTTTTAAGGCCCGGCTTGACAAAGCCCTGGCTGGGATGATTTAGTTGGTGTTGGTCCTGCTTTGAGCAGGTGATTGAACTAGATGACCTCCTTCCAACCCTAATCTTCTATGATTCTATGACGACAAGACCTAAATGGAGGTTGGGTTTAGCTAGCATGTGCTACCTAAACACCACCTAAACTCAGATATTTTCCTAATCAAGACAAGGTGTTAAAATCAACTGAAACCTGGGCTGTATTTATATCATGAAGTGTAAATCAACTCCTTAATAATGTAAGTTAAATCGATTTCAGTGTGCCCACACCTTAATTCTAGAATTATTGTATCTGAGATCAGATGCCACCTCTCCTCTCCAGAAAAGAGGTCTGGCGTGACTCACATGGGAGTATTTGTTACCCCCTTGATCACAACTGGGTAGCGATATAGTAACAGGAGCAAAGATATTTCCGTCTGTAACAGAACCAGTCACCACCTGAGCACCCCCTCACGGCCAGAGGTCACTCGGCAGTACCCTGCCTCTCTTTCCCCCTCTTCAGGGCCCCTTACATATTCTCAGCACATTTTCCCTGTGGTCCTCCTTGGGGGTCTGGGATTAGTCACAGAAAATGACTTCAAAATCTCCAATTAAAATCCAACAAACAAACGTCTCTCTCCCTACACCCAGGCCTTCCTGCCCGGAGTACTCTGGAGCTTTCCCTGGCTTGTTCAGGGTTCTCCCGGGACTGCCTGCAAAGCTTTTGCAGTCCCTTTTGTTTATCCCCCTGCTTGCATCTCTCCCAGGCCTTCCTATAGGTTTGCCAACTTTCTCATCACACAAAACCGAACCCCCCTGCCCTGAGGCCCCACCTCCTTTCTCCGAGGCCCTGCCCCCATTCGTTCCATCCCCCCCTCCCTCGGTCACTCGTTCTCCCTCATCCTCACTCACTTTCACTGGGCTGGGGTAGGAGGTTGGGGTACAGGAGGGGGATGAGGGCTCCGGCTTGGGCAGGGTGTTGGGGGTGGGTGCAGGCTCTGGGAGTTTGGGTGCAGGAGAGGGCTCCGGGCTTGGGCAGGGTGTTGGGGGTGGGTGCAGGCTCTGGGAGTTTGGGTGCAGGAGAGGGCTCCAGGTTGGCGCAGAGGATATGGGCTCTGGGATAGGGGTGCAGGCTCTGGGGTGAGGCTGGGGATGAAGGGTTTGGCATGCAGGAGGGGATTCCGGGCTGGGGCAGGCATTTGGGGTTCAGGGGCAGGAGTGTATGGGCTCTGGGCTGGGGGTGCAGGCTTCAGGTAGGGCCAGAAATGAGGGGTTCAGGGTAAACGAGAGGGCTCTGGGCTGGGATGGGGGTTGGGGTGAGGGCTCCAGCTTGGGGTGTGGGCTCTGGGGTGGGGTTGGGGATGAAGGAGGGGGTTCAGGGCTGGGGCAGGTGCTTGGCGTGTGTGTGCGGGCTCCAGGACTTTGGGTGCAGGAGGGGACTCTGGGCTGTGGCACGAGGTTGGGGTGCAGGAGGAGATTCTTGTTGCAGAGTCCCAGCGGCAGCTCCCACGAAGCGGCCACCAGGTCCCTGCAGCCCCTAGGCCAGGGGTGGGCAAACATTTTGACCTGAGGGCCACATCTGGGTAAGGAAATTGTATGGCAGGCCATGAATGCCCAGTGATGGAGGGGGACTTTGTGGGCTGTAGCATGGGGGAAGCTGTATAAGGGATGTTACTGAGGTGGGGGAAAGGGGGACTCATGGGGTGTGGCATGGGGTGGGCTCTATAGGGGCAGGACCGGGGATTCCTAGGGATTCCACCAGCAGTGACACCAAGGTGGCCATACTAGGCACTACAATGGACAGAGGCACCCTAGCTGGGACAGGTGTGGCCCCTGGGCGGTTTTGAGGCTCTTGAGGGTGGGGTCATAGAAGCCCAGGAGGAGATTGGGCGTGCTGCCACGTGGGCTGGGGGCTGCCACATAGGGGCTGGGGTTCCAATCCCAGAAACAGCTCGGTGAAGTCGCACCTGCGCAGGTTGGCTCTGCATGCCAGAAGACGGTGTTCATCAAGGGAATTGTGAGTCAGGGGCTGGGCAGCGCCAGACGGGTGGAGCGGGGCAAGCCCCCGGCCCTGCTCCCCGGTGGGAGCTTGAGGGCGGGATAAAAACATCTGACGGGCCGGAAGCGGCCTGTGGGCCGTAGTTTGCCCATCCCTGCCCTAGGCACATGGGCGGCCAGGGTGGCTCCCTGGCACCTAGGGGCCGCAAGGACTTGTCGGCTGCTTCCAGGAGCCGTGTGGAGCTAGGGCAGGCAGGAAGTCTGCCTTAGCCCCACGCTACCGCTGCACCACCGACCGCACTTTTGATGGCCCAGTCAGCACAGCCACCAGGGTCCCTTTTTGACCGGGCGTTCCAGTCGAAAACCGAATACCTGGCAACCCTACCTGAAGAGCTGATGCACTCTGTTTGGTCAGTGTAATGGAGCAGTTCCCATTTACACGTGCCCAAGAGCTGGCCTAGGAAGTTCAGACAGTCCCTGCTTCAATGTTGCTCCCTAGAGCAGAGGTTCCCAGCTCTTCCTTTGGTTGGACCACCTCTAGGTGCTAGAGCTGATTGGAACATGGGGGTCGGGGGCAGAAGAAAAAAAAAGAAGGCAGAAAAAAAAATCGTTGAAATCCAGAACATTTTCAGCTGAAGATTTTCAGGTGTTTGGTTTCTCCGAAGAAAAATAAGGACCGCAGACACCTTCCACAAAAAGTTTTGTTTTGCCAAAAACTCAATTTCCCCATCAGAAAGTTCTGGGGGAAGATTTCCCACCAGCCCTGTTAGGCATCTCTTCCGTGCTCCGGGCTGTGGACCCTCGACATCAGGGCATGGCACATAGGTAGGGCTCTTCCTTTTCAGTTTTTATTTTATTTAATTTTCTCCAGGAATTCATCGGTGTTTATTACTACAACAAAACAGGTGAAAATTGGTGGAAAAAAACTATTAATTTTTTCTGGGTAAATATTGGGGTTTATTTTGGTGGACGAAAGGATAGGGGGGAAAGTATTCAGTGGATGAATGCTTTGATGAATGGAATTTAATGTGGTTTGCTGCAGAACTAAAACAGAACTCAGAATACAAGGCCACCTCTGAATTTAAGAAAACAATCTCTCTCTAATCCCCAAATAAACCTTTTCATTTGAACAAACAGTTTACTGCTGTAGACTTAGCCTATAAATATTTACATTTAATAACTGGGTCACAGCATTTGCCACGCATACAGTCAACTTCATCCTTTTCTCTTTGTTTTTTAAAAACTTTCAAATCCTTGCTTGTGTTCCGAAATGCACTCTGATACAGATTTTCGTTTTCTTCCTATTTTAGTGGGTCAGATCTTTAAACCGTTTCCTGCTAATGGCTTGAAATGTGTCCGGAGCGGGCGTGACGGTCACCAGTACATTCAGATGCGCAGACACTTTCAGGGCTTGCGTGCGTGCCTGTTTGTTTATTGTGTTTATCTTCTAGCCTCGCTTCCACAGGCAGCTTTGCATAGTCACACACAGATGAGTGTATTCTCGTAATACATATGGCGCATGCATTACGTGGTATTTTCCTAATAAAACAAGTTAATTTATATATATTTGAATGATACAAAAGTAGGGTGAAAATCAGTGGGGGGCGGGAGAGGGGAAGAATAATCCTTTTTGTAAAACCTGGACGTTTTTTGGTAAAAATCGGTTTAAACTGAAAACAAAAGGGCTTACACAGAGAACTCTCTTGACTTCCTGTCCTTTTCTCGCCCTCCCCCATCACCTCCTTTTGTCCCCGTTTTTTTTGCTCTGCAGGGGAGCAGGAACAATTTGTATAATGGGGGTGCTAAGAGCCATTGAACCAAACTGTAAACTGGGTATAAAATGGAAACCCCTTCAAGCCAGGGGGTGGGGCAGCACCCCCAACTCCCCCTGTTCCAGCACCTATGCTGCTCTGTATCGCAAATATATTTTAAATTCCCTTTTATTTTCATTTCTTTCTTGTTCCCCTTCCCTTGGTCCCTCCGTCTCACCCCCCCCGTCCCATCCACTTTTCCTGGTGTCAAACCCCGCTCCCCTCCCCAATCTTCCCGCCATCCCCTTCCCTGGTAGCCATTCTACATCCTCCTAAGGAAGTTTGTTTCACTTGCTGCTGCTAAGTTTGCTGAGAGAGGGTAAGTTAGGGGTACAATCACTCACTCAGTTTTCCCTTCTCCCACTTCCTTTGGCCCTTGACCTCTCCCCCACTCCCAAATTGGGCTCTGTTCTCCTTCCTAGGTGGGCCTACCCTCCAGTTGAGGAACACTGCCCTAGAAGGACCCTTACGAATCCCCACCACCACCCATGCAAACTTTGATATGGAAATTACACCCTCATCAGAAGGAGGCTGAATGGGAGACATGGGCCGATTTTGAAAGGAGTATTATCATGATAAACAGGTAATTCTTTAAAGGGCTGCACAAACAATGCTACAAGGCAATTGTGCGCAGCTGAACTGGGACTCTGGCCTGCGCCAAGGATGCTAGATCCTGCAGCTGTTCGCTCATTCTTATTCTCTGATCGCAGCTTTAAACCCCCCCCCCCATCATACAAAGAAGATCACCCATTGAACTGCAGGCCCACAGCCTACCGGGAAGGCAGGGAACAAAGCACCACATGCAGGGAAGGCATGAAAAAAAGTTTTAATGCTTTTTAAAGGGTTAGAAATAATTGCAAAGGGAGAGAAGGAACCAGGAAGCACCCGAGGTCCTGAAGAATGGGCGCTCTGTTCTTAGAAGCACTTCCTGTGGACAATGGAAGGGCCAGCTTCGTCGTATTCTGGTTTGCTGATCCACATCTGCTGGAAGGTGGAGAGAGAGGCCAGGATGGAGCCTCCGATCCAGACGGAGTATTTACGTTCAGGGGGGGCGATGATCTGTCGAAACAATTGCAGACAGGATCCGGTGAAACAAGGTTGCACACTTCCACAAGCCAGTTATGGTACGGACCCCTAGGCATACAGACTAAGAGCTGGTCTACTCTTAAAAATTAGATTGACCTAGCTACGTTGCTTGGGGCTGCGAAAAATTTCATACCCTGAGCACCCATAGTTAGGTCGAACTAACCCCCAGTGGAGACGCAGCTAGGTTGCTGGAAAAATTTTTCCGTCGACCTACCCACAGCCTCTCGGAGAGATGGATTAACTACAGTGACAGAAAAACCCCTTCCGTCAGTGTAGGAAGCATCCACACTACAGCAGCACAGCTACAACCGGAGTTGTAGTGTAGACATGGCCTTAGACAGACAGGTCTGACCCTACAAAGTGCCAAGTGCCCTGCATTCCCTTTGAGCTGAATGCAAGGGGAGGGTCTGACCCAAAGGTCATTGAAATCAATGGGAGTCTTTCCAGTGACTCCACCTGGCTTTGGATCAGGCCCTAACGGCATGCTCCACCTCACAGGGTTGGACCCATAAAAAGCAAACCAGTTTCTGTTACTGCATGTGCTGACTTGGAATCAGTGGTAGGTAATTACTTCTCCTTATAAGCTATAGGAGAAATTTTTTAAAGTTCCTAAGGGATTTAGAAGCACAGACTCTTTGGGACAGGGAGTTTTTGTCTATATTTGTACTGCCCCTAGCAAAGTGGGTCCTGGTACATAGAGGATCAAACTATGGATGTGAAATGCTAGTCATCCGCACGACCTTCTAAATGTGGGAAAACAAAGGCTCTACATGGATATTTTGATTTACTCTCACTGGGAAAAGTTTTACTGCCAAACTTTTTCTGAAGTAATTCTGCGTGTAGGGCAGGGGTTCTCAAACTTCATTGCACCGCGACCCCCTTCTGACAACAAAAATTACTACACGACCCCAGAAGTGGGGACTGAAGCCTGAGCCTGCCCAAGCCCCCTGCCTTGGACAGGGCGGGAGGGGAGGACAAAGTCAAAGCACCACAGCCCCGTGCGGGGATCCTGTAACCTGAGCCCCACCATCCAGAGCTGAAACCCTCAGGCTTCGGCTTTGGCGCCACGCAGGAGGGCTCATCAAGTCTAACACTAGCCCTGGCGACCCCATTAAAACGGAGTTGCAACCCACTTTGGGGTCCTGATCCTCAGTTTGAGAACCGCTGGTGTAGGGAGAGAAAAGCCCAAGCCGCTGCATAGCTAAGACGTACTTTAATCTTCATTGTGCTGGGAGCCAAGGCTGTGATTTCCTTTTGCATCCTGTCCGCGATCCCAGGGTACATTGTGGTGCCCCCGGAAAGGACGTTGTTGGCATACAGATCCTTACGAATGTCGATGTCGCACTTCATGATGGAGTTGTAGGTGGTCTCATGAATTCCGGCAGACTCCATGCCTGCGGGGAAACAGCACATGATCAGTGTTGTATTAAACAGGCAGGGACTGCTCACCAGCACCTTTCCTCCTTCGAAGTCTGGTCCATCTCCCTCTGGAGTCCGTGGAGGTTGCTCCATTGATTGCAGTGGGAGGTGCATCAGGACATCAATGCATACATAACCTTCTTCCCTTGTAACCTGAATCTTCATGTGCACTTAGCTAGTGGTGGGGTTGCTTTACACAGGCCTGTGAATAGTTACTACCGTGATCAGTACTTTATATAAGTGACAGATTGCCCTAGGGTCAAGCAGCAAATCCAGCCCCTGTACTTAGATTGAGAACTCTTTAGGGACTGTTTTTTGGTTTGGCATTTGTACAGCACCTAGCACCTGGGCACCACAGCAATACAAATAATATATATGCACTGTCTATTGTGGAGCCATGGCTGCATCTTCTATCCCCAGGCTGAGAGGTTCTAATTAAATCCAAAGGCCAAGCTCTGCTCTCATGTACACCAATGAAGCTTTCAGTGACATCTGCCTTGAACCCACATAACCAAGCAGAGAGTCTGGCTCTCCTCCTTTTCTCCTATTCATGGCAATTAGAAGAGAAAACAAACCATGATCACCTGAGGAAGTGTACCCTCTTAAATTTGCCTCAAGCATTTCAAGAGAGAGTCCCACTGTGGAAAATATGGAATGTAAAAGGGTGGGAGAAGATGTTACTAGTATAACCCCATCCCATCTGTCCCAGTATTTAAACAGATGGAAAAAATAAATAACCCAACCAACCACTAGGAGGGTGGTGAAGCACTGGAATGGGTTACCTAGGGAGATGGTGGAATCTCCTTCCTTAGAGGTTTTTAAGGTTAGGCTTGACAAAGCCCTGGATGGGATGATTTAGTTGGTGTTGGTCCTGCTTTGTGCAGGGGGTTGGACTAGATGACCTCCTGAGGTCTCTTCCAACCCTGATATTCTATGATTCTATGAACCTACTCTCCCTTTCCCCCTCTCCTGCCATATCAGTTAATATATTTAGAAATGGGCTCTACCCAACCCATCAGATCCAAACAGCCTCACGCTCTGGATCCAGATCTGAAAGTTGCAGAATCTTTAAATGAAAAGGGGCTGGGATGGAATGGACCCTCACCAATGAAGGACGGTTGGAAGAGGGTTTCTGGGCAACGGAAACGCTCGTTGCCGATGGTGATGACCTGACCATCAGGCAGCTCGTAGCTCTTCTCTAGGGAGGAGGAAGAGGCAGCTGTGGCCATCTCGTTTTCGAAGTCCAGGGCCACATAGCACAGCTTCTCCTTGATGTCGCGCACGATTTCTCGTTCAGCTGTGGAAGGCAGGAGCAAGCACTGTTAGCTTCGCAGCTCAGACACAGTCTCTGTTCCACTGGGCCGAGGGTGGGGAGCACCAAGCAGTGATGGAGCAGAGCTGTCAGAACTACGGGGCCCATTTTCATTTAACCATGAGAGTTGATTAACCAGGGGAACAAGCTACCCAGGGAAGTGGTGGATTCTCTGTCCCTTGTGGTCTGCAAATCAAGTCTAGATGCCTTTCTGGAAGATGCTTTTACCAAACACAGATTACTGGGCTCAATACAGGGGTAACTGGAGACAACTGAATAGTCTGTGATATACAGAAGGTCAGACTAGATGATCCCTTCTGGCCTTAAACTTTACGAATTTAGTCTGGCCTGATGTCATGAGATGTGACCTCTGCCAGCAAAGAACTGTGTCGTCATTAAATATTGTCCCCCATCTATGACTTCCTTTTGGCCCCCCAATCACAAGCCTCACGTCACCCTCTAGCGCCTCATTAAATCTCATTAAATGCCACACCTGTTGCCTCATGCCTCATGTTGCCTCGTGATCAGAATCTTCCCCACTCCCTCTAGATACCGAGGGCACCTTCTCTCCACAGTGCTCCGAGGGATCCATTGGCTCAAAAAGCTGAGTTTACCCACTTGGCACTCATTAGCCTGTCTCCCACCCCCAGGTCACTGTGCTGAACCCACAGAGACCAGACCAAAAGCTCCCCTTCGTACCAGTGGTGACGAAAGAGTAGCCTCTCTCCGTGAGGATCTTCATGAGGTAGTCCGTAAGATCGCGACCAGCCAGATCGAGACGCATGATCGCATGGGGCAGAGCATATCCTTCATAGATGGGGACGTTGTGAGTGACACCATCCCCGGAGTCCAGAACGATACCTGGAGACAATGGAAAGAGTGGAGTTAAGAGAGGGTCTGTGCATCTGCTGGCCCTGCGTCTCTCTTACGTGCAGTGAGCAAAGAGAAACACGTGCATCAGTTATTAACATAATAATTTCGCTCCTCACAACAAGCTGAGCTCTTTGGGGAGGAAGTATGGTCCAGTGGTTGGGGCGCTAGCATAGGACATGGGAAACCCACATTCAAATCCCTGTTCCACCACAGCCTTCCTGTGTGACCTTGAACAAATCATTCTGTGCCTCAGTTCCCCATCTGTACCATGGGAATAACAGCACTGCCCTGCCTCACAGGGGTATATGAGTATAAATATGTTAAAGTTTGTGAGGCCCTAAGATCTCTACCTCTCTAAATACCTTAGATTGGCAAAGAGAGGGTCATTTGATTTAAAATACTTTTGCCCCCAACAGGGCTCAATCCTCTGCTCCAGTATGTAAAAGAGGAAGATGGTAGCAGGAAGTTAGAATAACTTTGTGATGCATGGATAGATATCCCTGGCACGCGTGCCAGCCTGTACACCCAGGGGACGTGTTCAAATAGAAGGGTTTGCCTGCCTCTGCCCTCCCAGCTGGCTAGCACAGACACTACCGTCACTAACAAGTTCCAGCCAGGGGCAGCTCAGGACATATTGTGCTCTTGCCGGGAGAAGCAGCAATATATGCTGCTCTGAGGCCCCCTGACCTCCTATGAGAAAGCTTATTCTGTGCCATCAGGAGATCAGTTATAGGGGACACAGCTGCCAGCATCCCTGCTCCATCTCAGAGTTGCTCCCCAAAAGAGCAGGATTTAGGCGGACCAATAGTTTGTGTGTCTACCCAATAGTGGATTTAAAATGTCCTGAGAAAATGCAGCTCCCATTGAATTCGGTGAGAATTGTGGGTGCCCAGCGCTTCTGCAAAATCAAGCCAACAGCACATACCCGACATCCGTGGCAGAGGAGGGAAGAGAACTACTCACCAGTAGTACGGCCAGACGCATAGAGGGACAACACAGCTTGGATTGCAACGTACATGGCGGGGACGTTAAAGGTTTCAAACATGATCTGAAAAGAATACCCATTCAAATGTTAAAGGTCAGTGCACTGCAGGAGGTGGAATGCGCTCAGCACTTTTATATGCAACGCATTCCGAAGTGCATTGCTGACTCTGCGCAATGTCCGATGCGTGCGCACACACCAATCTAGAGATAGGAGGGTGCTGAAATGCAAGACGTGCTGCTGCTATCACAGAAACACCTGGGGCGGTTGGGTCCCACAATGCACCCAAAAGCCCAGTGAACGTAGGTTGAGTTTTCGGTATCCAAACTCTTCAACCGCTATCTGGGCTGGGGCTCGGCTGGGTAAATAGAGAATTATGTCATCTACTGCGACAGCAGAACCTCTGGGTTCCTGATCTGCTGGTTATGGATATTCTCCGTGTGGTGTGGACAGGGGACATCACCCATAGCTAAGAGCAAGATCTAAGGGCATCCCATTCTACAGGTGGACCAGCACCTCCCACAGCTCAGCTGTATTTCTCCAAACAACTTCCAAGAGGGGATCGCGTTGGCATTTGCCATCTAACCAGTTGTGGACCATTTTTCTCCACCAATAATATCAGCAAAGGTGGACATCAGGCAGCTAAAGCAAAGCTCTTCAACTATGTATCTAGCTTCTCAGATCCCAACACAGATGGGATGTTTTGAGGACTCCATAAGAGCAAGAGTCCCCCCCACCAGTATACAGTCTGGTTAGATTTCCCCCCGGATGGGACAGTGCCTACCATGAGACTAATGGAGGGAACGTTCCAGGAAGTTGATGTTTTACCTGGGTCATCTTCTCACGGTTCGCCTTGGGGTTCAGAGGTGCTTCTGTGAGAAGGGTGGGGTGTTCTTCCGGAGCCACTCGTAATTCATTGTAGAAAGAGTGGTGCCAGATCTAGGCCGGAGGAGACAAAACGACAATGGTAGCTCAGACTCCGTGCTGAAGGATCAGTTCTTCTAACTGTTTCCATGGAGGGAACGGATATGGGCCTGTCTGCACTGGGGATTCGCACCGGTTTCAGCCATCAGTGCAGCAGCACCCAGGCAAACTCCTCGTGTACAATGGCTAAACTGAAACTTGCACTGGCACAGCCTACCCCAGTTTAAAGCAGATGTAAATGCGACTGGTGCATGTGGCGGCTTTGCCCTGTCCACACCAGGGGTTGGCAGCAGTGTAACTATGCTGGTGACTGGAATCGGGATAAAGCCACAGCATGGACCAGACTTCAGTCGAGAAACAGGCCTGAGTTGGAAAATTCAGACTCATCCACATTAACCCCTTCAGCCCAGAATTAAGCTGCAGCTAGAATGCAGCCACAAGACAGCAGCATGGGAGTGAAGCAAAGAGTCAGATTTTGGGGCCCGGTCCTACCTCCATCCACCCATCCAGATCTGAGATTAAAACTAAGGACTTGATTTATGATAAAAGGGAACTGAATTTGTACAGCTGGGCTAAAATACAAGCTGGGGTCTGCAGTGGGAAGGAGGGGAAGTGACCATCCATCGGGTGTGTAAGCCACATGAATGAGAGGTATTGATTAGGATGGTTCAGGGGGGAATAGCTAAGAGAGATAAGAGGACGTTAAGCAAAGGAGAATACTGGCTGTACCTCAGGAAACACTTCCTGAGGCTGTAAAGTCATCTCCCCAATGAATGGGGCAGTGGACTGGACAAAGCCCTGAAAATTAGAGGGGTTTCTGTAGCTGCCATTATAGCATCTGTGTAATACACCCGTTAAGTTTGTGCCATGTCCCCCTCTACTGGCTGGCCCCCATGGCGGATAACAGCCTATTACTGTCAGCAACTGATGGAGTCATTCCTTTAGCTCAAGCGGGAGAGGTCTGTGGTTTGGAGATAAAGGGTAAAGGATCCAACCCTTGCTGATGACCCATAGTGGAGGCTGTTATGTAAATGCTGTAGAAAACAGTCCTGCATTGGCCACAGCTGATGTAAAGACTTCGGTGTTGGACCCAACAATAAAAAATTCACGCAACTATCACTGCCACAGTCATTGGCCAACATGCTGGGAACCACCATAGCCAAAAGTGTGAGCGGCTACACCTTGAGCCAAAGAGCCAGCCTCCCTAGCGGGGGCTGTTAAACTCATCCTCTGAGATCAGGCACAGACAGGGGACTTGCAACACCATCTCCAGCGAGTAACGCGAGCACATTTTGAACTTAGGAAAGGAAAATTAAAAGAATCCTTGACTGACTCACTGGTTTTTCTATTAGACTCCCCAGAAGAGTGTATTCTTAAAGGCAAATGGGTGCAAATGATCAAAACCATTTGAAAAATAACAGTGGAGAAAGTTTGGTGTTTTTTTTGTTTTTTTGGCCAATTGAGTTTAAAGGAGAACAAGAGCTCCCTGCCCTACCTTCTCCATGTCGTCCCAGTTGGTGATGATGCCATGTTCAATGGGGTACTTGAGAGTAAGGATTCCTCTCTTGCTTTGAGCCTCGTCCCCTACGTAGCTGTCTTTCTGGCCCATACCCACCATCACACCCTAGAAAACAACAAGGGAGATGTTAACACCCAAGCTCACCTCCATCAGGCAGAAGAAAACTGTCCAGTAGCTCAGATACGCACACTGATCCATACGCCTATTTATCTTACCAACATTGGCAGCAGAAATATTGGGCAAAACCTGAGGTTCTTGCTCAGTTTTCATTCAGTCCGACCTTAGGGCCAAACTAATGGGCTCTAATGAGACTGTTCCCAGATGAACGTGTTATTCAGCCACTATTTGCACCTGTGGAGTTTATTCCTGCTTGAAACTGGGGTGAGCTGTGCCAGTGCAAATTGCAGCATGGCCTGTCTACACTGATGTCACTGTACCAGTGGCTGAAACTGGGATAAATTCACGGTGTAGGCAGGCCTCCCTCCGTGGAGCAGCAACAGTATCAGAATCAGGCCCTTAGAAATGGCTTAAGGCCAGATCCTGATCTCCGGTTAGTCCAGAATCCATGGAGCTGCTTTGGAGTTACTCCAGATTCACAGCAGCACAGCCCAGCTGAGAATAAGACCCAATCAATAATCGTTTTTATGGCCAAATTCATCGGTTACCTGCCACAGATTTACATCAGGGATACATTTGGCCCTTAGAATACCCCTCTTTGCAGCAATCTTGTTGCTTTTACACATGGGAATGAAACAACATTAAAAACTTTCCTTGGCGTTGGCAGAATGACACAGCGGCAGCCAGGTGCAGCGGACTGAACACTGGGCTGGGCACCTGAAAGTCCTGAGTCCCAACTTCATCTCTAACACTGGACTCAGGCCTGCTCCCAATGGGGGTCAATTGGAGTTTTGCTATTAAGCAAAGAACAGGGTCAGGGCTTACCACTGGCTATGGAGTCTTGGCATTGCCATTTAATCTGTACAGGTCTGTCTACACTGCATTGTAAACTCAGATCTGCAGACCCGGGCTTGCGGACTCAGTGTTTCAAAGCCTGCTCTTGAGCATCCACACTGCATCATAAACTTGGGTTTACAATTGCTGGACCTGGGTCTCACAGCTGTGCTAACGCATCCATACTGTGCCAGGCAGACCTTCTGTCTCAGGTCTGCAGCTTGAACTGCATCCACACTGCAAAGTGGCAGGGTTGGACCCGAGTCACAGTGGGACGCAGGCTCTGAACGCCCACCCCAGCAGAATCCTAGGGCACAGATTCTGAACACCTGCTGTCTTGAACCAGTCGAAAGACTAAGGTGTCCAGCTCCAGTCTGGATCACCCTGATATTGGACTATAACCCAATGTCTATAACTGTAGGGGGGAGGGATAGCTCGGTGGTTTGAGCATTGGCCTGCTCAACCCAGGGTTCTGAGTTCAATCCTTGATGGGGCTATTTAGGGATCTGGGGCAAAAATTGGGAATTGGTCCTGCTTTGAGCAGGGGGTTGGACTAGATGACCTCCTGAGGTTCCTTCCAACCCTGATATTCTATGAACCTATGGAACTAATTTGGAAAGAACTCTTTGCAACTCTAAAGCTCACCATCTCTACTATGAAACTGACCTAAGAATTTTATTCAAGTCTGTATGTATAATGATCTTTTTACCTATACTCTCTCTTTTCTTTTTTAATAAATTTTAGTTTAGTTCATAAGAATTGGCTGTAAACATGTATTTGGGTAAGATCTGAAATATTTATTGACCTGGGGGGTAATGTGCCTGGTCCTTTGGGATTGGTAGAACTTTTTATATAACGAACAAGATTTTCAGTAATGCTCATCATATTTGACTTGGCTGTCTGGGTGGGAGCCCAAGGTTGGATTGTTTTAAGGGAACTGTATTTTTGGCTTCTGGGTAACCAGTAAGATATTGTAGGAGCTGTTTGGTTGCTGGCTTGGTGAATCTAATTATTAGAATAATCACCAGTGTGGGAGATTGTCTGCCCCATTCTTTGCAGTTTGCCCTGATTGAGCAATCTCAGTGTGGCCCCCCCAGTCCATGTATGGACACAGGGCCATCCTTAGCTATTCTGGGGCCCTACACAGCGCCCCAGACCTCCGAGCAGAGATGGGGGGGCTGGCTTGAGGGGCAGAGAGAAACCTCACCCCCAGCACTCACCGATGGCGCGGCTGGGGCCGGGTCATTGCACTTCCCACTACCGGTGAGTGTAGGCTCTGCCCTGCTGCAGTCCTCGGGGCGGGAAGAGGCGGGGCGGAGGCTTGGGGAAGGCACGGAGTGGGGCTGGGGCTGGGGCTGAGCAGTGGTGGGAAGAGGCAGGGCTGGGGCAGAGGCGGGGCAGGGGCTGGAGCAGCACGCAGCTGCGCAGGGTACCACAAAATGTGGTGCCTCAAATTTCCTGGTGCCCTACGCAGCTGCATGCTTTGCGTAAGGGTCAGGACAGCCCTGTGTGGATGGAAGAGGGGCTTGGGTGTCAGAGCCTGGGCTTAGTGTGCAATGTGTCTCTCTCTCCTTTGCTCCCATCTGTAAAATGGGGATAATAATAGGTACCTGCTTCCTGGGGCATTGTGAGGGTTGGTTAGTTAAATGCCTGTGCAGCATTTTGAGGCCAGTGAGAGCTAAGTAACAATAAGTAGATTAAACAATCAGAGGCAGCTGCTTTGACTCTGCAATCATTGGGGGGTAAAAGCCCTCTTCCCTCAGATCCCAGGGCAAGATGCAACTCCGGGCACCAGCAGCTCTAGAGATACTCCCATCTCAGAGCTGTAAAACTCTGATTCAATCCGTGTGCCAAGCCAGCCAGCAGGAGCAGCAAGCTGACAGCAGCTGGCCCTCTGCCCAGCGCTTGGGCTGCAGCTTTCTGCGTCAGCTGCAGGCTGGCCAGTTTCACAGGTAGAATGCCGAACGCAGCAAGCAATGTTACAAAGACATGCTGAGGCTACCACTGCCACCGATTGGGTTACCAGGCCAACACAGCCCCGAGGATGTGACTCTGGAGAGCGTACCATGCTCATCCTAGAAAACTGCCCTTCCGTTAAAAAGAAAAATCAGAAGGTTCCCCCTCAGACCTACCCCCCATCTTTAAATTCACGGTAACTCCACTGATGCCAGTGGGGTTGTATCAGCAGACACCTGGAGTGGCTTTCAGAGGAGAACCTGGTCCATGATCTTCATTTCAGGCCACTGAGGATTCACCCAGTTTCACTACCACTGGGATGGTTTTCTCAGCTAGGACTAAAGCCTGCCCTGGAGATGGTAAAGCAAAGTCCAGTGATCGGCTATACTGAATGCTTCAGAAAGACTGAATACCCTGTGTATCATGAGTAACACACCCTGGAGCACTCTGACAACGGCAGTCTCAAGTCAGCTTCTGGCTCCAGACAGGAGGAGAGCATATACCTAGTGTCTGTCCAGACATTCCTGTACACCAGTAATGCCAAGAAAGACAGTAGCAGGACACAGCCCAGGAATGTCATCTGAGCAGGGGGTGAACAGCAGGTTCTGTGGCCGCAGAATGGGGGCCTGCTCCTATAGTGCCAGACAGGTGCACAGTACTTTGTTAACAAACAAGAACAGGCTGACTCCCTGCCTTAAAGATTTTATGATTTAAGCCAAGTCAAGAGCAACAGGGGGAGATCACGAAGGAAGAATTGAGGGTGGGAAAGACTATGTGACCTGAGTTCAGTTGGAAGAGGCTCACATGCACATCTTGAGAGTTAGTTTTATCATATATAAAGTAATTTACAACTAAGATTCCTTAAAGGGCTTCCACTGGGCAGAGCTTTCCTTCTGGATCCTCCTTGCTTTCATGAACACACGGGCCAAAGGCTCACAGTCCTTGCTCTTCCCCCCAAAATCAGCTCTCGCATGCAGCCCCAGCACTCCTACCCCTTTTACATTCTTGGTCTGGACGCTGAGTTATCATCAACCCCAGTGGGATCAGACGACCAATGTACTAACTCTAACCCTAACCCTAACCACACCCCAGGTCCCTTCCCTCCTCCTCAACTGCATTCCCTGGAATATCCAATCCTCCTGAAGCATTTAGAAGCTTACAGGACAGGAGACATTTCCATCTTAGTTAAGCTCTGGAACAGGTTCCCTAGGGAGGTTGTGGATTCCCTATCACTGGAGGTTTTTAAGAACAGGTTGGACAAACACCTGCCAGGGATGGTCTAGGTTGACTTCATCCTGTCTCAGCGGGAGGGGCTGGACTAGCTGAATAAATTTGGGTTTAAGAGTGCTTTACAAACATTCATTAAGCCTCACAACACTCCTTAGGAGGCAGGGCAGCACCAGCCCCATTTTAGAGAGGGGTAAATTGAGGCACGGAGCAGTTACAGACATTTTCAGAAGCATCCCACGCATTTTGGAGGCCCAACTCAAGGCCCTTTAAGCCTGACTTTTTCCAAAGTGCTGACCACCCGCCACTCCAGCCGAAGCCAATGGGAGCTGCAGGTGCTCAGCTCCTCTTCAGATCACTCCCGGGACATCTCAGATTCAGCCCTCAAGAACTGGGGCATGCAAAAATCAGCCATCGCTTTTGAAAAATGTTGGCTTCAGCCTCTTGCCCAAAGTCTGCCACAATGCTGGGAACCCCAGGGTCCTGACTCCTCTGTTAGTCGTATTGCCGTCGGAGTCTTAGTCATGAACCTGCCCCCGTTGTGCTAATTGCTGTACAAACACGGAACCAAAAGACAGTCCCTGCCCCAATGGGCTTACCAACCTTTACATTAAGATTCCATTTGTACAGGATTAATACATGACTCTGAGATGTTACAACCACGTTCTAGGCATGAGCTAGCGATGCTTATCAGCACATCAGCAGAACGTGTTATAGATGGCTATAAGCAACCCACTGACCACTTGGACTCTATAAAAAAATTAATCAGCCACTGATCAAAACACATATTAATCCTATGTCAACCCTTGACACATGGAACTGTAATATAAAAGTTGGCCAACAATTCATCAGATTTTAGGGCCTGATTAGGATGGATTGGCTGGATCATCAACCAGGCTGGTATTGTCCAAGCCCAACATGCGATGAACATGAAAGAGCATCTCAACTCAGTCCACCCTGGCCCTGATTATGCAAGTATTTTCCACAGCATTCCCCTGGATTGAATGGGACTTCCCCATGCCTCTTGGCTCAGGCCGACAGTATTGTCTTATGCGGAGCGGGGGGTCAACTGCCATTGGGGTACTGCACAAACCTGGTGACGAGGGCGACCCACTATGGATGGGAAGACAGCGCGTGGGGCATCATCACCGGCAAAGCCAGCCTTGCACAGCCCGGAGCCATTGTCACAGACCAAGGCGGTGGTCTCCTCTTCACACATGGCGGAGCTGAGAGATGCTGGAATTCAGAAGCACCTGGAAGAGGCAGAGATGAAGGGGAACATTAAAAATTACATGCGGCTCTGAATGGCTAGTCAAGGATTGGACCGAACGCCACACTCAGCTCCACCCATCATACCGCAGAGGAGTCAACAGAGTGCTACAGGGGAGAGCGGAATTGAACCCCACATTTTCAAGGAGTTCAACTGAGAAAGCAAGTTCACAAAAGCTACATAAGCACGCACTGGAGCCTCAGCTGATGCGAATCCATGTAGCTCTGCTGAGATCAATGGAGTTACAGCAATTTTCCTCCACTACGGGTCTGGCCTACTGAATGCAAAGATCCTACGGACTATATATTTGGTCACATACAGAGGCAGGTGAGATTCAGATCACTGGGTCTATATTCACTCAGACAGCTTTATCTGTGTCGGTCACTGCAGGGCCCCCTAGGCATGTAAAACAAATGATTATTCATCAATCAGAAAATTCAGTCACGAAAAGGCTACACCAGTGATTAGAACCATCTGGCAAAGGCTCAGCCAAATGAAATGAGCCTTACGCCTTACCCCAAAAGCTGCAGCGGGTACATTTTCAAGC
The DNA here is from genome assembly GCF_009764565.3 of Dermochelys coriacea. Taxonomy (NCBI): domain Eukaryota; kingdom Metazoa; phylum Chordata; order Testudines; family Dermochelyidae; genus Dermochelys; species Dermochelys coriacea. Next base: position 13,195,507 of record NC_050093.1, read on the forward strand.
CAGAAGGGACCATTACGACCCACCTTGCCTGGCCTTCTGCAGAACACAGGCCAGAGAGCCTCACCCAGGGAGTCCTTCATCGAGCCCATAACTCCGGTTTGGCCTAGAGCCAATCTCCTAGAAAGAGACCCAGTCTTGACTTAAAGAATCCAGCTGATGGAGAATTCACCACACCTAGTGATTAATTACCCTCACATTTGACGTTCTTAACCTTATTTCCACTCTGGATCTGATGACCAACCAGAGGAGGAGCGTTCTACAGCCTTCCATTGCGGTCACCCTGCCTCCAGCTCTCAGTAGCTCACGCCTAAGAGCTGTTAGGAGAAGCACCTCAGTTAGACTCAGCTGCTGAGATGGACTATGGGGAGAGAGGCCTCCTCTAAAGTTGCCAGCTCCAAAACCTTGCAGCCAATGCCTTGGCTTGCACTTGGAAGCAGAGAGGATACCTGGGCCTTGTCCAGAGCACAGGTGTCACAGGCCTGCACTAAACAGGCACCCCCCAAAAGTCACCTTTTAGGGGCACCTTTGGAAGCCAAGTCAAGAGACCTAGGTTTGATTTCTTCCTGCAGAGGCTGGGAGCGAATCAAAGAAACTAGAAATGGAGGAGACACGGCGACCTGGGGCACCGTGTGCATGTTGTTAAAGGTGGTCTAACGGGTCCTTTTTGGAGACTAGCCTCAATTCTTCTCTCAGCTGCAGCAGCAAAGTCCCATCGAAGGGACTTCAAAGGGGTTGCAGTGGAGGGAGAGTCAGATTCACCCCACTCCCTTTAAGGAAGTTCCTTTTGAGAATCTCCCTATGCTGATAGGGCCTGCACTACAGAAGTCAATGGGAGTTTTGCCACTGACTTACGTGAGCATAGGTTGAGGCTCTTCAAGAGGCGTGGTCCATGCCATAACAGATGGACCCAGCTCAACGAGGAGGTGCAAACTCTGCGGCTGACAGCAGCTATGTAGTGAAGGGAACGTCAAGGGGATTCGGCTCTCACAGTTGAAAGCTTGAATGAGAGAACGTCCTGGGTCGGACAGACAAGGCCCACGTGAAGGCCGGGAATCAGAGAGATATTAGAAATGAACCTGCTAAAGGGGGAGTTTTAACATCATTTACCTAGTTGGCAATAGGAAAAAACAAATCAATGGTTCAGAGAGGGATAATCCACCGTGGAGCTGGATATAGGTTTTAAACATCCGCCCAACTTCGGCGGAGCTTCCTTTGATACAAGACCAGGCATAACTATAAAAAGTCTCCAAGCCTAACTGGCTTTTTACTACAGCCCATTGGTAAAAATTAACACAGACATAACAACATCACTATTGGCATCAATATAACCAGAGATGGGCCAAAGGCCCTGTCTGTCCATCATTCAGTGTGTGGCCCAGTGGTTTGTATTTTGTTTTAAACTGCATTGCATGTGCGTTAGTTTGTACAGCTGACACCTGGCCAGATGTGCAGTACTGCACACATGGAAGAGAAAAGTGTCCAGCCACAAATTGCAGGGAGACTCTGGGCTCGTACTATGTACCTGATAACTCAGTTTAAGTCAGAGAAGTTTCTCTGAAGTTACACAGCAGAATCTGGCCCCTTGTATATAAATAACAAAGCAAGCCATACAATGGCTCATTGTCTTTTAATGAGTTAGTTTCCTCATTTGCCCTGTACTTGATAATGCTGACCCCTTGATGGACAGCCAAAGTGGGGAGATTAGAGATGCCTGGTTTAAATGTACTGCTGTTATGTCCAGGAACCTGTTAGCAGAAAGCAGCTGCACATTAGAAATACAGGGCTTGAATCTTCTCTCAAAGCACCAACTTCAGTACAGTTACCTGTGATGGATGCCAGAGCTCACATCCCAGAGGGATGTAATGGGGGATTCCTGACCAGCTGATAGCATTGCAGAGAAGCCCACCAGGGAAGAGATTGGGGAAGATGACTTGCAGCGTTGCAGCATTTCTGGGCAGCCTGGGGGAAATCATGCTAATGTACATTTCACTGCTTCCCTCAGACCCTTTTAAAAGCCGTGGGCCAGATCCTCAGCTCCAATGGAGCAATGTCCATTTACATCAGCTGAGGATTTGCCCACCCACAATTGCTGGAAAACAGTCATTCCAGGAATTACTCAGACCCAGTGGCAGGCTAATTATACCTCCTGTTTAAGCTTTTGGAGAGTATTTTATAAAAACTATATAAAGTCCTCTAGCCTGTGTCATGCAGGAGGCCAGTCTAGATGAACTAATGGTTCCTCCTGGCCGTAGACTCTATGAATCAAACCAGACTGAATTCCAGCCAAAGTCCTAGCTCTTTTACTGTCAAATCTACTGAGCCAAACGTCTCATCTTTCCCTAAAGCAGAAGGCTAATCCATCATCTAGATACCCACAATGCATTAATTTAGTCTATCTAATTTGGGGGCCTGCTTGGTTTTAAAAGAAAAGTTAATAGCAATAATAATGCCGGGCTCAGACTTATCTATTATCCCAAAGCAATTTACAAAGAAGGTCAGTATCATTTCACAGATGGGGAAACAGAGGCAATCCTGAGTCCCAAACCAGTGCTCCATTCATGAGGCCACACTGCCTCCCCGGTAGTCCTTATTCATAGCCAAGGGTGGCAAAGCGAATAAGCTCTCCAGGGCCAGGGTTCGCATCTTTCTCCTAGAGTGATCAATGCCTGGTTGATGCTACAGGACTAGAAATAATAATCCATCTTGCAGTCCTTACTCATGCAAATCTCCCACTAAAGTCAGTGAGAGTTTGCTTTGAGTGTGATCCCTGATGGAAGAGACCTGCCCATGAAATTAGCATAATATTTGACACCCCAGCATCCAATGAAAAATCTACTGTAAAAAAAAGAAGCATGAAGAAGTTAATATGATTGGTCAAAATTAATGCATGCGAGCCCAGATTCTGATCTACCTGTGCAAGTCACAGAGGAGTTACTCCTGAGTCATGCTAGCGTAAGTGTAATCAGAATTAGGCCCCCCGGGTCCAGTCAATGCGATGTATACATTTCAGTGAAACTGGTAGCGTATGATATACCTCTGTAGACATTTATGCATGTTGTATGGTCTGGAATCACACTACATGTGTGAAATATTTCTGTAGTCAGTCAGATTCTCTTCAATTCCACCGCCTTCGATAGGAATGATGCTAGATTTATGCTGATGGAATTGAGATCAGAATCTGGTCCAATCCGACTTCAAATCGCTGTAAATCAGGGAAGAATCTGACCCTTTGTCTTTAGTTTAGCCATACATCTCTCTAGAAAAGAGATATCTTTTATCTCTCTAGGATAAAAGCAGAAATAAAAACATTGGCAATTCTGTTGCGGGGGCAAAAGGGGAGAGAAATATTTCTCCTTTAAACCTCACATTGGCTCTTAATGCCTCAGCTTCCTGGCAGCATCAGTGGGGTAAACATGACACCCCCCCCCTTAACTGCAGCAGTAACATTGAGCTATTCCTCCAGCACACTGGAAGACAGAGGGCTAGATGCTGATTTCATGTACACAGGTGCCAGTCTAGAGTAAGCTTAATAGCTTCTGTGGAAACCAGCATCTGACTCTAGCCTACATTCCTGAGGTTAACTTCTCCACTTTGAACAGCCCTATAAACTATGGTTTCTCCCTGGAGGATATTGCAATTCCCCTTCAAGACAAATTCCCCGTTATAAGAGACCACAGAGGCATGAAAGCAGTTATCAGCTCTCTGAGAAACACGGGCAGTTTTCCTTTTATCCAGTTTGCAACGGTCCCTGATGTCCATAATTCTTTATCAGCATGAATCAGAGTCTGAGACAAACCACACTGGGGCTCCAGTAAACACAAACATGAGGCTACATCACAGGCTTTTCCAAAAATGGAAATAGTTTTCCCAACTCCTGGTTTGCAGAAGGCCACTCCCAACATTTCGCTTCCTGTCTGGAGACAACGTGGAGGAGCTCCTACAATAAGATGCAGCCCAGAGGAGGGGGAGACAAAGCTGTCTGCATTTACCACTGGGCCGTGTCAATTTCAGTTCCCACTGAAGACAACAGAGCATTATTAAGAACAAGTGGCCAATAAGAAACAGGTGAAACTGGTCAACTCAAATGATCTGTTGTATGGATAAGATTAATAACACTCCTTCCCCACAACTGAGAGAGCCCCGCTCTTCAGCCCCACCCACCAAGTTCTGGTTTTCGTGTGTCACACAAGTCTGTCTCATCAAGGGGGCTCAGCACCTTGCAGATGGGGCTCTGCTGCCTGTCTTTTCATCTGTTTGTAAGTGCCAAGCACACACGCTGTAAACAATGCACCATAGCAGCAGCCCACTTTGCTGCTGTGTTAACTTTCCTATTGGAAAACCAGAACTGTAACAACATGAGCGTGCAAATCACAGCAGCCCAAAACGTAGATTCAGCCTGGCTTCTCCAGGCATTCTAGGAAAATTGCAGAAGTCAAAGTCTTTCCTGCTTGAAAACTGCAGAGACTAAAAGATTATGCTGCATCCCAGAGTTTCTCTGTCTCTCTTTACATGATGCATATTTAAAAGGATCAAAGAAAGAGACCATACAGGGGGCTTCCCCTTCCCCTCCTCACCAGTCCCCCCAAAAGGCACACGCTGGGAGCAATTTGCAGGTGCAGTCGCAGCCCGTGACTTAAACGATTAAAACAACATTATTCTTGTAGGATTCCCATCTCGCCCCTAGATGGACCTTCTGAACCTTAGTAAGGCTTGTGATAGCAAAGAGAGAATAGATCTTTTGCAGTACTCACCAAGTACACAAGAGTTCCTTTCCTCTGGGACTGCGTTCTGATGTGCCTTTGGTATAAATACCAGCCAGACTATGAAACCTCAGAGGCGGATCCTCCTTAAACAGAGCCCCTAAAAAGGCTAACTGATGGTGTGTTAGCCATATGGCCATATAAGGTGTTTTATTTCATTATACTGACCTCGGATTCATGGTAGAACCAAGCACAGTTAATTATTATAAGAAAAATGTATGCAAGAGTATTTGGGAGGCAACACCCCCTTAGTGAATCTGTTCCTTTTATGCTACACTTTGATAAACAAGTTCGACACAAGTCCTTATAAGCTACATTCAAAAAGGAAGTGGAGTCACCTACAATTCCTGGAGAGAGAAAGATACCAAGAATGGCATTAGGGCCTCGGCCGTCTGGCCTGTGGGTCTCACTCTCTCTTCAAAATACAGAGTAAAGGAGGAATGCCGGAGAAGTGGAAGTATTTCATTGAAAGCAATGATTGGAATTTGGTGTGATCTGCAGCTCTTTGACAGGTCTGGCTATTTATTTGGTTATTTAAAACAAGGGGTGTGAGCCAGCAGTTAAAAACCAATGTGAATCCAGAGTCACTCCAGATTTACAGTGGTGGACAGTGACTTAGGGCCTGATCCTTGAATAAGATTGCAGCACATGCATGAAGCTCCATTGATGACATTGAGGCTCTGCCCACCCTGAGCTTATTGCAGGATCGAGTCTTTATCAGGGTGTAAATGAACAGAATTTGGCCCACCTGTGCGGTGCAAATCCATATTACCTCCACGGACTTCAGAATCGTGCCCCTGGTTTTACACGGGTAGAAAAGAGCTGGATGTGGCCCAGAGTCTGAATTACATACCAGCATGTCAGCACCATTATCACGTTATTTTCCCTTCTATTAGAACTGTCAACTTAATTACAAGCATTCTGCTATTGTGTCCCACCCATCCTAGAGTTATTGCACTAAAGTCACTGGAGTGCCTCCAGGTTTACACCAGCGGCACACGAGAGCAGAGCGTGTTCACCATCCCTGACAGACCTGCCAATCCCACAGAATGGCCCCGATCCCGCTGCCGTTGACATCAGCAGTAAAACTCCCCGTGACGACAGCAGAAGCACGTCCAGTATGGTGGTTGTAGTGGGACAGATGCTCAGTTGGTGTACACCGGCAGCACAACTCCAGTGAAGTCATGGGGCTAGGCAGACATGTACCACCTGGGATCTGGCCTGAGATTTAGCAGGACGTTAAAAAACAAAATACTCCCCCGCCAGTCAAACGCCAGTAGGCCTAATCCTACGAACTCTCACTCCTTGAGTGTGCCACACTCAGTGCTCGCAATCTCCCTGGGCCTACTTGTGTACTTGCCTAAACCACGAGTACACAAGAGTAGCACATCTAGGCAAAGAACAAGAGAACAAGCAGTTACAGGGGGGTTGAACATGCATATGCAATGAACAGGCATCAGATTTCAGACCCAAGTCCAGTATATGGAGGTCCCATTGACTTTAATGGCAATTCTGCTTCTAAGAGGCTGGAAAAATCACAATAGCACCTAGCTGAAGATCAGGGTCCATTGTGCTCGACACTGTACAAATGTGTAGTAAAAAGACAGTCCCTGCTGGAGAGGTCTTGCAACCTAGGGTTATGGCAGGACACGGCCAATGGATGAAATAGACAAACATGGGTGCCAATGGTGAATTGGGATTATTAAACAGTATTAGTAACAGGTTTAGTTTACTCAAACCATATGGAAATGACAGCGCACAGATCCCAGTGATGGGTCTTCAGGGCAGACACACAAATGTACATCAATAGCAGAGTCCTCCTGGCTGGAAAATTCAGCTTCCCTATCACTCAAATGACAACAGCCCATTAACTGGCATGCTGAACGACGCATTCGGCTTCTCTCTTTTTGCCTCCCCCAGAGTAGATTTTCTATCATCTATTTATAAAGCGCACACGGATGTGTCTCTTTCTAGCATTATAAAGTGCTCTCCTATAGCCTGTGGGTGACGCTGCCTGCTGAGAGAGACAGCTGGGCAACACTTACACGGGACTCCAAAACAAATGAGAGTCATTTATAAATATGAAGAGATCTCACTTCTGTCATTTTGTAATAGTGGATTGCGGTGAACTGGCTAATACATACCATTGTCTGCTGCTGGATTGATTCAGAATGGCTCAGTTGTGTGACACTGGCCCCATACTGCTAAAAGCTAAGTGGAGAGTCTCCTTTAGCTCACAATGGTAGGAGTCAGTGCTCTTAGAGCTCAGAAGATCTAAGGTCTATAGCACGGAGCTCCAAGCGAGAGGCTTTCACAAGTCACAATGATGAAGGTCCCATGCTCTTAAACACTAACTCAACATTTCTTGGAAAGTGGATTTATTATAGTGACCAGGCAAGGAAATTTACTATTTCAACCCCCTTGCTGCAGCTTCTGCTGCACTGGAATGTCTGTTGTCCCACCGGCTGCATCTCTGAATGAAGAAATGCTACGGCCCCAGGCACCATCTTGGATCTGACCATTGCCTAGCACCCAGGGCCCGTTCAGTAGAAGAATGGGGTAGTTCTAAGTACCTCAGAGTACTTCCTGCCATGGTTTGGGCACAAGGTGGGGTTACCTTGCAGTCTTCTGATTTCTCAAGCCCTTGAGCCAAGCCTCCTTGAATCCTGCAACCGCTGGATGCTTTGTGTTTTCAAGGGTATTGTGACTTGTAGCTCTACCAGACAGACACATAGACAGCTCCAGTAGGGGAGGGAATATGTTTTATTGGACCAACTTCTGTGGGTGAGGGAGACATGCTTTCAAGCCACCTGGCACCCTTCTTCAGGGCTGGGAAAGGCAGACGCTGGTCCCAGAAAAGAGATGACCTCCCCCACCTTGCCTCGCTAATATCCTGGGACCGACATGGCCACAAGCTATACTGCATGAAGCTCCAGTGATGGTTAAGTGAGTATCAGGAGCTTCCACAAAGCGTCTGTCCATGCCACCTTTCTGTCGCCATCTTCACTTCCTAACAGACTACTAGTCCATAGTATCTGATGTCCTCCTTCAGGCAACGGCTAATGCTGGATTCCTCAGATGACAGCATGAATCTCCCTTAAATAGAGTTCACTTTGCTGATGCCCTGGGAGTCATTTCTCCATGAGCCCGGCTGCTGATCATTAGCATCTACTGGAGCAGCTGGACTGATAAAGCCTTGGCATTTGGTTGTAGCTGGTGTCATTGAAGATGTGTTTGTTTGCAGAGGACCAAGGTGTGAGATCCTTTTAAACGGAGTGTTTCCCAAGCAAAATCCTATTGACGTCAGTGGGATTTTGCCAGAGCAAACACCATGGGCCTGATTCCGAACTCGCTTATACTGGGGGATGCCAGGGGAGTACCGCTGCTGCAAAACCAGCTCAAGTGAGGGAAGAATCAGGTGTCCAGCCACAAGCGAATGAGCCACAACAACCAGTGTGCCGTCTCCCCCTGGAACCCAAAGACTTAAATGCCCAGGTTGATTCCCCTCTTACCTGCGCTAAGATTTAGTCTGTGGCTGCAAAAGAGCCAACATCTTGACTTAACAAGACCTGGCTCTTACATTGTCCTCTTCATCAAAGCACTTTATAAAGGTGGTCAATATCATTACCCCCATTTTACAGATAGGGGAAACTGAGGCACAGGACAGTGAAGTGACTTGTCCACAGTCAGCAGCCAAGCCGGGAACAGAACCCAGGTCTCCTGAGACCCAGCCCAGTGCTCTATCCACTAGGGATGACTGCAGCTTGCAGCAAACAGGAGGAAGGGTGCTCACAGAGACCCCCAGTAAGGAGTGCTGACTGGCAAATCAGTGAATGTGCTTAATCGATCCCCCCCATTACCTGGGAAGGAAGGGGGGGCATCTTGAGGGGATGAACAGGGGTTTGAGCCATCTTGCAAATGACTTTGAATAGTTTTGTCCTGGATGCAAATGACCCCACTAGTAGGTCTGACATCGCACCAGCTTCCAGGCCTAGATGCAAGCATTGAATCACCCACTGGAGAGCTGGGAATCTCCCTTTCCAATTGTATAAAGCTCCCATTTTTAATCCCTGTCGTTCTGAAAGAGATCAGATTTAAAGCCCTCATTGGTCTGGGAGCAAACATGGCCCTGGCTTGGGCTGGCCAGCAGTGGAACGGTTTCAGTGGCAGATGGGATGGAATGGGAAAGAAAGCATTTTGGATTCTTTGGAGCAGCTCAGAAATCTGGCAGGTCAGAAGGAGTTCTAAGGGAAGCCGCCTGATTGGTTGAATGTAGGCGGGACGGTGCTTTGAGATCCTTGGAAGAAAGGCACAGGGGGAAGGAAAATGTTATTTTCTATTATAAATAGCTCCGTGTCCAGGAAGTGTTGATGGTGGCCATGTAAACGCTGACACTAATTATTCTCTGCCAGAAGAGGATTCAAGTTAATTGCCACAGTCAAAATATTTCTACACAGAGAGAGCTTGCTTTTAAATCACAGGAGCTACAGTATATGCCCAGTGACGCCAGTTCAGAGGATCTGAAGCTAATTGGAACGCAGGGCAGCTGGTGTAATAAATAACACAGCACTCCGACCGACAGGCAACGTAGGGGAACATGCTGCCTTTGAGAAGAACTTAATAAGCCGGCTGCTAGATTCTATGCTGTTCATGGAAGTGGAAGGGGAGGCAGTGTTGCCTAGTGGATAACATTATGGCTTGGGAATCAGGAGTCCTGGATTCTATTCCTGGTCTACTCAGTGACCTAGGCAAGTCACAGCCTCTCTTTGTGCCTCAGTTTCCCCTTACGTAAAATGAGGGTTATACAAGAGCTAGGTTATTAATCGGACATAAAAAAAAGCCAGGCTCAGGGAGCCAGCTAGCTCAGGGGATTGGCCCCAGAGCTTGTCATTTCTAGGTTAGTACTTCAAGTCCATCCAAACTGCTGAGTGTTCAGTGTCCTGTGTGAAATAAAGGGTGGGGTTTTTTTTTGCAACAGGGGGAGGGGAAGAGTCTCAATCCAGATCATGGCAGACAAGTGATCCACCACCAAACACTAGCAGAGCTATAATGTGTATGTTGGTAGCACCGAGGTGCCCTGGTCATGGACCAGGCCACCAGGTGCTAGACGCGGTACAACCACAGAACCGGCCCTGCCCCCAAGAGCTCACAGCCTAGGAGATGCCCCCTTCTGCTGCCAGTCTCAGGAGAAATACCACGGCCTGAACTCCCCGGTCCTCCCCAGAATGGATCCCTCCAAGGTGGAAGGAGGTACATGAACAGAGCCCGGTTATGGGGATGGATAAGGAGCTGAGTCTCTAGCACTGACAAGTTTCAGAGTAGCAGCGTGTTAGTCTGTATCCGCAAAAAGAAAAGGAGTACTTGTGGCACCTTAGAGACTAACAAATTTATCTGAGCGTAAGCTTTTCGTGAGCTACAGCTCACTTCATCGGATGCATGCAGTAGAAAATGCGGTGGGGAGATTTTATATACACAGAGAACATGAAACAATGGGAACGGGAGTGATCAGGTAAGGTGAGTTATTATCAGCAGAGGCGGGGGCGGGGGGAGAATAATCTTTTGTAGTGATAATCAAGGTGGGCCATTTCCAGCAGTTGACAAGAACGTGTGAGGAACAGTCGGGAGGAGGGGGGGAAATAAACATGGGGAAATAGTTTTACTTTGTGTAATGACACATCCACTCCCAGTCTCTATTCTAGCCTAAGTTAATTGTGTCCAGTTTGCAAATTAATTCCAATTCAGCAGTCTCTCGTTGGAGTCTGTTTCTGAAGTTTTTTTTGTTGAAGAATTGCCACTTTTAGGTCTGTAATCGAGTGACCAAAGAGATTGAAGTGTTCTCCGATTGGTTTTTGAATGTTATCATTCTTGACGTCTGATTTGTGTCCATTTATATCTCTACATAAAAGAATAAATGGACACAAATCAGACTTACCTGATCACTCTTGTTACAGTCTGTATGGTAACACCCATTGTTTCATGTTCTCTGTGTATATAAAATCTCCCCATTGTATTTTCTACTGCATGCATCCGATGAAGTGAGCTGTAGCTCACGAAAGCTTTGCTCAAATAAATTTGTTAGTCTCTAAGGTGCCACAAGTACTCCTTTTCTTTCAGCAGTGACAATGTGACACCTTTCCTGAGCACTAAAGGCTCCTACCCACAAGGTGTCAGGTGCCTCCTAAAGATCCTGGGAATCTAGGGGCTGCCACAGTGGGGACTGAACTGGGGACCTCCTGAGCCAGAAGCAGACAGTAGGCAACCAAGGCTGCATTGCACAGAGGTCTAATAACACCTATCCTCTAGGGAATCAGTAACACAGCCTCTTCTCCTCGCTGGCATCTAGGGCGCTCAGCATCTGGCAGGATCAGACCCTGGGCGCACATGAACTAAGAAAATCCCCTGAGCAGGAGCAAGTCGTAGACTTGTAAAACTGGAAGGGACTGTGTCACAACAGATACCTCCCCAGACCTGCTTCCCCCCCCATCCGCATGTGGCACAAAGGAAGCCCTTAAGAGCAGCCTGCTCCCTGCCGCAGCTGGTCACCAAAGGGGACCTGCAAGCCAGCAGAGGCACCAACACCTTCCCGTCTATGGAGGCGCGTGGCCTGCCAAGCCAGCCGAGGTTACGGTTGTGACACCTCTCTCCTGATCTCCTTCCTCCCCTTTGCCTTGCAGGGCACCAAGTACTCCAAGGAGCTCTTGGCAAGCTCATAATGAAGCCCCAAGGCCTTCACGGAGCCAGCACGAGATCCAACCAGATGCGGAGAAATTCCCCGCTGCCTTTTTAAGGGAAACGTGCCTGTTGCACAGGAGAGAGGAGGGACCCTGCTAGTAAGTGCAGCAGGGTGAGAGAGAAAGAAAGATTGCCGGGAGGGCAGGGTGCAGCACATCCAGGGAGAAAGCAGAAGCTCCCAGCGAGGAAAGGCAGCTGCTGGCACTCAGGAAAACAACATTTGTCTTTGATTAACAAACAGTCCAAGCAGTTTTCAAACACTGACAGCTCAGGGAAGACAGCTGTGAGCCCTCGTTTACAGATTGGGAAACTGAGGTATGGGAAGGATAGGGCCCAACTCCCCCCCCAAAAGCAACCACTGATGTCAGATACCTGGATTTTGGAAAGCCTGGCTTGTGATCCCTCCGGCCTGATTCTCAAGTGCTGAGCACCAGTGACTCCAATCAGTGTTGAGGGGAGTGGCAGGTGCTCAGCACTACTGGACATCAGGCCCCCGAGTCTCGTGTGGGGCACCCCACGTCTATTGCGGGGTCCAAAAAAATCAGTGGCCTCTTCTGAAAGTTTGGCTCTAAGTGACTTTCCCGAAGGCACAGGGGTGGGAGGGGGGAAATAAACTTCAAAGGCAGGAGAAGCAGGGCTGAGTTCTGGCTCTGAGTGGCACTTGCTGTCTTCTGCCCTACGTTTAACCCACGCCCAGCCTACTGAGATGTGATCTAGCTAGTGGTGACTGGTCTAGAGCTGGAGCGTGGTCAGCCTTGGCTAATGGAGAGGGGCTTTTAGCTCAGGCAGTAGAGAGGCTTGCCTTTAGAACTAAAGGTCACAGGTTCAATCCCTGCTGGTCTAGCCAATCCAAATAGCCCAGCTTACACCCTCGTGCAGAGATGAGCAAACTATGGCCCGCCGGGCCATCCTGCCCTGCCCCTGAGCTCCTGGCCAGAGAGGCTAGCCCTCGTCCCCAGCCCTGCAGCCTCAGCACGATGCGCCACCAGCGCTCTGGCCACCGCTCCTGCCAGGCAGCGCGTCGTGGTGGTGGGTTGGATAAGGGGCAAGAGGTCCTGGGGGGCAGTCAGGGGACAGGGGACAGTTGGATGGGGCAGAGGTTCGGGGGGGGGGCAGTCAGGGGACAGGGAGGGGGGGCTGGTTAGGGGCTGGGGTCCTAGGGAGTGGTTAGGGGCCAGGGTCCCGGGAGCCGGTGATCAGGAGACAAGGAGCGTTGGATGGGTCAGGGATTCTGAGGGGGGTGGGAAGTGGGAGGGGGCAGATGGGGTCGGGGGCCAGGCTCTTTGGGGAGGCACAGCCTTCCCTACCCGGCCCTCCATACAGTTTTGCACCCCGATGTGGTCCTCAGGCCAAAAAGTTCACCCACCCTTGCCCTAGTGAGTTTGGAAGAATCCTTGCTCGATATCCACTAGCTACTAAAGCCACCCATTTCCAGCCTGTAGTACCAGCATGCGACTATTTCTTTGCAGCTGCTCCCTGGAGCAGCCCCACCAGTCATCCTGACCTGGGCAGAGCAACTGATAAGTAAAGCTCGACTAAAAAAAAAGAAAAAAAAATCAGTATCAAGCTCCAAGGAACCTAGTGAGATTCCTGGGATAACCTGCCCATTAGTCATCTTGGTCTAGCAGATAGGGACTCTGGACTGGAAGTCAGGAGACTCAGAGACTTTAAGGCCAGAAGAGACCATCATGATCATCTGTTTGATCTGCACATCACAGGCCACAGAACCTCGCCCACCCACTCCTGTAACAGACCCCGAACCTGCGTTCTGTTGCCAATGCAGATTCACTGACGCACAGCGAGGCTTTCAGCAAAACTCTCTGCCTGGGAGCATCTTTTCTGTTCAGACCGTAAGGGGCAGGGGCTGCCTCTCACCATGTACAGCGCCAAGCACAATGGGGCCCCAGCCAGGCACCTGTGGCTGCTGCTGCAATACAAACAACAAACAGCAGCTTTGTTGTTACTGTTGGCAAAGCCCGAGGCGCAGGCTGGGATGTGAGCCCTTTTCTCCACTTTGACTGCATTGAAGGAGCAGCAGAGCTGGCTAGAGTGAGGGCGGAACAGAGCGGAGCAGGGTCTGGGGAATGTGCCAACCGCGAGTGAAATGCCAGCCCCGAGAATCACAAAAGGTCCAGCCAACGTTCATTAGAGCCTCACCCGATGCCTGGAAGATCCGTGCTAATTACATCCAGTTCGCCAAGCAGGAAGGTGATCAGCAACCTGCCGCTATTTACCTAGTGAGTCAAGAGCAGAACAAGAACCCAGGAGTCCTCGCTCCCAGTCTGCCCACCTCTAACCACAAAAGCCACACGTCCCTCCCAGCCTCAGAAACCCAGAGATCTGAGCCTTAGGCTCCCTTTTCCCTCCCCAGAGCTGGAAATAGAACCCAGGAGTCCTGGTTCGCAGCTCTCTGCTGCCCCTACAGAAGAGTTCATTACACTTGTAATTCTCTAGCCTGGTTACATGTCAAAATATGCCCTAGGTAGCACCAAATTTCTCCCCTGCTCCCTTACTGCGTTGCGCACCTCGCTTGCGTGCCCAGAGCCGCGCCAGAGGCTAAAGCGAATCCCAAAAGGAGGAGGAATTCAGGGCAGTCGCTCTGCTCCACAAGAGCTAGTCTAAACAGAAGGACACGCAAACGATCCCATCTCCCCACGGAGACCCCATGCCTGTGTGAATCCCAGCAGCCCATGAGGTCTCCCTGAAAACTGAAGGCTTCCCCCGACCCCAGCTAGGCCCTGCGAGAGACAGACACTGCAAGAGAGTCCTGTCCTGCACTTAAAGGCTGCTCAGAGAAACTGCCGCCCAGTTGCTGATGCTGGGTTTACATTGAACAGCATCCAAAGATGAGGTCACGGAGGCAGAGGGTTGCCATATATGACATTACCGGGAGGGAAAAAAGAAAAAGCTTTTAACAGAAGGCAGCAGCTGTGCACATGCGTCGCACAGCTGGACACTGCTCTACACCCGAGGTGGGGGATTTAGGAGTCTTCAATGCTAGTGGAACTGCTTTCCTCCCCTACTTGATTCACAGAGGATGTGAGCCTATTCCAGGCCCAACTAGGGTGCTTTAGCCCAAGTTGTAGCAGCTCATGCGCGTAGTTTTGGAGGGCCCTGGTTTAATCCCCATATGGCATCCAGGGCGCACTCTTTAGGGAAAGCCTGGCATAAAGAGATGCATTACAGAGAAAGGGCTGGATTGTGCCCAGAAGGGTTCAGATATCAACAGCCAGGTTTTTCCCAAAGAGCTTGGCACACTGGGTGCATTTGGAGTGCTGAGGCATTCTGAAAGCGGCCCATCAGCCTCACCACGGGGGCTGCTCACTTTTGTAAAAAAGAAATCTGGCCCTTACTAAATGGGAGCTGAGCCCTTTTGCAAACCCGGTGCCTGATTGTGGCTGCCGAGACCTTGAAAACCTGCCCTAGGGAGGCTCTTGCTAGGAGAGAATCCAAAACCACCAGAGCCCGTTGTCTAGCCTGCTAGTTTCTCCTGTGGTTAGGCGAGGCTTGATGCCCAGTGGTGCTGAGTGACCAGAGCTACTCTCAGATTCAATGGGGGTTGAAGATGCTCAGTACCTCTGAAGAAGTGGGAGTGTGCGAATAAAGTTTGCAGATGATACAAAGCTGGGAGGTATTGCCAATTTAGAGAGAGACCGGGATATCACACAGGAAGATTTGGATGACCTTGTAAACTGGAGTAATAGTAATAGGATGAAATTTAATAGTGAGAAGTGTAAGGTCATGCATTTAGGGATTAATAACAAGAATTTTAGTTATAAAATTCTTTATTTGGGGACGCATCAATTAGAAGTAACAGAGGAGGAGAAGGTCTCGGAGTATTGGTTGATCACAGGATGACTATGAGCTGCCAATGTGATATGGCCGTGAAAAAAGCTGATGCATCAGGTGAGGTATTCCCAGTTGAGGTAAGGAGGTTTTAGTACCGATATACAAGGCACTGGTGAGACCTCACCTGGAATACTGTGTGCAGTTCTGGTCTCCCATGTTTAAAAAGGATGAATTCAAACTGGAGCAGGTACAGAGAAGGGCTACTAGGATGATCCGAGGAATGGAAAACCTGTCTTATGAAAGGAGACTGAAGGAGCTTGGCTTCTTTAGCCTAACTAAAAGAAGGTTGAGGGGAGATATGATTGCTCTCTATAAATATATCAGAGGGATAAATACCAGAGAGGGAGAGGAATTATTTAAGCTCAATACCAATGTGGACACAAGAACAAATGGATATAAACTGGTCATTGGGAAGTTTAGACTTGAAATTAGACGAAGGTTTCTAACCATCAGAGGAGTGAAGTTTTGGAATAGCCTTCCAAGGGAAGCAGTGGGGGCAAAAGACCTATCTGGCTTTAAGATTAAACTAGATCAGTTTATGGAGGAGATGGTATGATGGGATAACATGATTTTGGTAATTAATTGATCTTTAAATATTCATGGTAAATAGGCCCAATGGCCTGTGAGGGGATGTTAGATGGGGTGGGATCCGAGTTACTACAGAGAATTCTTTCCTGGGTATCTGGCTGGTGAATTTTGCCCATATGCTCAGGGTTCAGCTGATCGCCATATTTGGGGTCGGGAAGGAATTTTCCTCCAGGGCAGATTGGAAGAGGCCCTGGAGGTTTTTCGCCTTCCTCAGTAGCATGGGGCACGGGTCACTTGCTGGAGGATTCTCTGCTCCTTGAAAGAAGAAAAGGAGTACTTGTGGCACCTTAGAGACCAACACATTTATTTGAGCATAAGCTTTTGTGAGCTACAGCTCACTTCATCGGATTCAGTCTGAATGCCTCCGATGAAGTGAGCTGTAGCTCACGAAAGCTTATGCTCAAATAAATGTGTTGGTCTCTAAGGTGCCCCAAGTACTCCTTTTCTTTTTGCAAATACAGACTAACATGGCTGCTACTCTGAAATCTGCTCCTTGAAGTCTTTAAACCATGATTTGAGGACTTCAGTAGCTCAGACATAGGTGAGAGGTTTTTTGCAGGAGTGGGTGGGTGAAATTCTGTGGCCTGCGTTGTGCAGGAGGTCGGACTAGATGATCAGAATGGTCCCTTCTGACCTTAGTATCTATGAATCTACAAGTCCGGTCACTAGTGACCACACCACTGTGTAAACTATCCTGAGGCTGCAACACTGGGGGAAGTTGAAAGGCAGCCCATGGATCTCTGCTAGGGTCACTCGTTCCACTCCCCATTCATTCTCCCCTGTGCTGAGAAGCACTTGTGGGGGATCGGGGGAGAATCTGTGGAAGAGGGGCGTGGCCTTTACCTCTGCAACCCGCACCTGCCCCGAGGATATCAGGGGGAGAGAAGGCAGGAGTTGGGTTTGATTCATTCACACCTTGAGATCAACGTTCCCTCTAATATTTGACAGGGCATGTGCGCAAAAAATTTCTTCTGTGCAAATTGTGTTTCTGTGCAAATGTTTGTGCGTGTGGTGTTTCGCCTTGTGCGCAGCATTTAGGATCTGTGCGTGCATGTACACTCCCACAGCTTAGAGGGAATAGTGTTTGAGATATGAAATCCCTGAAGGGTTTCTTGCATCCCTCCTCTAAAATGAAACAGCTGCTAGACGTACCTGGAGAGAGTCTGTAGCCTGATACCAATGTACCACACAATCTAACATATTCACCCTGCCAACATCCCTTTGTTTAGACTCCTTGGGACACAGACTGTCTTTTTGTTCTGTGTTTGTAGCACAGCAGAGTGCTGGGCCATGCCTCGGGCTCCCAAGTGCGTCGGTAATACAAATATTATCGCTACTTAACAGAGATGAGATTGAGATGCAGAGACTTGTCCAAAGTCACAGAGGAAGGCTTTCAGAGCAGGCGTTCAACCCAGATCTCCTGAGTGCGCTACTCGCTAGGAAGACTCAGGGCTTGGAAGCAGTCTGGTAAGTCCTATGGTGCTCCCAGGTAGAAGGGGTTTAGAGTTGCAAGTTTCAGGCTGTGACACACACAAGGAAAAGCCCCAGCTGGTTTTGAGGTTCCATTAGCCACCTCCTCACCTGGGGCTTAGGCACGGCTTCCATTCGGTGCCAAATATGGACCGAACACTCTTGCTTTCCATTGTTAGCCACTCCTACAGTGGCTACCTTGCCCCAGCAGTGGGTTGGTAGTAAACATCTGACAGCACTTCAGAAAGGCTTGCGGGCAAGTCAAATGAATGCAATGGCTGGTCTACATGCCCATTTGAGTGATGTTGCAAGTCAGATTTAAATGGCTGTAGAATATCCATGTTCAAATGTGCCTCTGGTTACTAAATTAGACTGGGGCAACTTGACCTTCTCTGTAAAATGCTTTGATATCTACTGATGAAAAGTGCTATAGCAGAGCAAGGTGCTGATATCATCGTGTGTGTAGACACAATATGAGAGCTGGAGCTCAGAGGCTATAGGAGACAGTGTCCCGAAGTCGCACGCTAAACTCTCTCTGAGGGTTTAGAGCATGCACTAACAACAGTCTTTGAAGAGACATTATGGATGACAATTTCCTAACGCAAAAAAGTGTTGCAGCCAACATGGGGGAAATCCTTTAACAGATCTTGTTTTAACAGATATAGCACAAATAATTACAGAACTAAAAATTAATGGTGCTTAGGTACAAGTAATAGTGACATGATCACATTTATTATGTGAAAGTATAGTAATAAGTAATTAAGACCAGTAATATATATTTCTGGTGCTTTAACAGGGCGAATTTCATAAAGCCACAAACAATTATGAGCCAAATCAGCTGGGAGGAAGAATTTAATCAGAAAAATGCGAATGATAATTGGGAAGCATTTAAGAACACCTTACCAGATGCCCCAAAAGCCATAAACCCACAGTTGAGGAAGAAGGCCGTACTGGATAAAAAAAATGACCCAGTTTAGAGGGGAAGTGAAGGCAGCTATACAAAAATAAAAAAAAAGTACACAAGCAAACAGAAGAAATGGGAAGTTGATAATGAATATAAATAAAAAGTTAGGAATTGTAGAAAATTGATAAGGGAAGCAAAGGGACACAAGAAGAAATCTATGGTCAGCACAGTTAAGGACAATAAGGAGAAGTTTTAAAAATATATTAGGAACAAAAAGAATCCTAACAATGCACCAGTATTGGTCCACTACTAGGTGAAAATGTTAGAATTATCAATAATAATGCAGAAAAGGCACACATTAAATGGATTAAAAACTGGCTAACTGATAGGTCTCAAAATGTTACTGTAAATGAGGAATCGTCATCGAGTGGGTGTGTTTCCTGTGGGGTCCATCAGTGATTGTTTCTTGGACAGAAGCTATTTAACATTTTTATCAATAATCTGGAAGAAAACATTAAATCACCACCAATAAAGTTTGGATAGGACACAAAATTTGGAGGAGTGGTAAATAATGAAGAGGACTGATCACTTGCGCAGAGCCATCTGGATCACTCGGTAAACTGGACCTAAGCAAACAATGTAGGCCATACTTTCAGGATGTGTGACTTTATCCTGGAAAACTGTGACTGAAAAAGATCTGGGGGTTGTGGTGGATAATCAGCGGAACATGAGCTCCCTGTGTGGCGCTGTGGCCAAACGAGCTAATGTGATCCTGGGATGCAAAAACATAGGAACCTCGAATAGGAGCAGAGAGGTTATTTCACATCTGTATTTGGCACTGGTGCAACTGCTACTGGAATACTGTCTCCAGTTCTGGTGCCCACGATTCAAGAAGGATGTGGATAAATTGGAGAAAGTTTCATGAGAATGATTAAAGGATTAGAAAACCTGCCTTATAGTGATAAACTAAATAGATTGAGCTATTTGAGTGTAACAAAGAGAAGGTTAAGGGGCGACAATTAAAGTCCATAAGTATCGACATGGGGAGCAAATATTTCATAATGGCCTCTTCAATCTAGCCAAGAAAAGTATAACATGAGCCAATGGCTGGTAGCTGAAGCTAGACAAATTCAGACTGGAAATGAGATGTACATTTGAAATGGGGAGATTAACTAACCATTGGAACAATTTACCAAGGCTTAGGGTGGATTCTCTATTACCCACAATTTGTACATTAAGACGGGATGTTTTTCTAAAAGCTCTGCACTAGGAATTATTGTGGGGACGTGCTCTGGCCAGTGCTATACAGGAGATCAGACTAGATGATCACAATGGTCCTTCTGATCTTGGAATCTACAAATCCCTGCCCCCAGAAGCTTCCAATCTACAAAGAAACAGGAAGTGTTCTTTTCAGATGGGGAACTAAGCCAGAGAGAGTAAGTGACTTGCCCAAGATCAAGGCCCTGAGACCAGGGCCCCATTGTGCTAGGTGCTGTACAGAGATAGTCCCTGCCCTACGGAACATACAATCTAAAGCAGCAATGCCCAAACTTTTCCTGTTGCGCCCTCCCCTTACCAGTCATGGAATCTGTCTGTGTCCCGCCATTACTGCACAGTCGGCTCAGCAGAAGAGCTTGAGGGAGGAGCTGGGGCTAGAGGTAGAGCTGGCCTAGGGGCAGAGAGGGAATGAGGGCAGACCTGGGCTGGGTACCGCTCCCTCCCTATCCGCACCTGTGGAGGCTGGTCTGGGCCCTGGCACGCATCCCCCGAGCATTCTTCTGTGCCCCCCTAGAGGGGCATGGCCCACGGCCCACAGTTTGGGGACAACTGATCTAAAGAGACAAGAACGACAAAAGGCAGGAGGGGAAACAAGCACAGAAAATGAAGCCACCTGCCCGAGGTGACACAATCCATCAGTGGCAGAACCAGGAATAGAACCTAGGTGTCCCGAGCTCCAGTCTCCCGCCTTAGCCACGAGACCACATTACCAACCAGACAAGCTTTTTTCTTCCAAAAATGTTCTCCTCTCTGAAAGAGCTTCTTGTCTGTTAAAGGTTGTTTTTTTTTTTTCTTTTTTTTAAGCCCACTTAGATCATAACCTTGAATAGCCTTGCCACTGAGTCCAGTCAAGTAGCTTAGACTTCAGCTCACTGGGTCCTCAACCACTGGAGTTTTAGCAGAGACAGAGCTGGGATAGCTGAAGGCACAGGGCACACTGCATCCCTCCCAGAGCAGTACAGCAGCTGAGAATTTCTCAGAGGAACTGGTGGAATTGTATTCCAGAACCTCGAGCTAGCAGCAGGGAATAGGTTATGCAGGAAGCGGGGATTTCGGTGCATACTAGCAAGGAGGACCACAATTTAGGTGCATCATTGCCTATTTGAGAGCAACCTTATAAGTCCTTAACAGGAAACAGAGACTAGTCACTGTGTGGGCCCAGGGTAGCAAAGATGTACTCTATCAAGTGCCATTTAATCCTTAGCAGCAGCTTTAATGCCTCCAAGACAGTCTCTTGTTCAAAAATCCAACTCTGTACACTAAAGCACACGGCCCCGGAGCAGGGCTGTCCTAATAAGGAAACGGTCCACCGATGCAGCCAATCAAGCTCCCAGGCTCACCCGCACTTGGCATCCTGCAGCCGCTAGAATGGAATCCAGGCGACTGACACAGAGCAGGCCTCCAGCAGGAGGATGCTACGAGGAATCCCAAATATCTCACTGCAAGGGAGGCTCCTGAAGTCTGTAACTCATCATGTTCCAGCTTCTCATCTTGGATGACAGAGCAATAAAGACACCACCTAGTATCGGGGTTAGCTGCAATCAGAAGCACTGATGGTGACTGCTACTGTGTTACAACAGAGGCAATTGGACAGTGATCAGCTGGGAAGGTGGGCAGATGAAGCACGGAGAAAGGAGAATGCTTTTTGATTTCAAAGATTACTTGCCCCATGCTAGGATATGGGGCAGCACCTCGATACATGGCCAAGACAGTAATGTACGGTGGGGGGAGAAGGAATTTAAACTAGCTGTGCATTCTGCGAAATGAAGCCAAATGAAAGTTCTCGGGAAGGATGATCTTGTAGTTAACAGACAGCATTTGAGAGACCCGGAAGGCAGCGTGGTTTAGTGGACAGAGCACTGGAGTGGCACTCAAAAGACCTAGGTTTTATTCCTGGCTCTGCCACAAGCTGGGTGACATTAGGCAAGTCACATCCTCTTTCCATGCCTCAGTTTCCCCATCTGTAAAACAGGGAGGATGCTGACCTGCTTTGTAAACTGTGTTGAGATCTAGAGCCAGCTATCCCACCAACTGAGAGATACTTGGATAAATCACTGCCTCCGAGCCTGACCTCTGTCTCACAGTGAGGATAATCCATAAGTATTGGCAAACGGTCATATGATAGTGGGAGCTAAGTATGTACTTAAACTGGTTCTATTAAATATTTAAGCTCCAATCGCATGTATGGACCAGTACAAAACATACAATCTTTGCCCCAAATGCTGAGCGTTAAAGCTCAGCCCAGATCGGGATGTGTTATGTTTGACAATACAGACAGCAACCATGATACCATCATTAATTGGGGTGGGGTAGAAGAGCCCTCAAGAACAAGAGTAATGTCTGCCTGTGCACGACTCTCCTCTAACACGCTGCGTCAACTCTGCCGCTCAAGACGGCAGGTGCCTTGAATGGACCGCTAGAAAATTACAGGTGCAGTCCCCAGAAGCCACAGTCAACAACATCTCAGAGCTACACACACCACAGAAAGGCCAGGCACAGTCCCAAATGAACAGACCAGTGCGCTCAAAGCATGTTAAGATGGGCCAATGCATAGTTTACCATGAAGCTTGGTGACCCTCTACCATGTCAAAAGTATGAACAACCCCAAGAGTTTAAAAAAAAAAAATCCTGTGTCAAGCCTCCCGAATCATTACCAAAACAAAATCAATTTTTAAGACAAGGCATTAGGGTTCTCTATTTGCCTTCTGGTTTATGAGCCTTTGGGGTGGACTTGGGTCACATTTTCAAGCTCTTCACCCAAACCTTAAGAACTTAAAAAAACAAAACAAAAAAAAACCCAACCTTGCTTAAAAAAAAAAAGAAAGCTGAGATTCTTATATATTCCCCTGAGTCCAGGAGATGGGGCTCCAAGAAACACACCAAATATTGCAAAATTGTTAAAAATGACAAGCACTGCGTCAATGCAGTTTGCCTTTCAGGCCAGAGGAAAGCAAGAATTCAGAGCAAAACGTCGGGTGACATGGACCAAGGACACCTCCGCTTTTCTGTAGGCCACAGGATAAATACAGCCGCTGAGAAAGGTAAGTGAACCCAAACTTGAGGTCAGTCCAAAGCTCTTTTCTTCAGGACTGGCCTTATCCTCACGAAAGGATTCCAAACAAGAGTAAAGCAACTCAGAACATTTAGTGCCAGCCACCAAGGCTTTTCCAGCTTTCAGTAAAGTGGTATGAAAGCGGGCATAGCTACTTCCTTGGTCATCTCCCCTCATGGGACTGCCCCTCCGGGTCTTTCCTCAACCTTCCTCTTTCGAAGACTGAACCAGGAACATTCCTTTATATAGTCTCCAAGGTAGTCACGTGCTTGGTCAGCTGACCGCACCCTCACCTGTCCTGGCTGGAGACTAAACCCCCAGCAACATTCTATGCCCCTTGGAAGGTACATCTACGCTGTAAAACAGCTGCGTTTAACTTGGGTGCGCTATCTAGGGTTAAAATAGCAGCAAAGATGCAACAACTTGGCTTTTAACTTGGGTTAGCAGCCCGAGTTCAACACCAGGTTGCCCTGTAGGCTTTAACCCAGGATGCTAAGTAGAGTGAAAAGCCAAACTGAGTCACCGTGTCTTCACTGCTGTTGTACCCAGAGTTAAGAACAGGCTCTTTTGAAGTGCAGACACACCCTTGACAGATGTGTTGGCTGCACCCCAGCTTAGAGGACAGTGCCCTGTTACAGTCCAGTCCCGCTCTAATGCGGCCACGTAGGAGTGGAAGGAGAGCGTTAACCTAGCACGTAGGGGCAGGGGGAGAGGATAGGTTACCGCAGTTGAGTCTCCAAAACTCAGCCACTATAAGAGGTCAGACCAGAGCACCATAATGGTCCCTTAGTTTACATCTCTCCACAACCAGATTAAGTTTGTCTCAGGTCAGACAGGCATTCAAATAGTTTTTGGGCTGTGAGGGCAGCAGCACTGCAGACTCATCCCAGCTGTGGGTGTGTAAACCCGAAAGGAAACCCTGAGGGCTCAGAAAGAAGCAAAGATAGGGCCCCTCCATCCCTGGCTGATCTCCCTTCCCCTCTTCAGTGGTCTTTTCAATACCTCCCCAAAGTTACTTTCCCATGGCAGCAGCTGTGGTTGTTGCTGTTGGGTGCAGAGAAGAGGTGGGGAGGTACCTATGAGATAACATCTCCCCAGAAGCTGAGCCACACTATGGACTGAAGATTTTGAAGCTGAATTTCAAAGGAGTCATTGTCATCTGACAGACACAGACAAGGTGGTGAAAATTCTCTGCAACGCTTAGTATAAAATCCAATCCAAAAGGGAAGGATCAGTTCTCCATTCTCTAGGACCAATGGTCTCCACCTTTGTAGATAATACATCTTTAATGTCATCCTAGCCATCTTCGGGATGGGGTCATCACTAGGATCGAAGGGTCATATTCTGAACCCCTTACTTCCACTGGATAGTTCCTTACTCCACCAGTTGGTCTACTGAGGTCACTGGGACCACTCATGGAATCTAGGGCTAATAAACAAAGTAAGAGTAATAGAATCAGGCTCTAAACCAGTGGTTCTCTGCCAGGAGTCCGCAGCTGCATGGGTGTCAGCAAGTAAGTTTCAGGGGGTCCGCCAAAATAAACCCAGCTTCAGCCCCAGGCAGCAGGGCTCGGGGAAGGAGTGCCACCTCCATTCTGACTCACCTCAGCGGGCCACCCAGCTTGTGGGTCCGCACCAGCAAGTTTCACACTAAATAAAACAAAAATAATATTCAGGGTTTTTTAATTTTTGTATCTAGCTTATGCTTTTCTTTTGTACAGTACAAATGTGTGCGTGTGTGTGTTTATCTGTACAACTCTCAGTTTAATATGGCTTTTCATCTGCCGGATATGCAGAAAAACACTTGTTGTGGCACAGGTGGGCCACGGAGTTTTTAATAGCATGTGGTGGTGGTGGTGGGAGGGGAGGGTGTCTCAGAAAAAGGTTGAGAACCCCTGCAAGTCTAAACAGTTCCCAAGTAAATGGGATCTGTATGGGCAAGTTCCTAATAGCATTATTTGCTCTGCTCCCTTCTTGTTGCTAGGAATAATCTATTTCCAATTATGACCTCAAGGTCAGAGCAAGAACTCAGGAGGCAGTAAACCAGGGTCTCTCCTCTAGTGGGATACTGGGCAAGTCACTCCCCGCCTGTAAAACAGGGATCTCTCCCTCCTTTTGTATCCTGAGATGAAAAGGTTTAAATCAGTGCCAACTATGACAGCTGAACAAATAATGATCAAACAAACCCATCCAAGATATCATCATCGATCTGTATTAAACTGTACACCAAAGAATTTCGTTTGCCAAATATTATACAGCAAAACATGTCAGTAA
The DNA here is from genome assembly GCF_009764565.3 of Dermochelys coriacea. Classification (NCBI taxonomy): domain Eukaryota; kingdom Metazoa; phylum Chordata; order Testudines; family Dermochelyidae; genus Dermochelys; species Dermochelys coriacea. The sequence continues at coordinate 13,220,413 of NC_050093.1, forward strand.
GGGCACATATTATTTTCCAGATGAAAAGCCAGCTGTGCATGTGTTGATAAAAGAAGGAGGCTCCAAATGTAGGATGCTGAGATCTCATGTACTACCATCAGCTGCTCCAGAATGAAAGCCTAAAATCTTTCACTCTACGCTGAGCCAAAAGTCCGTCTTGTTAACATTTAACGCTCATTGGCAATCTAACACATCACAGAGTTAGAACGTACGAAGAGTATTATACAATGGGAACAGTTTCTAACACATGGTTATCTTCATTTCTTCTCCTGAGACTAACGGGACACTGAGACAGACAGAAGAAATGGGGCGGGGGAAAAAAGTCACAGTTTGGCATCTGACGTGAACAACGTATTATACTTGTGTACGACATTCAGTGATTCTACACAACAGGCTTTCGAAAACAGATCATCTCAGGACTTCATGGGAGTGTGAACGTTGGCAAGGAGAGTTAAACTTCCTATGAGTTTGGCTTCCTAGGGGAGAAGTCAAGAAGCAGCAAGGGGTTACAGAGATGAATAGAGGATTCTTCGCGACATGATTTGAATACTAACAGGGAGGCATTTGGAACCCAGCTTTGCCAGTCTTCAGGGATGCTTGACCCAGAGAATGAGGACCGACCCATTCTGGACCTGGTGAGAAGTTCAGATCCAGGACTATCTGAATACAGTTAGTTCTGGTATGGTTCTAACAATTTCCCCGACCAGTGTGGATAAAGGATCTCCAGGGTACCCTGCCCCAAACACCTGAGAACTGCACTGCTGCTATAAAGCGTAGTTCTTCCAGGACGCTTTTCATCTGTAGACCTCAATGCACATGACAGAGAAAAGGTCAGTTTAAATCATCCCCATTCTATAGACTGGGCAACAGACCTAGAAAAGGGAAGCCGCTAACCCAGGAACAGAACCCTGGTCTCCTGACTCACAGTCCAATGCCCTTGCTAAAAAGCCCCACATGAAGTGCCTCTAGCTTGGTTAGACTAGATAACTGTCCCCCATTCCCCTGCAGGAATTAATCTATCAAGGGAACTCAGTGTTAGAACCACGACAACACTATTTCACCTCTCTCTCCAGCCAGATATTAACACACCTTAAATGTTCTGTCACATGGGCACCACAGCTGAGCTGTGGGACTTTCCTACGGCTACACTGTTGAAGTAATCCATAAGGACGGACCCTCTTCCATCCATACTGAACTATTAAAGAAGCAGAACAAAGACCAGGTTATTTCCCATTTAGGAGCAGTAATAAAATAAAGGGTCATATTTCTCTCTCCTCCCCCCCATAACATTTTTTTGTCATTTTAAATGGATTTAACCAACTATTTATGGCAACTGTGCAATTGAAACCAGTTTCCTGTCTAGCATCTATTCCTTCCATTGTGTTCATGCTACCTATTTATTGTAGGGCTGTTCGTTAGACATGGAGTTGTTGGCACCAGTTCCCCCCCCCGCTGCTCTAAAGTCAAGTAACTGAACCATTGGTTTTTTTGGGGGGGAAAAGACATTGTGTAAATGAGAATCAGGCCCTGAAGGCTCATTTCACATTGCTCTCAGCACACAGGAGGTCAAAATGCGGGTGAAGATGTCATTTACTTCCACTGTAAAGGGGTCTTTGTGTAAGTGAGTCTAAGACCCGTTGGAGCTCTACAAAAGTCCTGATCGACGGCCGACTGAAGTCAACGGAAAGACTTACGGCCGTTCAGCGGGGTCTGGATTGGATACGAGGGCCAAAAAAAGAAAGATGGGCTAAATTTGGTGGATCTGAGGTTGGAAAGAGCTTCCTTTCAAAGGCTCTCCAGTCAGCCCAATCGAATTTCCAAGCCTTAGGCTCACAAGTCTTAGGCCATGAGTCCTTCTGGAAGGACTGCAGAGTGACTGATTATTAGGAATTAATCCTTGTAGCATTAGCTTTTTCTTTTTTTAAGATCCAAATTAATATTCCCTTTTGTCCCTCGGAATCTCAATGTCTCCCGAGACCAGAGAGAGGCCTCAGAGATCTAGTGCGCTCAGAGATTACCAACCTCACCGTCATTACTGAAAATCATGCTGTACTGTGGGAATCATTTGCTACGGGAGGAAAAGCTTCCCTAGGCCCATAAGTTAGATCTTTTATGGTAAAGAAGTAGGTTAAGGCAATGGGCTTATCGAAGATCCATCAGCACCACATCTCCCTCAGCTATCGACACATGAGTGCAGCTCTGAAAGAAAGGAGAAATGGGAAGGTTATTTAAAATACCTTCATTCCTTACATTCTATTGGCCCTCACTGTGGCCTCTGAGCATCTCTCTATCAGTGGATTTTATTCTTACACCCCCTTCAGTGAGCCCCATTGTACAAATCAGGAATTAAGACACATTAAGTGACTTGTCCAAGGTCCCACAGGGAGTCTGTGGCTTAACCAGGACCTGAACCCAGGACTCTCTAGTCCAAGTCTAGCGTCCTACCCTGTTAAACCATCCCTTCTGCCAGGAATAAATTATACTTTGCACTTAAAGCATTAGTCATCAGTAGACACTGAAGTATTACACATCTGAGGAAGCATTAGCCCCTTCATTTTCTAGCTGGAGAACTGAGATACAGAGAGGGCGAAGTGACTTGCCCAAGGTCAAACAGCAAGTCATTGGCAGAGCTGGGAGTAGAGCCCAGATGCTCCCAGTCCTATTCTCTGTCCACTGGATCATGACACCTCCATTAGAGGAGGGGCAAGACAATTTTAGAAACAGGAACAAGCCCTATGGATAAATTTGCTCCATGAATGAACATGGCCGCCTCACCCTGTTAGCAAGACATTCAAAGTCCCCTCTCTCAATGTTATCAGTGGGAATTTAGCCCCATTCTGCAGGTGGGGATGCTGAGGCATAGAGTAGGAAAGCTACTTGACAGAGGTCACAGCGCCAGTCAGTGTGTGACAAACAGAACCCAGGAATCCGGCCCCCCAGCCCTGCATTTATTACCCCAGACCAGGCGCTCTCATATGTTCCATGGGGGTGGTCGCATATCCCCTTCCTTCCCTGGATTACAGGCCAGCCTTGCAGTATAGCTACGACTTTGGTGATTGATTGAACAAGCTGAATGAGCTGCAGTTCTCACTGTCCCTTCTCTTCAGGTACTTACGGTGAAGAGAGGTGGATCTTTGCTGTGTGGATGAAAGCCCTTCTGCCGACAGGAAGAAATCTCCTCCAGGCCATGGTCTGTCAGCTTGAAGAATCCCGTCCTACAGAGATAAGATGCTTTGAACAACTCGGGCCTCTTAAAAAGATCAGCAGAGCAAATCCCTTGGGTCAGACCTGTTTTAGTTTCTCATTTTCCTTCTGATGTCGTACTAACAATGCAACTCTCACAGACACCCCCTCCTCATCGCCCCCAACCTTTTAGTATTCACCAAGGGTACGTCTGCATTGCATTGTACATGCAGACTCAGCTCTGAACCCAACTTCCTCTCCCATCCCCACATCAACCATCCTGTCTCTGGTCAGCAAGCACTGGGAACCCGAGTCCTAGGACCCACCCGGGAGGGTGGGTTTGAGCCAGAGTGCTGCTGAGATTCAAGTCCAACCCCTCATTTTTCAGTGTGGATGCAATTCAAGCCCCAGACCCAAGGCGGAAGGTTGGCCAGTGTGGATGCATTTAGCACGGCAGTAGGACACAGGTCCAGCAACTGTAAGGCCAAGGTTACAATGTAGCGTAGACGCTCAAGTGCAGACTTGGAAACACCGAGTCCACAAGCCTGGGTCCCACCGACCCAGGTTTACAAATGCAGCGCACACTTATCCCTAAAGGGCCCAGCTGAAGTTAGGGCTCCATGGTGCCGCGTGCTTCCTAGAGACAGAACCATACCTGCCCCAAAGAGCTTACAGTCTACACAGACAAAGGAGGAAGTCTCCGCATTTTACAGATGGGGAACAAAGGGCCAGTCATAGGGGGGCTGGTGAGACAGGGCAGGTGTAGCAGAGCTGGGAACTGAACCTAGATGTCTGGAATCTCATAACATGCCCTAACCCCAAGCCCCCGCCTCAATTCCACATTATGATTCTACAACAGTTTCCAACTAGTTCTAGTGAGAGCTTGGGATGGGATTTTCAGAAGTGTCTAAGCGACTTTAGAGTCGCCCTGCTGTACAAACTCCACACAAAGTTTGTAAAGGTGGAACTGTTGGGTGGGGGCCCACAAGGTTTGACTGATACAGTTATAGCAGTACCTAGCATAGACGCAGTTAGACTAATATGAAGGTTCCTATAACTGCATCCACACAGATGGTTGTGTTATTTTAACTACACCAGGATAGCTAAAGCAGCACAGCTTGGGTGTATAGACAAGGCCTAAGTTGACAAGACTGTCAGCTCTGTAAGGCGGGGACCATCTTTGTACAGCACCTAGCGCAACGGGATCCTGCTCCACGCCTGCGGCTTTTAGGCGCTACCATAATACACCTAACAAACAACATTTCTGAATATCCCATCTGCCCAGGAATGACATGATTGGGAAGCAAACACACTCCCCTACTTACTCCTGGTATTTGGGTGCGCACACAATGGCAATGGACTCAGCCAGCATCATCTGATAGGAGCAGTGCGTGTGCAGATCCACACTGGAGAGAAAAGCTGTTTGCGTAGGGTGAGTCTAAACATGGACACGTAAAAAGGAAAAGAAACAGTTAAGAAGCCTGGCTCAGAGATCAGGGCGTTCGAAACAGCAGCAAGGACTCACAAAGTGGTCACAAAAAGTATAGTTTTTTGATTAACAGAGCAGTAGCATGCTAAACCTTTACCATACTTGACAGGCCAATCCCCCCCCCCGCCCCCCAACGGCCATTTCAAACTAAGATTCCACCCTTTGTTTGATACTAGACTGAGAAAGACGCAGAAAAGGATGTAGGTTGCTGAAGAAGCCCTTTGTAATCTTGCATCTCAAAGCACACCTAAGTACAGTTATAAGCTATATTGTATGCACTTCCACATAGGAATCCCTTCACACTCTAACGAAATGTAGCATCTTCTGGGGGGTGGAACATGTTAGCTGTTTAACACACTATAGCCACACCAAACAGGGCAGGAGGTAAGAAGATTCTAGAATCCAGTCAAGACTGCAGGGGATTTTAGGGTGGCACAAAGCAAATCGGTCAGTTAGAATTTGCCCAGAACCCTGGATTTAACACCCCAACTCTTATGAAAACGGTCCTGGGGTCTGTCAGGACCTTTGGTTGCGTGTCTCATCCCGGCCTCCTTAACTGTAACATCTAAAATAATGAAGATCACTTGGCATCAGATGGACTTAATGGAGTTAGATCCCTTCATATGAGAACAAATCTCCCACAACCCTTCACCCTTCCCTACGGGAAAAAGCACAATCTCTTTCTGCAGGTCCCTTGGCTCTTTGAGAGGGGAAGCTAGTGCCTAGGGGACAACTCAGCCAGTATCTTGCAGTTGCCAGCGTTTGCAAGACAGGTGCCCACATTGGAAACCGCGTTCCTCAGCATGAAATGTTTTGCTTGGTGTTTGGCACCACTATGAAGGCAGAGTCTGGACTGGGAACAAGGCCAGCTCTGGAGGTTGTACAGGAATCTGGAGCTGGCTCGCCATGTGGCGGGGCAGCAGATGGACGTCTGGAAGAGGAGCTGAGGAAAGCACCATCCCGGGGAACCGCCATGGGGGTTAAGCAGAGGCATCTGGCTCAGAACTGGAGCTTCAGAGGGGGAGTTTAGCATCTGGGACAATGGCTCCATTGTTGAGGCAAAATACCCGAGACGTCTATGTAGCTCTCAAGTTGCGTAAGCAATGCACTTTTCCTCTTGAGCACTCCCAGGGCAGGGGGCTGGGAGAACAGGGTCACAAGACACTTCCTCATCTCCCAGAGCCCCATACCAAACAGGCCAGCTTTCCTACAGCAAAAGCCAGCACTGTGCTCTGATGGAGATAGCACTTAAGCCCAAACAGAAGTTACAGAGCCTTCTGCTTAGGCTTGCAGGGGGAAAGCTTCCACTCATGATCCTTATGTTCAAGGGGGAGGTATCGATGTTCCCAAGGGGCGGGGGGGGAAGGCCCAGAGAAGGGAAGGAACTTGCCCAAGATTTTGTTTCTATGCACAGCCAGTTTGGGAAGCTCTGCACACAACGATCGTTGCAATATAATGACCTAACAAAGAGGTTGGGGTTGCCAAACCCATGGAGGGTTTGCCAGACTGGATCAGACTACCTAGCCCAGCATCTCACCATCAGCAGCAGCCATCACCAGATGCATCAGAATCCCAGACAGGACACTTTACCTATCCCCTTAAACCGGCTTTCCAGCATATTTGCTAGGAGTTTAAGGTCAGGCCTGTGGGCTCAGGGAAGCACTTACATGGATCCATCCCAGAGTGATGAGGCTGTCCTGATCCTGAATCAGGAAGAGTTCCTCCTCGTTCTCCGTGTTGCAATAATCGGGGCCTCCATGTTGTTTGGGGACAATGACGTGCGTTATCGTGAACTCGTTCCTCAGCTGGAAGATAGCAGGGAGAGGGTGGTTACAAAGAGGATAGTGATCAATTGTTCTCCATATCCACAGAAGGCAGGACAAGAAGCAATGGGCTTAATCTGCAGTAAGGAAGTTTTAGGTTAGATATCAGGAAAAACTGTCTAACTCTAAGAGTAGTTAAGCACTGGAACAGGCTTGCAAGGGAGGCTGTGGAACCCCCATCATTGGAGTTTTTGGAAAACAGGCTGGACAAATTGCTGCCAGGGATGGTCTAGGTTGACTTGGTCCTGCCTCAGTGCAAGGGGCTGGTCTAGACAGTCTCTCAAGATCCCTTCCAGCCAGACATTGTCTGATCCCGCAAGGCAGTCTACGGTGAACAGAGCAATGCATCAGAACATTAGCAGGTTTCAGTGCAGCTTTATATCGTTGCATTGACTACACAAGGCCCCAGTCCTGAGCCCAGAACTGAGGCCTACATGTCCTTTTACCATAGGATGCTAGACAACCAGAAAGCTTTGGGATGTACGTTATTTAAAAAAGTTTAGTGTCATACACCAACAGAACATTTTTACATTAAGCTGGACAAAGTTATGAACTGGATGATGAGATGGGGTCGGCAACGGGCTGGACCCAATGACCCAAGAGGTCCCTGCCACTCCTAGGTCCCCAGGAAATCTTGCAATTATGAGGTTAGCAATTTGACTAACCCACGAGTCACTACTGAAGGTTACTACCCTCTGACGGCAGCTCAGTAACTTATTGGATGGGTTCGAGTTCCCAGTGGAAAACTGCACATTTCACTACTTCGATTGTAAGCCCCTTGGGGAAGAGAGCATAGTTTTGGTCGGTGTTCGTACAGCACCTAGCACAATGGGGTCCTGGGCCATGTGTGGGGCTCCAGGGTGCTATCATAGTATAAATAATTTAAAAAGCCACCCCCAGCTGCCAAATTATTAATAATGATAAAATATTTCACTCTTACACAGAACTTTGAGGGGAAGAATTTAATACAAGAAGGGGGGTGGGAAAGGCTGCGAGTACTGGAGAGAAGCTGCTATAATTAGGGCACCTTTTGGGGGAAAGAAGCCTGTAGATGTTTAGCCGTGGGGAAGGAGGGCTATCAAGGTGGACAGAGTTTAAACACCCTACAGGACTTCAAAGAAGAGAACCGATCGCCAGCCAAACAAGGTGCCCAATCCTATAATCAGATTCAAGCAGATGGACCTCTGTGGAGCCCCCTCGATTTCAGGGACACCTGTTCGCATGCAGTCCCATTCTGCATGGATCAGATCGCAGGATCGGGGCCTACGATGCGATTGCAGAAGGCGAACATCAGAGCACAAATACCCATCAGGACAAGGTTTGTGAAGGTGGAATGAACACAAAGCCATGGCCTGCACTGTCCGGGACTTTAAAGAGTCAACAGGGCCAACTTAAGGTCACATGCAATGACAATTTAAAGGCAATGTAGGATCCGACTTTAGAGTCAATGCAGAACATTGCAACAAAGGTTTTATTAGGCGATCAAGGGCCCAAAGGGGAACCTAAGGCAAAGATATTGACATGGCTTTACCCAGAATGTCACCTTACCAGTCTCCCACAGAGGATTCCACATGTCTCCACACCCCGGGCTGTGTTAGCATCAGCTATCTGGAGGAACTTATGGCAGAGCACCTTGGGGATGACGACATGGCGAAGGCCCTCTGTCATTACGTCTGTGGGAACAGGAAGGATAGCTGTGAATACAAGGCAAGATTTGCTGCAACGTGCAAGATTTATTGCAATTGCTTCAGGAAAGGTCAATATCTAAAGAGGCAAGGGAAATCATTTCACCAAACAACTCAGGGCTGAGGTTTGAAAATAAACAAGCTAGGTACACAAATAGCTGCTCTTCGTATTAATAACGAGTACATGAAATCACTCTTATATAGCACTTCTCATTCATAGATCTCAAAGGGCTTTACAAAGATGGAGCTGGGGAAACAGAGGCACAGAGAAGGGAAGGGGCCTTCCTAAAGATACACAGTTTAGTGATGGAGCCAGGAATAGAATCCACAGGAGTTTGGACTCCCAGTCCAGTGCTCTACCCGTTGGACCATGCTTCCCAAATTATGTGCGTAAATCAAGTAATTGTGCAAGTGGTGTGGCTAATTGCAATATCTCCAGAATCAAGTAGGCCATCCAACTAAGTCTCGAATTTCTTTAAAATGGGGAAAAAAAAAAAAAAAAAAAAATCAGAAAAAAAGGTCCTGGTTACCCTACTCTTCTGGTAATATGACCAAAAAGCCAGGATGCAAAACTGACCCGAATCAGAAAGTGAAATGGACAGCCCATTTCCCCTCTCTCTAGCCTGGTAAAATACCAAGAGCATTCAGTGGAGAAAGGAAGTTTGATTTAAAAAAAACCATGCTCCATTGCTGTGACCAAAAGGCTGAGTAACACAGAAGAGAACCGCATACTGGGCCCAACTGTGATCTCACACTAGCGGGACCCCATCGACTTCAGTGAAGTTCCTCCCAGTTTGCACCCATGTGAGCGGTCAAAATCAGGCTTGTTAATGTTCCCCCACCCCATCTTGACAACATCCCTTTAGAGACCAGAAATGCTTTCAGATGGATATTGATATTTTTAGGGCACATGTGGAGGGAAAGGACAGAGGGAGACAACCAAACGGCAAATCAGCACGGACTTAACTCCAAATTTTGATTTCTGATTAGTCACTCCAGTGTGTAAGTAAGAGGAGAATCCAGCCCTTGATCTGAATCTGACTAAGGACTGAATCCTGCAAGGAGCTGAAAACGGGACCCAATCTGGCAAGGCACGTGAGCACGTGCTTAGCTTTAAGCACCACAGTCCTACTGAAGAGGGCCAGAGCGTTCAGCAACTTGCAGGTTCAAGGGGAAGGAGCTATTTAAGGATTCTCCAGAGACACACTCTCGGTCAGTGCAAGCACTCACCACCCATACAGTTAGGGTGGGAGCCATTCTCCCTGCAGTGACAAGGAGGGATAGAGATAAAGATGAAAAGTTTCTAATACATTACGTATGTGCATTTTCGCATAGGACACTTGAGACTGACACCATTTGTGGCATCTCTATTAGCTTCCAGCCTAGGTTCAGACACCAGTGTCATTAACAGGAGTTAATTCCAAAAGGTACTAACTGTTTTCCGGGCTCCCCAAAGCTCCAGGTTTCAGAGATCTGTCCACGACAGGCAGTTTTGGCAGCACTGTTCCTACCACTGGGCTTGCAGGTGGAACAGGAGAAGCAGGAAGCTTTGGGGTTAAGTCAGTCGGGGGCTTTTCCACTCCTGGTATCAGGGGTCCTCCCAGAGACTCAGGACCTAGCTCTGGCTTCCCAAATTCCTGCAGGATTCTCAGACGCTCTTTCTCCAGCTCCTTGCGCCGGATCAGCTCCTCAAAGGCATTAAATTGCTCCTGCTCTGCCTGCTGCTGCTTCATCTGGGCTACCCTTTGCCTCTCCTCCTCCAGCTGCTGCTGCAGAGCCAGATTACGCGCAAACTCCTCCTCCTCCTTCTTCTGCAATGGGAACACGTAGGGACAACAGACAGGGTGTCACTGGGTCTTGTGGTACAAACAGGTTAACTGAGCAGGGAAGAAGCCTAAGCATTGTCGATCCCTTCAACCATCCCTTCCCCAGCCGGAATCCTTTGCAGAATAGCATCCCTTCTACATGACCAGCCGAAACACATCCACACACAGGAAGGGGCTGCAAACCAGGCAACGAACCCAGATCACATGTTAAACAAGTGGAAGACCACTGCAGCTTTGGCCCATGGACCCCAACAGGCTCCCACATACTGCTCCAAGCTTGTTCGGACCCCCATTGTCTGGAGCACGTCTGAACTGAGTGGTTTAGGTCTGAGCATGCGGATCAGACAAACAAGGAGGCCGGGGTGGAGCAGACAGGGTAACAAAAATAGGATGTGTGCAATTCTTAATAGCAGTTGTGTCTTGCCACCTGCCGTCAGCTGGCAGTTTTCTGTCTCCATTGCAGCAGAGGGGAAGTTTGAGGAACAACCTGCAGGAGGAGAAGGTGACTGGCCTTATGGATTCAGATTGGGAGTCTTCCCTCCCTGCGTAAGGGCCAGGCAAGGAGATAGCACCAAGGGGATTTTGGAAGAAGCAGGCGACCCCTCTATGACAAGGCAGCAGGAACACGCTCAGGAAGTTAGCTCCCAACACTGTGAAATCTGAGGCTGCAATGCTCCACTGCAGAATCCAGCTACCCAGTTTGCAGGCTCAAAGACCCTAGATATCAGTTTCCTTTGCAGCTGCAGCTTTTATTTGCGGTGCTGACGTTCCACCTTGCACCATTACTCACCTTTCGCTCACTGTATTCCACATACTCTTTGGTGTATCGCTTTAGCAGCTCCTTCTTCAGCTCCTCGGCTCTGGGGAACGCGACTTCTTTGAGTTTCTGGAGGGAGAGGGAAGAAGTGCGATGTGAGGACAGCAAGACCAGATGGGAATCTAGGGTCAGCAAGCCCACAGCACCGAGACAAAGTAAACTCAGCTCCCCTACTTACTGCAGTGACAGGTATTAGGAGAGGTTAAGCCACAAACCAGCAGGGGGCTGGGTACTGTACTGTAGTAGTACTGACGACTACAGTAGAGAAGCAGGAGTCAGAGAAAGGAGCACTCAACCCAGAAAGAAACAAACAAATGGTGCTGTAGCATCCCGCTGGTACATCCTCAGAGGGCACCAGTGGGACACATTGATCACATACATACGTATCAAGGGGGAAGGTCCTCATTTCCCACCCCTGCCCCAGCTGCTGGGCGGGGAGATGGTGTTCCAGGCTGCCTGGCACCAATGGACGCTGTGAGAGCCAGCTACACACTCACGCATTTATCTAGACATGCACATCTGCGTCCCTGAAGAGCGGCACGAGGTTTGGGGAAAAACAGGCCCACACTGAGAGGGTCTCTACCCAGATGCGCCACAACCTGAGGCGAGACCAGCACTCAGAAAGTCCCATGTCCTACTCCCGGGCCATCAGGGAGACTTGTCATTTGGGGCCCTATTTTGAGAGGTGCTAAGTGCTCTGAATTCAACAGGGGTTGCAGGCAATGAGCATCTCGGGATAAAGGACTCAGTTGCCCCTTCCCCTCCACCCCAGAGCCAAACCTTTGGTGCACCAGTGCTCAAGACTCAGCAAGCCAAACTTGGCTGTTCTGAAGCCTGTGTCCCCAACACCCCCAATGCCCACATGCAGGTTAGGGAGGTGAACATGCAAGCTGGCCCGACACACCTGTATGAATGGTGCATTTCACGTACTGACGTAAGGGTAGGGGCTAATGAACACTGAGGAGGTGATGGCAATCCAAGGACCAAAACACTGGAAGACCTAGGCTGAATATTAGGGAAAGACACTTTCTAACAAGACCTGCCCAACTGGGAATGATCTCCCACACGAAGGAGTGAAAGCCCCATTACTTCAGAGAGCTAGTAGCAAATAGGACAATATCACAGACAGCGTTGCAATAGGGAACAGGGCTGGAAGCCTGACCAATAGAGGAGAACAGGAGGAAGAGGTACCTGAATTACCAGGAGACACCACGGCAGCATTTCCAAACCAGAATTCCAGTTTTTGGCTTTCCTGTATTCAAGTTTTTGACCCCAAAAAAGGACAATTTTTTCCACAGGAACCCTATCCCCATTTTCCTGCCCAGCTCTAATAGAGAACAACCCAGCAATGGCAGGATGACAGACCACCCAGCACAGCAGGGTCCTTCTCTCCAACATCTATTACCTTAATGTTTTCTAACAGAAATTACTGAGAGAGAAAGAGAGACTCTTGCTAAGACCATTGCAAACTGTGACAACTTACCTTCACCGTGTCTTTCTTCTCAGGGAGGACGGCGGTTTTGTAATCGCGATGCTTCGGCAGCTTCTCTATAAAAAGCCTGCAAACGCAGAGCAGAAAGATTGCGTTTCCAAACGGCGGCTGCAAGACGCAGGAAGAGATAGAAGACAATAGTCGTTCTAAGCTGAGTTTCTTGCACCGCAGTACAGATGTTCTCTGCGTTCCCACTTGTGGCGCCCAACACTTATGTCCACTATTATGCTGTACTTGGGCGTTCCTCATCAATAGCAACTTCCAAAGATTAACCTCCTCCCAGGCTCTTTGGGATAGAGATGGTCTTTGTTCCGTGTTTGTACAGCACCTGAAACACTTAATTATTTGTAATATCGAAGCGTCCAGGAGTTGCAGTCATGGACCAAGACCCCACTATTCCTGGTGATGTACAAACACTACTAGTCACTCCACAATAACGATTTCCATTAAATGATGATAATGAATAACAACAACTTCCATTAAAACAAATTTGAACTGGAGTAAAATTAAACAGATCCAGAATACGGCAGACTATTCATAATGGCCCCAATTCAGGGTGATACTTAAGAACAGTTGAAGCATGACAGTTGTGCCATTGAAGTCAGTGAGGTTACTCACGTACTTCAGAATCTCGGTAATTCAGGGCCTGCAAAAGGGAAATGAAACCATTTGCGCAGTAACTGGGGAATCAGCTAATTTTCCCCATTCATATGACTTAAATAAAAGTGAGCGTCTGAGTTGAGAACCAGGAAGAGACAGAGGGAATGAACAGAAGAGGACAATTATTGACTGATCCATCCCGTCATCCAGTCCAAGCTTCTAGCAGTCAGAGGCTTAGGGACACCCATAGCATGGGATTGCATCCCTGACTATCTTGGCTAATAGCCATGGATGGACCTATCCTCCATGAACTTATCTAGTTCTTTTTTTGAACCCAGTTATACTTTTGGCCTTCACGACATCCACAAGCAATGAGTTCCACAGGTTGACTGCATGTTGTGTGAAGTACTAGTTTTAAACCTGCTGCCTATTGATTTCATTCAGTGACCCCTTGTTCTTGTGTTATATGAAGGAGTAAATAAAACCTCCTTATTTACTTTCTCCACACCAGTCATGATTTTATAGACCTCTATCATACCCGCCCCCTCCAGTCATCTCTTTTCCAAAATGAACAATCCCAGTCATTTTAATTTCTCCTCATGTGGAAGCTTTTCCATCCCCCATATCATTTCTGTTGCTCTTTTCTGTACCTTTTCCATTTTTTTTGCTTTTTGAGATGGGGCAATCAGAACTGGATGGAGAATTCCAGGGGTGGGCGCACCATGGATTTACATAGCAGCATTCAATATTTTCTGTCTTATCTTCTCTCCTTTTCCTAACGGTTCCTAACACTGTTCACATTTTTGACTGCCACTGCACATGGGGCAGAGGTTTTCAGAGAACTATCCATGATGACGCCAAGAGCTCGCTCTTGAGTCATAATGGCCAATCATTGCGTATGTGTAGTTGGAATTATATTTTCCAGTGTGCATGACTTTGCATTTATCAATATTGAATTTAATCTGTCATTTTGTTACCCAGTCTCCCATGTTTGTGCGATCCCTTTGTAACTCCTCGCAGTCAGCTTTGGCCTGAAACTATGTTGAGTAATTTTGCATCATTTGAAAACTTGCCACCTCACCCCCTTTCCCGGGTCATTTATGAATACATTGAACAGCACAGGTCCCAGTCCCCTAAGGCCTTGGGGGACCCCACTATTTACCTCTCTTCATTGTGGAACCTGATCATTTATTCCCACTCTTTGTTTCCTATCTTTTAACCAGTTACTGGCCCATGAGAGGTCCGTCTTGCTTATCCCAGTGGGATAAGAGACCTACTCCCGGGGCATATTAATGCTTACATGGCCCATAGAGAAGTGCTATACAGAAGTTAAAACTGGAGCCAAAAATAGTCAAAGGATCCAGAGGACTATTCATGACAGTCCTGCTCCAGCAAGGTACTTACTCACATGCCTAAACTTCAGGCTAAGCAGCTATAAATGCCAACTATTATGCATCTGCTACATGGCACTTTTCGCTGTGTAACAATCTCAGAATGTGGCATCCGCTCCAGTGTCTGAACTGGACTTTCAGCCACACTCCCAGCTTAACCCACTAGGAGCAGCAATGGTGACTGGCAGATACCCCGTGGAGGGAAGAGGGACAGAAAGGACTAAGCAGAAGCCCAAGGAAGAGTGATAACAACAACCGCCTTGGCCCAAAAGCGGTTAAGCCACTACTTTGCTCCCGGGCGACCTTTCCGACGCACAAATCAGGAGCAATAATTCCAGAAGCAGAGCAATGGGACACAGAGGGTTTCCCTCCCTCTCACTCGCCAGCGAGAATCCAAGCCAGGCCAACCGGGACTCAAAATCCTTGATGATCTCATGGCTTTTCACTGACTTGTGTGGAGCTGGTGAGCTCAGTCCATCAGCCAGCCGGCAGGTGCCACTAGAACATAAGGACAGAAGAATCCCATGCACCGCTACCGACTAGGGACTGAATGGCTAGGCAGCACTTCTGCAGAAAAGGACCTAGGGGTTACAGTGGACGAGTAGCTGGATGTGAGTCAACAGTGTGCCCTTGTTGCCAAGAAGGATAACGGCATTTTGGGCTGGATAAGTAGGGGCACTGACAGATCGAGGAACGTGATCATTCCCCTCTATTCGACATCGGTGAGGCCTCATCTGGAGTGCTGTGTCCAGTTTTGGGACCCACACTACAAGAAAGATGCGGAAAAATTGGAAAGCATCCAGTGGAGGGCAACAAAAATGATTAGGGGACTGGAACACATGACTTACGAGGAGAAGCTGAGGGAACTGGGATTGTTTAGTCTGCAGAAGAGAAGAATGAGGTGGGATTTGATAGCTGCTTTCAACTACCTGAAAGGGCGTTCCAAAGAAGATGGATCTAGACTGTTCTCAGTGGTAGCAGATGACAGAACAAGGAGTAATGGTCTCAAGTTGCAATGGGGGAGGTTTAGGTTGGATATTAGGAAAAACTTTTTCACTAGGAGGGTGGTGAAGCACTGGAATGGGTTATCTAGGGAGGTGGTTGGAATATCCTTCCTTTGAGGTTTTTAAGGTCAGGCTTGACAAAGCCCTGGCTGGGATAATTTAGCTGGGGATTGATCCTGTTTTGAGCAGAGGGTTGGACTAGATGACCTCCTGAGGTCCCTTCCAACCCTGATATTCTATGTTAAGTCACCCCCCAGTTGGCTTCTTGCATTGGCAGGCTCAGCAGAGAGGCCAAGAACTGAATGGACCAAGGAAGAGAGAACTCTGCTTGAGATCAGGGGCCCAGTCAGCCCCATGCCTCACCAGCCAGCTGGGCTGGGAGCACCAGATGCAGTGACAAGGTGGGAACATGCCCTTATCTGAATCTAACTGAACAGATCTATGTCCAGGCAAAGCTCCACTGAAGCTAATGCATGGATCCCATTGTAGGATCAGGGCCTTAATGTTCCACCTAACTTGTGGATTCTAACTGCAAGACTCTGTGTGTCCATGTCTGATACAGGGCTGCACTTGTTAGCATGGGTTGTCACCCTCTAGGGGCTGGAGCACATATAAAAGGTTACGAATCAGCTACGGCCTCCAAGCTAACAGATACATCCGGGGGCCCACAGCATTTCAAATCCCCAGACAGGTCATTCCAAGTTGAGGCTTCTACGGGGATTGAACCGATGAGCTCTGGAAGTAAAAGCATGAGCCACCACTGCTTAAGCTACAAAACCAGGCCTATTAGCATAGAGTCAGCAGCAGCCTGTCACTGGGGGCGGACAAATAAGCCCCACTGTGTCAGTGAGCTGTAGCTCATGAAAGCTTATGCTCAAATAAATTTGTTAGTCTCTAAGGTGCCACAAGTACTCCTTTTCTTTTTTGTGTTAGCATGAGTTACACAGGGTTAAAAATCGAAGTTAGGACAGTCAAGAGTTAAGGCTCCTACAGCTGAAGCCCACCTCTGTGCAGAGCCAATCACAAGCCCTCCTTCCCCCACCCCAATTCTATTTAAGCTCAGTGTGAGGAGGGACTCCTCCCCACCATGCAAAACCACACGGGCGGGGGGGGAAGGCTGAATGCTGCAGATCTGTTGAAGGATGTCACAGACCCAGTGCTGCAGGAGATCTCTATACAGCCCAATGCCTTGGGGAAAGCAAGTTTGTGCACTCCACCCCCGTGGCAGTGTGACATGCCCACTAAGGGAACAAAGTAGCCCTAAAAACATTGGATATTTCATGGTCAGGCTGCTTATAGCCCTGATCCCTGGCTATAGGCAAAGAGGGCACAAGACAGGAGTGGAGAGGGGAAGTGGCTTTATGTGCCTGATGCCGAGACTACTCTGTGCTGGGGCAGTCCCCTAACAAGGTAGAAAAACTCCGCTCTAGCTTGTGCCAGTTGCCAAAGGCAGCCAGCGACTTGCTGGGACCCAGTAGGTCAGTCCCCGCTGCTTTCCCACAAACACGCCCCCAGCTACAGGAAGAGTCACGAGGGAAGCTGAGGGCAGTTTGGGGCCAGAGATGTACTTGCGTAATTAGAGAAATCAAATCCAGCCGATGCATAATACACTGCTGTGCAGTACCTGGCCACTGTGCTGTGCAGTACCTGGCCCATAGCCACACCCACCCACCCTCCGATTGTTACGGGACAAACTCTGCTCTCCTAACCAAGCAAATTCAGGGTAAAGCCACTTACGTGACTTTGAAGTTACACTGATGGAACAGGGAAGTCTGGCCCTATAGCTGGAGAGATGCAAGCAGGGAAGATTCATAGGGTACAAGGCCAGAAGGACGATTATAATCCTTTACTCTGTGTGTTATACCTCGTGATTGTTGCATCAAGCCCACAGTGCCTGCTTGGGCTAGAGCAGATCTTTTCACAGTTTTGCTCTAAACCTTCGAGCGATGGCGAATCCACCACAACTCGGTACATTGTTCCAATGGTTAATTACTCTCACTGTTACAAACGCGCACCTTATTGCTAGTCTGAATGCAACTAGCTTCAGCCTCCAACCCAGATCTCATTCTGCTTTTGTCTGCTGGATTAGATGACAGAGAAGCAAACGCAGAGGGCTAGATTCTGGCCTCCTTTACAGCGACAAGTCCAGAGTAACTCCACTGAAGTCAATAGAGCCATTTCAGATTAGTGCTGAAGTAGGGGACAGCAATTCTGGCCCAGAGAAACCAGAGGAACTAAATAAAATATCCTGCCCAGTAAATCAGATCTAGGTAGAATGAAAGGCTAATTTCAATTCACCAGCATTAGGGACAGCACAGTGCAAGACCCAGGTCTCCCTGCCCAGACCACATAGCTTTCAGGGAAATGTACATGCCACGTGTATGT
Organism: Dermochelys coriacea; assembly: GCF_009764565.3. Lineage (NCBI taxonomy): Eukaryota > Metazoa > Chordata > Testudines > Dermochelyidae > Dermochelys > Dermochelys coriacea. The sequence goes on from NC_050093.1 coordinate 13,238,108, forward strand.
CGAGGCTCCTGGAGAGGGAGCTCACCACCATCTGTTACCATTATCATGGAGAAGCGATTAGAACATTTGTTTAGCTAAAGGAGGTTTACGCAGCAGCGTGCGAGGAACGGAGCTGGAAAGATTCCATTTGGTTTTACACTTACCAGCCTCCCACAGAGCCCAGAGCAATGTCCATAAAAGCCCAGGAAGTGGCAGGGGTGAAAAGAGGCTGGAGTCCAAGCTAATCAGAGAAAAATGTATTGAATTTAACAAGGTCAGGTGAGGAAAACTGTACGGATGCCATGGAAAAGCAAGTGCCAGCCGGACACTGAATGGCATTGTGGGTAACCATCATACTTTGGGAAGTGGGCCCTCTTTTTTATTTATTTTTTTTTAAGTTCCTGATTAGACTCAGGGAAAGTGCGTAAAATAAATTGAAGCTGGCGTTTGCAAATGAGCCTAAGGGAGTGTGATGTTCATTGGGATTTGGGCATCTAACTCCCTTAGGCACCTGTGAGAATCCCAACATTAATGCAGCCTACACAGTTCAACCTTTTACAACTTGAGATCCCAGCCTGATAGAATGCAAAAGCCAAGCAGGGCCTGGCTGGGTTAGCAATTAGATGGGAGATCTCTAAGAAAAAGCCACAGCTCTGCAGGAGTAGGTGAGGGCAATTCACAGCTAGGTCCCAGACGGTACTGAGCACCCACGAAGATGGGTGGGAGTTGCTACTGGCCTCTCAGGAACAAGCACTTAACACACGTCCATATTGAACCAGTGTCCTCTGTGCAGCACTAGCGAGGGCACGGCCTTTCAAGTGAGCCTCTTACCTCTGGTAAAAATCCCAGGCACTCCAAGAAGGTATTATTCACAGCTTGGTGCTAAGCAGCTGTCAGGTTTCACCCCAAGGGCGGGTGCATTTCAGGGCTGGGTCACCCAGCATAGTTACATTTGGAAACTGCCATGGCATGACGCTCTATAGAGATATGACCATTGCCCCTATGTACAGCATGGCCGCAAGAGAGGAGCTGGTGACATCTCAACATGGGGACAAGGAAGAGTCTCTCCCTGACAATCCAGAGCAGAGAACAATGCACAATGCACCAGATTCAAAAACAGGGTTGCAAAGACCACCCTGAGGAGACACTGTTGTACTTCACGCCATATGGCTGCACTGCAGCCATAAGTCTTTATAGATCAGAGGCGTAATCAAGTCTAACCTGTGACTTTAAAGGGAGCATTTTACATTTTAACCCTGTAACAGGCTGACATTTGCCAGACATGCTCTGCTTTCTTAGCAGGTGCTGAAAGGGAGAAATGGGCTCACTGAGGCAGAGGACTCACGATCCCCACCTCAATACAGGGGAGTCGGGATCTTGCATGCGGTCCGAGCAGTCCTGATGGAGGAACCGAAGCAGCAGGCAAGCGAGGGAGGTTGGCTTGAGCCAAACCTTCTGATTGTTAATTTCTTTGCCAACAAAAGCAAACCCCAGGAAGTGGTAAACCAACTGTACGCCATGTGTGGTTAAGTGAGCTGTAGCTCACGAAAGCTTACGCTCAAATAAATTTGTTAGTCTCTAAGGTGCCACAAGTACTCCTTTTCTTTTTTGCGAATACAGACTAACACGGCTGCTACTCTGAAACATGTGTGGACTGTTTCACAACAGATTGGGAAAGGCTCCTGCTCCCAGACCCTTAGAAAATGCTGCAGTCACCTGGCAGCAGGAGGAGCAAAGGCTGACAGTACCAGCTGACCAGGGGCCTCAGCAGAAGAACATTTAGTAATTCAGTGATGAGGAGAGGGCATTTCCCAGTTTGCCTGGGACAGCAATAAACCCTGGCCCCCACCACAGCTAAGATTGTGCTGGTGCACCAGGGAGAGCTATGCCAGCAGTCATAGAGAAGAGGTAAGTTAAGATCTTGAGTACTATTCACCTGCAGTCCAACAAAGGAAGCCCCAGCATCCAACCCTGTCCCAAAGCCCAGACCACAAAATCTGTTGCTGGTTTCTACTCATTGGCCAGTAAATACCAGGTCAGATGAGAATGCATACCCAAGGAGGATGAGAATGAGAAGAGCATTAAGCTGGACAGGGCAGAAGGAGAGAAATGCTCTAGGGTAAAGGGGTACTGTCAGAGATAGGAGCTTGGCATTGAGTGAGGAGGAGGAAGTAACTGGGAGTGGCAAAGAGAAAGAGATAAAGCGACCATATACTTGTTCAGTTCTTTAAGGGTTAACTCAAGCTTCCCAGTGGTAGAGAGAATGTTTCTAGCTTGGATGATCTGGGAGATGTCGGACTTTAAAGCTGACCACCGATCCCTGGGACTAGCCATTCAATGGTAGCAATACTTGGCACCTATGTAGTGCTTTTCATTCATTCTGAAGAGGCGGGTAAGGGTCGTCATCCCCATTTTACAGATGGGGAAACTGAGGCACAGAGCAGGGACATGACTTGCCCCAGGTCACACAGGGAGCAAGCAGCAGAGCCTGGAACAGACCCCAGCTCTCCTGACTCCTAGTCTCTCCTGGATTGTAATGTATGGTGCATAACATCCAAGATAAGACAACAGCCCCAAAGAGCTTAAGGTAAGTTATCCCCATGCAAGGCAAAAGAGCCCTTACGTGATATACTTGTTGTACAGTATGAAGGCGTGCTCAATGTTGCCTTCTTCAGAATAAATCGTCGCCATGCGGATGATTTCGAGCCCAGAGCGGTAATACCGCCGTGGCGGGACGTCCTCATTCACCTCCACGGAGCTCCCCATCTGGATTAGCCTCCTGACTCTCTCCTCTGGAAGGAGGCTGACATCTGTGTGGTCAGGCATGAGGGCCAACAGGCTAGAGAGAGAATGAACACAATGCATGGAAATAGATATTATTTTGGTATATTCTCTATATCCAAATTTATCAGGGACATATCCCCATCGGGACATAAGGGAGGTGAGAGTGGCTTTCCTAGGAAAGGGGATATAGTGTGTGGGCTGAGCAGTCCTGAGGGAGGAACCCTAGGAGCAGCCAAGTTCTCTTCAGAGCTTCACTTTTCAGATACATGCATTTTTGATTTGGGGGCAGAAATTCATTTGGGATTACCTGAGCCCCAATTACCCAGATTCAAGTTTTTAGGAGAGATCAGACTGAGCCTGAATCCCACCACTGTCAGGGTGTTTTGCAAGACACCTCTTTAAACAAGCATTTCCCCTTAAACAATCATGTCTCAAGACACTTGAGGAAGAATCAGTCACCAACCCCCAGTCACTATAAGAAACTAGGTTATGGAGTGTCTCCTACAGGTAAGTGATACATTCTCATTCGGTGTTCTGATTCCATGGCAATCGCTGCCACAGAATACATGATACCTAAATACATGGCAAGAATCTGCAGAATCTCCCTCTAACAACCAGAAAGCACAGTACCCCATCCAACCCACCCTGCTCTTGATCCCACCTGGCTCCTGCAAACACCCTCTTCATTCTAGCAATGCCAGATCCCACCCTCTCCTTCCATCAGGGCCCCTTCAAACATGTTCCTGAATGACCATCTTCCTCCTTTCTGGTTCCCAATGATAATTTCAGGAGCCTGAGGCAGAAAGCACTGTAAAGGGTTCAGGAAGCACCGCTGAATGGAACACTTTCATGCAAGAATCCTTACCTGTGTCACCGCCCAGTTGATGGAGACTGCCCTCTCTGCTCCCCGACAGGTACTAGCCACCTGAACGCCTAAAAACAGACAGTTTCCAAGTATCACCCACTGTGAACTAGACAGTTTATGGGTTAAACCTTCAGTGAAATCATAGTGCTGGATCTGTAACATCCTGTAAATCCCTCAGCAACCTGACTGCCACCATCACTGCATTATGATTTCTTGCATCCTCCCACTAAACAAGGGGAAAGGTCTTGATCAGAGACAACAGGGACCCGGGGATGTGAAGGGCTACAGGCAAAAGAAGTGTCATTTCCAGCTTTACTTTCATGCAAGAGCCCCTTTCGAAGGCCTCAAATCCTGCAGTTCTTCGTCCTCACTCTGCCAAAACACCTAGGGAACTCAATGGAAATTTTTCCTAAATAAGGGCGGTAGGATTTAGCCCTTAAACATCTTATACTCGGTCCATCTTATAAACATAAGAGAGTGGAATCCACTTTCATGACCTAAGGCTGAAGAGTGCTGCGCGCCATCACCCAAGAACCAGGGAAGCCACTCTTCAGGAGCAGAGCTGACCTCTGTCCAGCGCCTGCAGAACCAGGCGTGGAGCGAAATCGTTTCTCCCACATATCTGCCGTGGCGGTCAAATTCCAATCTGCACCTCGCAACCCCCTGATAATTCAGGGCTTTCATCCCCCGTTGCTATAAAGGGCGTTTCAGTTGACTCCCCCACGCCTTTACCGCAGCAAGGGTCTCTATACTTGCCAGTACGCAGACCACGAAGAGAGACCGGGGGCGGGGGGTTAGGCAGCCTGAGAAGACACAGCTCGCTCGCCACAGGCCGAAGGCCCCGGGGAGGGGCAGGCTTCGGGACAAGGGCCCAGGCTTTGGGGGCAGAGTCGCCAGCCGCCCAGGGTTTCCCAGGATCACCCCTTTCGTGAGGCAGCCGCCCTGGGCAGTGGGAACGGGGGTGGGGGGGGGCGAGGGCTCACCCAGGCGACCCCCGCTTTGTCTTGGTGGGGGGGGGGCTCTTCGGGGTCCCAGCCGCTCTCAGACTCGCCCCAGGGTGGGCCCCGGCAAGTCCGCACGATGAGGGGGGGCAGGGGCTCGGCGAAGGCCCCGCCCGCCGCAAGCGGGCCGGGCCCATCCCCCGGGCAGTGGGAACAGGGCGGGGGGGGTGGGGGGGGGTCTCACGCCTCCCAGAGACGGGGCGGGGCGGGGCCGGGCTCTGCTCAGCGCCCCTCCCCCAGGGCCGGCCCCCCCCGCCGCGGACAGGGCCTGACCGGCAGCTCGACGCTCCGCGGGGGCCGCGGCCTCAGGCGGGCGGGGGCGGCCGCGGGGTCCTCTCGGCCCAACGGAGGCGGCGCACGCAGCCCAGAGCTAGCCCCACTTCCGGGGGGCTGGGCTTCCCTCAGCCTCGGTCTGGGCTACGGGCCACGCCCCTTCTGAAGAAGCTCTATCCCGGCCTCGGGAGGGCGGGCCAGCCTCGCTCTCAACAGCCAACCAGACGGCGTCTCCACATCCGGGTCTTCTCAGTGAACCGCCGATATCCGGTTTGGGGTCGCTACCCTTTCTTCCTCTCGACAAACTTTATTGGCCGGTCCGGGAACAACGGGGCGGGCGGCAGGCGCCGGAAGTCCTGGGAGGCGGCCATCTTGGTGGAGGCATGGGGACAGGAAGTGAAATCATGCCTGTTTTGAGACCTGGTGGGGGGAGGGGAGTAGCCTCTTAAAGGGGCCGCGGCCTCTAACGGGAATCAGGTGGGGGTGTATTAGGGGCTTAGCCCTGCCTTGACAGGGGCTGCCCTCCTTGCGCCCATGGCACCCGCCCATAGCTGCCCCCACTACCTGCAACAATCTCCCAGCCCTACAGCTCCCCCTCGGGCTCAGGCAGCTGCAGGGGCTGGTGCCCTTGGTGCCAAAGACCTGGGGTTCGATTTCCGCCCCGCAGGGCCCTGTACAAGGGCAAGGCCTAAACTGTGTGCCCAAGCCAGGCTCCCCGGGCTGGATGACAGCCATTCCCTAGTTCAACAAGAGATCACACCCTAGAGACATGCAAACACATGCTTGAGTTGTACCATAAGTACTGGGGGATGAGGGGCCAAATAAAAATAATTTGCAGCCTGTATTCTTACCCCCTCCCCCCATTCTTTCCTTGAAAAGGTGGGCACCATATGTCACCCTGGCTTTAAGCTCACGAGTCAAGTGTTTTCCTTGCAAAAAAAAAAATTTAATGTACCACACTCTCATAACAGTCCCATTTGTCCTGCACAGTAAACTCCAAATGCCAACAGCCTGCACAAAAATCATGAGTCCTGAGCCTTTTAACTCCTTCTATCCAATGATCTTAAAATAATTTTACAAAGATGTGTGTGGGGGAAATAACCCAATTTTACAGATGAGGAAAATGAAGCACAGGCAAGTTAAGTATAAAGTCAAACAGCAAATCAGAAAGAGCCAGGAATAGAAACCACACCAGCTAGGAAAGGTACTGACCTCCTAAACAAAACTATCTCAAAGAAAACACAAGTGCCTTGTCTCCACTTAGGATGTTACATTAAGAACTGCCCTGCATTTATCTTGCTGCAAAGAAATTCCCTTTTTGAACAGTGAAGACAAAGCTTAAGCGACATCATCCTTCCCATGTTCTCACAGAACTAGGACCATTATGTTAGCCTCACTAAATGGGCATGAGCAACTTGCTTTGAACATCCTTGTGAATGTAGTGCTGGTAAAAAGAGGTGCCAGGCTGAAAGCCCTGCAAATCAGTCTCCTCTGTTTCTCCATAGAGCAGGAACAGTTAATGCAAGTCTCATGGACATAAATGACAATGTGCCTCCACACTGATCAGCTCTGCAGTAAGGAGGGAGTCTCTACTTCCATCCTTGGCCTCTGTGAGACTGCCACAGAGTGATATCCATGGTGGTCCGCAACAGACACCTGTTTCATGGGTGGTGAATAAGGAGCAATGACCTTGCCGACATTCAATTTCAATCTGGATTGGATCTGAACAACCAGCCTTTGGACTTCCTAGAGCCACCCAGTCCCTCACCTGTTACATTTAGGAAAATACCAAGGTTAAAAAAACGTTTAAAACAATGTAAAATGAAAGTGATTATGCTAGATTTTGCTCCTCTTGGACAATGGAAAAATTAGGCTATTAAGTAGATCTGGTCTCAAGTTTTCCAGAGAGGTTTTCTTTGGCAAAACGCCAATTCATCAAAATTGAAACATTCTGTAGAAACCCATCAATTTAGATAGATCTTGTGATTGAAAATAGGCAACCAGAAATCAGACTTCATAGGGAGCTGGGCAGCAAGCCATAGAATTCTGTGGGAAATCAATAAAGTGGGATTTTTTCAGTCTTTCCTTCCCATGAAGTTGTTTTAAAATTTGATCTTTGGGATGAAAGTTCTCAAAAATTTGAGATTTTTTCATGGATGGAAAGGCTGATCTCTGGCCAGCTCTACTATTCAGTTTCACTTTGGTTACCTTTCCAGGTATTGCCATGCTATGCTTTGGTTATAAACAGCTGCAGGGGAAGGTATTTGTTTAAAACACAATTCCCTTAGATTTTAAACAATGCACGACATTTCTCATGGAAACCACCTATTCAGTTTGGGTCCATGTTTATCCTGGGTGTCCATTTAGAACTCGATAAGTCATTGTAACGTGGATGTCACAATATTTTAATACAGTAAAAGGTGAGGGTTTGTTATGAAGGTGGTTAGGAAAAATAAAACTTTTAGAAACAGGCTCAATATTAAAATTAATGATTCCTTCCTTTGTGTTTCCAGACTGGCACTTGGCCAGCAATGAGCACCACAGCAAAGGGATTAGAATGAATAAAAGACTCATTCTTGAATAAAGCTTCTAGATTAAAAAAACCCCACAGAGTGGACTCCATATAGCACACTTCCAAGTTCTTCCACCAGATGAGCCCCTCACATCAATTTGTATAGTGATTCCTTTTGTGTCTTCTAGATGTTTTCATTTTATACGTTTCCTGGCGTATACGGTAAGGATTTTGCACTGGAAAGTATCGTCCATTGTAACCATTATACTGTTTGTTATAAGGTAGGGGAATGGGGTAGTTGACAGGTCCCAAGTTGTAAGGGGGTGTTTGCTGAGCCAGGTTGGCTGTAGGGACACACTCCTTGAAATAAGCAGATCTCCCATTGTCGTAAACTCCGTGGAAATTCCTGACAGGGTACAGGGCTCTGAAAGAGAAAGATCAAGGTCATTTACCTGGATGGCAGAGCTGTTCCTGATCTCAACTCTTGAAGCTCCTAAGCCACACCAGAGAAACTGCAGTAGCGAGGCATCAATTGTACTTGCAGGCCCTATTAAATCATGTTAAGACTCTCAGTCTCTTAATACTTTGCATTTACATAGCTCCACAGAGGAAAAATGCTAAGATCTTTCACAAACATGAAGCTTTACAGTACCCTAAAGTGGTAGTCAAGTATTACTACTGCCTACCTCTTTTATGCAAGTCAACTGTAGCACAAGAAGTCTTCACAGAAGGCATTTCCCCTGCCTCCCACCCCATCCAGTTTGTCCTAACAGGAGGAATACCCCCTCCTGCCCCTCATATTTTGGCCCAGAAGGAGTAATTAAAGGGTATGAAACATTCCCCTGGCCACTTTCGTTTGACTGTCAACCATACACTGGAAGGTTCAATTCTGTATTATGTAACAGATTAAACTCTTAAAGAGCATTCTTGTACTGTTATCGCCTTCAACTTACAAAAGCCAATCAGATACGTTTGTAACTCCCAAATCGTGAACTATGGAGGAATTAAATTCAGCCCAATAATTTATTACGATTTAGGAAAAGAAAGTTCACCCACAGATCCATGAAGTAAGGATTAGAGAGGGTTACTTGAGAAGTGGAAGGTGCAAATGTGGTATCATGTCATGACACGACACTTGACGGGAGGAAGTGCAAATGCCTACATCCCAGGAGTAAAGAGGAAGCCATTTACCTTTGTTCTCTTTTTCCTCCCTTTCCTTGCCAAGAAGGGAAGAGCCTAAGAGCAGGAGAAGAGTTACAGCCTTATTATGAGTGAAAAGCAATTCTGCACAAGAGTCACTGAAATCCAAATCATAGGGTAGGGCCCTTCTTTGTGCTAAAGTATCTTAGAGTAGTAAAACTATTTCATTACCCCACATTCATTTATTATGCACCTCCCACAATGTATCTAGGCACAGTGCAAAATTTAAATAATTGCCACAGAAGCAACCAGATCAATAGGTATTGTCCATACTATGGTTGAAACAGTCTTAGCAACTGAGTTTAAATTCAGTTCCTAGACAAAGTGAGTTTTGGGACCAAGATTTGAACTTGAGTGCCTGGCTTGCAATCTTGTGTGCCTATTTACCTTTGTCACTTTCACAAAATATACCTTTTCCCTTGATCCAATCCACTCTACCAGACCCAAACTAAATACCAACCTGCTGTCTGCCAGGGGGAGCTGTTCTGAATACAGATGATGTCCAGCTACTTGGAAATCCAAATTTGGTGCCATGCTGCTTTGTCCTTTGATCAAATCAAATGCTAGTCCATCTGCAGCATGGTTCCTTAAACAGAAACGTTCCATTAGCTCAGCCCGAATCTACAGAATCACTCAAAGTTGCAGGGAAGTTTTTATGCTCTTTATGGTCTCAGTTATAACTGCACCTCAAACCACTTCAAGAAGTGGGCATGATCCCCATTTTAGAGATGGGGAAACTGAGGTACTGGGAGGCAGAGTGATTTGCCCAAGGTCACCAGCAGAACGTGGAACAGAGCCCAAATCTCCTGGCTTCCAGTCCTTTTCCCTATCACTGATCCGTGCTTCTTCATCAGCTAACAGGAGTGAAAAAGCTAAACTCAAGTCCATTAAATAGCTGACATGAGCTAACTATTCTTCATTCTAGCACCCAGACACAAACATATGTAGAAACAGTGACTTACATTCTGATGGGGCCCTTCTGAAGGTCCTCAATATAGTTCTTCCTTTCTATAGAATGCCCTCGCGACCTGTTGAACACTACGAGGAGGGAAGAGTTAAGTTACAAAACACCATTATACACAGATATTTTACACTAGGCTACTTGGCACAGGGGGCAGATCCTGTGTTGGCAAAGCACTGAAGACGCACACTGTATTAGCAGTAATAAAGAACTCTGAGAATGATTTTAGCCCCTTGGTTTTGACACTGAGCACACCCCAACTCATTTATAGTAATTCAGTTAGGGTCACATGAGCACAGGTTAAGCATTTCGGTTTGGGAAGGTTGGATATTAGGAAGATGTCCTTTAAAGTACAGAAGAAAGATGCAGACTGGAACGAACAGATGCCATTTATAACATCAAGGTGCAACTCCATTTCTACACAACGTCCCTTTGATGACAGCTCATGGTTGCAAGAATGACCCATTGGCTGGAGCAGGTCTTCTCTTGTTTATAAAGAAGAGCCACAGAGCTATGAACACTAGAGTTATGAACTGGTCAGTCAACCCCACACCTCATTTGGAACCAGAAGTACGCAATCAGGGAGCAACAGAGACTCTCCCACCCCCCAAAAAAGCAAATACAGTACAGTACTGTGTTAAACATAAACTACTAAAATAAAGGGAAAGTGTAAAAAAGATTTGACAAGGTAAAGAAACTCTGCTTGTTTAATTTAAATTAACATGATTAAAAGCAGCATTTTTCTTCTGCACAGTAAAGTTTCAAAGCTGTATTAAATCAATGTTCAGCTGTAAACTTTTGAAAGAAAGAACCTCCATAACGTTTTGTTCAGAGTTACGAACAACCTCCATTCCCAAGGTGTTTGTAACTCTGAGGTTCTACTGCAGGGGTGGGCAAACTACAGCCCGGGATCCGCATCTGGCCCTTCAGACGTTTTAATCCAGCCCTGGAGCTCCTGCCAGAGATTGGGGATAGGAGCTTGCCCTGCTCCGTGTGGCTCCCGGATGCAGCAGCAGCAGCAGCACGTCGTCACTCTGGCTCCTACACATAGGGGCAGTCAGGGGGCTCCGCACACTGCCTCCGCCCCAAGCGGCACCCCTGCAGCTCCCACTGGCCAGCAAATGGGGCCAATGGGAGCTGCAGGGGCAGCACCTGTGGATGGGGCAGTGCAGAGAGATGCCTGGCCACACCTCCATGTAGGAGCCAGAGGGGGGACATACCACTGCTTCCGGGAGCTGCTTGAGGTAAGCACCACCTGCAGACTCCACCCCTCAACCCCTCCCATGCCCCAACCCCTGAGCCCCGTCCTGCCCTCTGAACACTTCGATCCCACCCTCCTGTACCCCAGAGCCAGCACCCCCAGCCAGAAACCTCAACTCCCCACCTGCCCCCCAACCCCCAATGTCATGAGCATTCATGGCCCACCACAAAGGCACCGACTTCTACTCGTGGCAGTGGGTGCTCGACCCCCTTCCCTGCCCCACCCCCATCCCAACCCCTTCCCAAAAGTCCCTGCCCCAACTCCTTCCCCTCCCTGCCCCTATTCCAACCCCTTCCCCAAATCCCCACCCTGGCCACACCTCTTTCCCTGAGTGCACCACATTCCCGCTCCTCCCCCGTCCCTCCTGGAGCTTGCTACACCACCAAACAGCTGTTTGGCAGCAGCAAGTGCTGGGAGGTAGGCGGAGGAGTGGGGACATGGCGTGCTCAGGGGAGGAGGGAGCAGAGGAGGTGGTGGGGCAGGGAGCTTGGCTGCCGGTGGGTGCAGAGCACCCACTAATTTTTCCCCCGTGGGTGCTCCAGCCCCAGAGCACCCACAGAGTCGCTGCCTATGGCCCACCACACAATTTCCATACCCAGATGTGGCCCTTGGGCCAAAAAGTTTGCCTACCCCTGTTCTACTGTAAGAGACGCAATGAGATGGATTGGCAATGGAGCAGAATGTTGCTCAATTTCCTTTGCACGCCTACCCATAAGTCACCTGGGTTTCAAATCCAGTGATCCACTGGCATCAATCTGGCTTAAGATGGATTCCAATGGCACTGTAGCAAAATCAATCCATTGTCACAATAAACCTCTTCCTCTTTGCCCTCCCATTTCCTATTATCCATCCACTCTCCCAATCTTACATTTTCTTATAGTGCAAAACTTATCTTGCAAGTTCGCCCTCTGTGCTCTTCTCCTAGAGCCTAGGATCTTTTGAATGTAAGCTACTAGCCAGTGTTTTACCCCATAAAAGAAACAGGAAAAACAGTGATCTCCTTATTACTTACACTCTATAGCGACATTTGGTTCCATGCCTTCAACATCAATTAGGTACCTGAATAGAGCAACATAATACATGAGCTCTTATTATAGGAAAAACGCTTAAGAATTGAAAGACAAACCTTTATCTCTCTGGATGCTTTTTTTAAGATTATGTATTTACAGGCCGTGATGGGCTACAGAAATACTCACAGCTTTTATGGCAGAGGTAAATTTCTGATTGCTATACCAAGGCTCATGCACAAAAAACATACATGCCCTGAGAGCATCCATACATATCTGCTCAGAGAATTTCTAATCCTGGTCTGTTCATGAAATCCAAGATTTTATATGGTCACTAGGCCCTTGACCAGTGCACTTTGCCTCACTATAGCTAATCCTGGACTCTAATGTAGACACTGAAGAAGTAATTTTCCCATCCCTTGTGCTACTAGAGAAATACCCATCTAGTGCAGCTCAGCTACAAGAGTTTAAGGTAACTCACCTACAAACAAGGTAACCAGTTCTGTTTAAGCCATGTGTGCAGTGAACTCCAATGAGTTTATCTATGAGACAGGAAATGCAAGTTATGTTTTTTAAGATCGTGTTCATTTTCAGGCAGGCAGTGTGCATCAGAAAGAAGGAAGCAAACCTGATTAGATTTGTTAGTCATTCACCGATTACGTCAACGTAAACAAATTAACATCTCTACAACAGTGCTTAAAGACAAGCTCGCATTTAGGGCTAATTATCACTGATTATTCAACTCCTGCTTATAAAAACCAGTCAGGTCACACAATTTAGTGACAAATCTTGTTTAGGAGAAAACATGGGCACATTGCACAAGGAACATAAAGACCGTATGAACAGCAGCTTTATGGCAGGGTTCTGAGGAGAGTAAATCTGGGTTAATGCTTAACATAAGGCATATACACAATATTTGTAAGGAACTGACATTGACACACATTAGAAATTAAATTAGAGCTGGGTAACTAACTGATTTTGGTGGAAGTAGAAAAAAAACACTTTGGTTTATGTTGAAATGAATTTGACATTTTAAAGAATTTTTGGTGAACCTCAACAGACCTGCAACGGACTGCAACAGCCAGGATTCAAACCGGGGTCTCCCACACCCCAGGTGAGTGCCCTAGCAGTGGTTAAAGGTTTAAGGGGGTAAAAGCAGCAGCAGCTCCACCACCATCTCCCTCCAACCATTTTGTGAATGGACAAAACTACTAGTGTCAAATTCATGAATAAGGCTGCGATTCTTTAACGGAGATCACAGAAATCACGGATTCCATGACTTTCCATCACCTCTGCAGCAGCTGGTGCAGCCGAATTCAGGGCTGCCCCATGGCCAGCCGCTGCTAAAGTCATGGACAGGTCACAGGTCTTGAATTTTTATTTATTGCCCTTGACTTGTTCATGACTTTTACCAAAAATACCCATGACTAAATCTTAGCCTTATTCATTAATAGTTATAAGTCGACTAAAACTGCACTTTTTGTCAAATAAATCTGTCCAAAAATTCATTTATTGCTAGATGAAACCTCACTGTGCTTGAATAGACTGATAAGAACATAAGAATGGCCACACTGGGCCAGACCAAAAGTCCATCTACCCCAGCATCCTGTCTTCTGACAGTTGCGAATGCCAGATGCCCCACAGGGAATGAACAGAACAGGTTATCATCAAGTGATCCAACCCGTCACCCATTCCCAGCTTCTAGCAAAAAGAGGCTAGGGACACCATCCCTGCCCATCCTGGCTAATAGCCACTGATGGACCTATCCCCCATGAACTTATCTAGTTCTTTTTTTAACTCAGGGTTCACTTAACCATGAATCTAATGTTACTGCTGCCACCAAAGGCAACTGGCATTACTACCTTGACATCCTCTTTGGATCTTCATGTGCCAAGATGAGACAAAATCCACATGAGTTACCCAACGCAGAGAACTAATTGTACACAAGATTACAAGAGAATTTCCCTAGCACACTGAAATCTACAAGAGATTGTGTTCATTATAGCTCAAGACATTTTAACCACAATGGAGTTTTCAATCAAGGGAAGCAGATAAGAATTAGAGGCAATCTATGCTCACCATTATCTCTGTTCTCCCATAAAAACTCTTTCACGGCACATTTAAATTTAAAAATTGTTTCATTATCTGGTACTTCATGTCCAACCGTCAAGATCTTGGAGTAGCAGAGTGTCTTTGGTAGCTCCTAAAAAAACCAGGGGAATCCAATACATTTTTGTATGAAGCATAAAACCAAACATTCCCATCACTGAAAGGGGTCCACATGCTTTATAGAAAGGAAATGCTTCTACAGTTTAAAAACTAAACCTGAAAGGGTGCCTGTGAGATTTTAGTCTGGTAAGTGAAATCCTCTGCAATAACTCAGGTAAGTTACAACAGCATCTCTCAGAAGTGCTTAAATACAATTATATATAAGTACATGAAATAAAATTTGCCTGAAACTTCTTCCAGCGAACCAAAACTGATGTAAGGGCTCATATAAAACATACACCATAAAGAGTTCTGAACTAGAGTAGTTTTACACTAGACTATTATGGAGACTTTACACAGCCCATATTTAGTAACAGTGATTCACAAGTGACTACCAAGATGCAAGATCTGATAGCCCACTTAGTCCTCCTAGTGACAACTGTGAGGTACCAACAAAAACACTTTTGATCCACACATTCCTTTGTTATTGTTTCTTGTTTGTCCCAGGTTTCCTTCTCATCTGTCTTTTACAAAACAAAGTGCATGTAGCAGAAGGGCAAGGGGAGTATTTTAAACAACTGTTTCCAGGTAATTATAGCCACCAATAAATAATGGTTTAAACTGGAATTCGGAAGCCTTTGTTTAGAGGTGCTGTGAGAGTGAAATGACAGACCATGGTAACATGTAGTCACTTACAGAGTCCACCATATTCAGAGAAATTTGAAATCCACTTCATTCACTTGGGCACAGTGAGGATTTTTAGGCCCTGATCCTGCTTTCAGATCCACACAGGCAGAATCTTCCCTTCACCCCCATTACTACAGTATCTGAGTCTCTTAATTTTCAATGGATTAATCCTCCCAACGACACTGTGAGATGGGAAACTTAGGCACAGAGAGGCTAACATGTTCAACGTGCCAGAGAAAAATCCGGGAGGGAGCAGAAGTACTGGGACCTAGGATAGTTGTTGCATCCTAACTTACCTCTGGTCCATAATAGCGCGTTGTGTATGTTAGATCAATGATCATGCCAAGTTCTTCTTTCTGTTCTCTAATTTTCTTAAGGAGGTCAAAAGGAGAAAATCTGTCTTTTGGGGCAAGTCTCCATTCAAAACTCTGGCAAGAAATATTAATATTAATAGTATATTGTGCACAATTGTGGCACCCTATCCAAGAATCTCAAGGCACTTAAACACCCCACAACAGCATTCGGAGGGGAGTTCCCATGCACCCACCAACCCACAGCACAATGGTGTACTCCCTAAAAAGGTAGATGGTGTCAGAATCTAGGTACCAAACAGAAAGAGGCCTCAGGTATATGCAGATACATTAAATACTGAAGCGCCTTGATATTGATCTACTGAAAGCATCTTCTCCCTGACATTAGTGCATTAGACTGCTCAGCTGTGTTCCAAGAATCCCACACACTACAGTGATTGGAGCTCTCTACATCTAATCTAACAGTAATCCTAAGAGGATATACAAATGGCAGAGAAATGCATCTAAAGAGGTGAAGGTTCACCTCTGAACGTTGCTACTGGTGCCAATCCTATGGCCAACTGTCAGTATTCACAAGCTTAACATCCTACGCCTTTTTTAAATACGCAAGCATGGTAAAGAAATAAATCAATGAAAATAGCAACTGAGACACTATCAAAAGGAGGCAACAAGGAACTATAAAGCATAGTCATCTAGATATTTCTAATAAAGGAAAGCTACTACATATACTGATAAAGAGGACAAACACCTTAGTAGCTGGGTACTCCAGGTGAATGAGGTGAGCCAGCAGGTGTATCCTTCATATAATTCATTGACTATTAATTTGAAAGTACTGGGACTAGTAGAAAGATCAAGGGAGACAGATTGCTGAATAAATATACTAGATTACAGTCCAAGACAGTTCTGCATATTTAAAGGAGTGATTAGTCACATGCATCTTTATAGTGAGAAAGATCTTTCAACATTACTGTCAGAAACAGCTAAATTTAGCACACAGCAAATACGTCATGATCTATTTTTAATTTCCAAATTCCAGCTGAAGTGATGGAGGCAATTTTCTTTGATGCAGATTGCCACATTTATGTCAGATTTTTTTTTTTTTAAGAAGAAGCTCTGATGCCCATCAAAATGATACATGGAATTCATTTGAATGGGAGTTACCATGGTAAGATGCTCCATATGTGGAACTCACTATCCCACAATACTTTATAGCAGAAGGATACCAAAAAAACCAGCCCCACTGTGCCTAGACATGCCACATAAAATCACCTATGGCTCAAGTTGTCAGAGCCATGGGTGAATACCATCTCTAAACATCTGGACACTCATGCGCAACAAGCTTGGTGAGAAACCTCCATGAGCTGTTACTCAAAGCACAATGGTAGCAATATAAAGGACACTGCAGTAGCTTTAACTCTCAGCTTACTTCTTCTGAAGTTTTAAAGGGTAATGGTCCCATCAGGCTTCTACTGTCTATCCCAAAAAGTTATAATCTCCAAATTTTCCTTTGTGTTTTCATTTAGCATAAATCAAATTTAGGCCACGTCCACACCAGGACTACTTTACCAGTATGGGAACAACAGTACAACATATGGGCAAAGCACTCCTTGTGTAGATGCAGTTATACTGGCAAAGCTGTGTGTTGTAATATCATAAATCTGTCCCACACAAGTGAAATAAAGTACACCCATAGAAGTGTAGTTGGTATAATTGCATCTACACTAGAGTCTTCTGCTGGCAAGCTGTTGGTGATGGGGAGTGAAGACTTGTGATTCACTGACAGAATTCTGTGGTGTAGACCTGGTCTGAATTGCCAGCATGTTCAGATAAGCTCCTCTCGAAGACTGCACACATTGGAATAAAGTTCTCCCCTCAACACATCCAACCCTAACATCTTTGAAAAATCCCTGCTCTGAGATCACCAAGTCCATGTTTTCTGTTACAGTTAAAAAGTGCAGATCTGAAACGAGCCCAAAAAGAGGCCAAACTCAATCATCTTTCACTTACCTTTTTTAAAGGAACTTTGAAAGCGATGAACCTAGTACCCGGCATTCTTTGTCCAAGCGGGAGATAGTCTGTCCATCTAGGAGAGAGACGTTATGATTAATGCCACAACTTCCCATAGGTGGAATCTTGGGGAATATCTACATTGCAAAGTTGTTGACAATACTTTTGTCTTCCACAGGTACTTAAAAAAGCACCCCCCGCAAAAGACAAAAAAGTTCTGCTGACGCAAGTAGCAGTGTGAACCCGTTTTTGTCGACAGGAGCGCTCTCCTGCCAACAAAGCTAATGCCACTCGCGGGGCTGAAAGTATTTTGTCGGCAAAAGTGCCGACTAAGTACTCACAAAGAGCGATTACACACGCTGACTTTTCTAAAAGCTGCGTGGTGTAGACAAGCCCTTGCCTTTTACATTCGGTCTTCATCCCATGCCTCCCTTTCACTGAGTTCTATTTCCTTCCTGCTGGAAAGGCTTCTTGCAAACTAATACAGATTTATTACCAAATCCCCATTTCTTTGGGTCAACTAATCCAGATCAGTTAGCATCACTGATGGAGCCCTTTTCAAAATAATTTAGGCCCAGCTATTGATATTAGTGCTGCAACCCCATGGCTGTAAATTGAAAAATCAGTTTATTGCCAAGGGAAAAAACTAGAACAGGCCAAGTCACACTTATTTCAACCCTCCCCCCCCCCCCCATTCCATTGGGCACATGTACAAGTAGTAAAATAGTCATCAGAAATGCAAATCACTGGGGAGATGCTAGCCACAGCTCAGACAGCGTTTTGCACTCAACGCAGGGTTACACGTGATAAACGTGAGAGTAAAACTTACTGGTGTTTTGATTTCATAGCACAGTCTAGCCAATGATTTCATACAATTCGCAGGCAGCCTCCCGAAGGAAACAGACGGACAAAGGCTCCCTAACGATGGCGTCCAGCCCTCACGCTGTGGCTAACATAGGGGATGCACCTGAAGAGCAGGGAAGGGTCTCAGCCTCCCCCCCGCGCAGATAGGGCAAGATCCCAGAAGGCCTCGGCTCAGTGGATTCGGGGAACAGGGGAAAGGGGGATTTCAAGTCCCTGATCTCCCCTGGAAAGCGAGGCGCCAAGTGGCCAGTAGCTGGGGGGGGGGAGAGGAAGGGGGCACCGAGAGCTCGCTAGTCGGGGTGGGGGGGGTGGAGGGAGGAGGTTGCTTTCAACGCGGCACCATTTCGAAAGAGGAGGGGGAGGGGCTCCAGGTAACACCGACCCCCCGCCCACCGGGCCCCGCAGGAGTCCCAGGCCGGAGGCTGAGGCCCAACCGAGCGGGCCCAGGCCGGGGCAGAGGGGATGAGGGAGCTGGTCTCACCTGTCCGGCAGGCGGGTCTTGCCGTTCCCCGACATGGCTCCGGCTCCGGCCCGGCTCCGAGCCCGCGCCGCCGCCCAGCGCCGCCCGCCCGATACCTAGGCCGGGGCGCGCCGCCAGAGACGCTCCCAGCCCCGCGGAACCCAGCCGGTGCTCGGCGCTTCCGGTTCCGGTTCCCACGACCTCACGCAGGGGACGTGACCCCGCCCATTCTGACATCACAGGCCAGCGCCGCCGCTCCCCACCCGCCTTTTGGGCCCTGGGCCCCGCCCCTTCGGCAAGCCGCGGATTGCGGCACGCGGAGCCTCGACCCCGCCCGGCAGGGGCCGGCCCAGCTCCAGCCCCCACCCCCGTGTCGCAATTACCCACAATCCTCCTGGAGCCCAGCCCCAGTGTCCCCTTCTCTGTTACCCACAATCCCCCAGGGCCCAGCCCAAGCACCTTCTTGTCTGTTACCCAGAATCCTCCAGGCCACGCCCCAATGTCCTGTTCTGTTACCCACAATCCCCCAGGGCCCAGCCCAAGCACCTTCTTGTCTGTTACCCAGAATCCTCCAGGCCACGCCCCAATGTCCTGTTCTGTTACCCACAATCCCCCAGGGCCCAGCCCAAGCACCTTCTTGTCTGTTACCCAGAATCCTCCAGGCCACGCCCCAATGTCCTGTTCTGTTACCCACAATACCCTGGGGTCCAGCCCCAATGTCCCCTTCTCAGTTACCCACAATCTCTCTGGGGCACAGCCCTGGCACCCCCTTCACTGTTACCCACAATCCCCCAGGGACAAGTCCCAGCACCTTCTTGTCTGTTACCCAGAATCCTCCAGGCAAAACCCCAATGTCCTGTTCTCTGTTACCCACAGTCCCCTGGGGCCCACCCCCAACGTCCCCTTCTCTGTGACCCACAATCACCTTGACCCAGCCTAGCCCCAGCACCCTCTTGTCTATTACCCAGAATACTCCAGACGGAGTCCCAATGTCCTGTTCTCTGTTACCCACAATCCCCTGGGCCCCGGGCCAACCCCATCACCCCGTTCTCTCTTACCCTGAAGTAACCAGCAGTATATTCTAAGGTCTGTCTACTCCACACTGCAGTTATATACCTGCAGCTGATTCAGGCTGTTCGGGCTGGGTTTAGGAGGCGGTTTAATTGCGGTGTAGACTTTAGGGCTTGGGCTGGATCTCTGGCTGTAGGACCCTGCAAAGTGGGAGAGTCCCAGAGTTTGGGCTGCAACATTTTTTACAAATCTGCTATACTGGATGACTGGAGGGTACCAAATGTTGTACCCATCTTTAGAAAAGGCACTACGGGTGTTGTAAAGTCAATGGGAGTGGAGGGCATTCAGCACGTCTCAGGATCACGACCCCATAGGGTATCTGAGAGTCTCAGATGGCCAGCTTTGTCTGTCTTTTTGAGATGTGTTGTAGGCAGGTTGGTCTCAGGATATTAGGGAGACAAGGTGGGTGGGGTAATATCTTTTATTGGACCGACTCTTATTGTTGAGAGAGACACACTTCCGAGCTTGTCTCTCTCACCAACAGAAGTTGGTCCAATAAAAGATATTACCTCCCCCACCTTATCTTTCTGCAGGAAATTGATCATCCAAGGAGCTATGGCTGCCTGATCCAGACGGATCATAGACTCATAGAATATTAGGGTTGGAAGAGACCTCAGGAGGTCATCTAGTCCAATCCCCTGCTCAAAGCAGGACCAATCCCCAACTAAATCATCCCAGCCAGGGCTTTGTCAAGCCTGACCTTAAAAACCTCTAAGGATGGAGATTCCACCACTTCCCTAGGTAACCCATTCCAGCGCTTCACCACCCTCCTAGTGAAATAGTGTTTCCTAATATCCAACCTAGACCTCCCCCACTTGAGACCATTGCTCCTTGTTCTGTCATCTGCCACCACTGAGAACAGCCAAGCTCCATCCTCTTTGGAACCCCCCTTCAGGTAATTGAAGGCTGCTATCAAACCCCCCTCGCTCTTCTCTTCTGCAGACTAAATAACCCCAGTTCCCTCAGCCTCTCCTCGTAAGTCATGTGCCCCAGCCCCCTAATCATTTTCATTGCCCTCCACGGGAATCGCTCCAATTTGTCCACGTCCCTTCTGTATTGGGGAGACCAAAACTGGATGCAATACTCCAGGTGTGGCCTCACCAGTGCTGAATAGAGGGGAATAATCACTTCCCTCAATCTGCTGGCAATGCTCCTACTAATACAGCCCAGTATGCATTGTCCTTCTTGGCAACAACGGCACACCGCTGACTTATATCCAGCTGATATCCAGATGATTCCTGTACAGTATTTTCACTCATTCCAAGTATCAAGCAGCATAAACTACTCCTACTCCCAAATGTGCACACACATTCCAGCGCAAAGAAGAGGAATGGTGTGCCCCTCTGCAAGGAGCGATGTCCTTTGCTGGAGCCAGACCGGGTGACAACAGCCCCCGAATAATGTCCTGTTGAAGGGACAGTGGACAGTTCCATGGCAGTTGGGAAACAGCAGTTGCATTCAAAGGGATAGAGAGGAACAGCAGATTGGGGGGTGCGGGGTGGGGGGAAGGTGCCATTGCCTCAGCCCTAGCCTAGCCCAGCCCACAGCCCTAGCCTGAGGCAGAATCTGGGGGGCAGGAGAAAGCATTCCCATATTGTTTGCCAAATGTGAGAAAAAAAAGAGAGTTGACATCATAGCGGGGGAAAGCCTGGTGAGTGCCCTGGCCTAAGGGAAATGGAGACGAGTGGGTGAAAGAGACAGGGGGATTTCACCCTCTCCCCCATAGAGACAGCTAGAGAGGAGGGATATAGCCAGCAGTGATGGCTTACTGGACAGAATAGGGACTGAGGGATTAGTGCAGAGGGAAAGCAGGATTGATTTTGGAAAAGAACCCTAATAAACCTGGTGTTTCGGCATGTTGTGACAGTTGGGTATAGACAGAGCATTGCAAGTGGGTTGCAGCTTTAAAGCTCATTCCATACCGGGGTGTGTAATACAAAGGACAAGAGCTGCTTCTTGCTCTTCTACATGCAGAGGGCAAGAGCTTGGCAGCGGGTGAAAATTCAAGAACCCCTCTATGACCTAGCTCCCAACCTGGTGCTGTTGGTGCATTTAATCTGGGCCACTGATTCCTGCCCTGTAGCACAGGACTGTCCAGGGGAAATGGGCAGTCAGGATTAGACAGAGCAGTAACAGGGAGGGGATAAGGAGGTAAAAGTAGTGTGATGTACTAGGTGCTGGAGAGATGGAAGGGAGAGAGATGATGAGACAATGGGGTGGAGAGAGGGGAGACGGCTAGGATGAGAAGAGGAGGGAAGAGACCATATGGGTTTGGAGATCACCAGGAGAGAGGAGAAGACAAGAGAAAGAACAGAGTGCAGGAGAGGCAGAGAAGGAGACAAAGAGCCCAGTCCCCCAGACACCATGCCTCTTGGCAGACAGAGAGAAGGGATTTACCTTCCAGGAAAAGCATCAAGAGGTGGCAGGAGATATGGGGAAGCTCAGCTCAACCCAGCCACGGTAAGAAAAGAGATGGGGGCTGGTCCAGACACCTCTGATCTACAAGACAATTCAATTCTAGGACCTACCCTCACATCTGGCTCATCTGAGCCAAACCAAAATCCCAGATTGCAGCAGCCCTGAATTTTTGGAAGATTGGGGTATGGAGGTGAGCTGTACAGGCTCGATTGTGCTCTCACCCTGGTGTACATCATGAGTAATATATGTACAGCACCTAGCACAATGGGGCTCTGATCTCGGTTGGATCCTGTAGGCATGACTGTAACCCAAATGTTGCTGCTCCAGACTTGCCCTGGGGTAAGTGAGATCAGAATAAGGTCCTCTGCCTCGATGTTAAAGAGAAACAGAGAAAAGTTTAAGAGCCTCATTGCAAATTCACCTGTGGTTTCTAGCCAAACCCTTTCAGAGGTCAAATGCTCCAGATAACATTGCAGCATTTTATCAGTTAAATTACACAGGACAACAATACTTCCATGCAGACTTTAGGCCTGGCTCACAAAATGGTATATATAGATTCATGGAGTTAAAGGCCAGAAGGGTCTTTAGATCATCGAGTCTGACCTTCTGTACGACACAGCCCAGTTATCCCTGTATTGAGTCTAATCACTTCTGTTTGGCTAATACATCTCTTCCAGAAAGGCATCCAGTCTGGATCTGAAGACATCAGGAGATGGAGAATCCACCACTTCCCTGGGTAATTTATTCCAGTGATTAACCATCCTCACTGTTCAAAAATTGTGCTTTATTTCACCTTTGAATTTATCTGGCTTCAACTTCCAGCCATTGGGTCTTGTTCTGCCTTTCTCTGCTAAATGAAAGAGCCCCTTATTACCTGCTATTTTCTTCCCATGAAGGTGTTTATACACTGTAAGCAAGTCACCTCTCACTCTTCATCTTGATAAACTCTTTAAATCTCTCGGTCTCAGGCATTTTCTCCAGCCTTCAGATCATCTCTGGTGCTCTTTTCTGCACCCTCTCCAGCTTTTCCACATCCTTTTAAAGCATGTGGACACCAGATCTGTAGCAGCGTTCGAGTACCCATCTCCCCAATGCCATATACAGAGGTAAAACCACCTCCCTACTCCTTCTGCCTATTCTCCTGCTTATACATCCAAGGATCGCATCAGCCCTTTTTGCCACAGCATTGCACTGAAAACTCATGTTAAGTTGCTGATCCATTGTGACTCTGACAAGGATTTAAGAGTCACTGCTTACCAGGACACACAGCTCCGCCCCCCCGCCCCAATTCTGTAGGTACAGCCTGCCTTCCTTGTGCTTAGATGATAACTTTGCGTTTGGCTGTATGCATTAAAATGCATTTTGGTGAATGGGCTCAGCTTACCAAGCGGTACAATCACTCTGTCTGATTGCCCTGCCTTGTTCTCATCATTGTTCACCACTCATCCAGTCATTTGCCAATTTTTTCAGCAGTGATTTTATATTTACTTCCAGATTACTGATGAAAAAGTTGAATGGGAGAAGGGGAAGAGATGAGATATGGGCCAACGTGTTCAAATTCAGAAGCCTCAAGTTAGGCACCTGAATAGAAGCTGTCCAATGTTCCGATTAGCTGAGAATTCACAGCAGCCATTGAAATCGCTGGGTGTTCTGTCAGGCTGGCCCGGAGTCTCTCAGTCTGATCATGAGTCTTGCAATATTTTTTAAAGCAATAGAATCTGGTGTGAATACAACAGAATCTCAGCTTTTGTTTAATAAGAAAAGTAAGATTCCAGTCCTCATGGCTACAGGGAAAAGCTTAAAATCATGAAACCGAATGGTTCAAAAGCTGGCTGGCAAATGAAGAAGACTCTCAATTGAAGTCAATGGGAATGGGACCAGGATTTCATTCCAACTGTATTATTTTTTAAATCTCCTGATTTTTAAGCCAGTCCAGTGATTTTTTGGGGGGAGGAAGGGGCCCTGATTCATGATTTTTGGATGCTTCAGGTTGGCAATACTGCTTGAAATTGATACAATGGGTACGTCTACACTGCAGCTGGGAGGTGTGATTGCCACCCATGTAGACATACCCGAGCTAGTTTTGATTTAGCTAGATCAAAGCTAGCTTGGATAACAATAACAGTGAAGCCATGGCAGCATGGAGGGTGGCTGCTCAAATATGGACTCAGGGTCCTGGGTAGGCAGATATTGATCAAATCTAGCTACATATGCTGCAACCGCCCCTCCTGATTGCAGTGTAGAGGTACCCTTAAAATCAGGGCTGACTTGTGAAAATTTGGGCCTTATCATCGCAACCTCACTTTTCCCAACCCTACGTGGGGGATGGTGCCACCCAGTGCCCAGGACAGCTGTGAGGAGTCGTTCATTGATGTTTGTATAGTGCTATGAGGTTGAGTTATCCGACCTGTGGGGCTTTATCCCATGGCTGGATCATTTTCCATCTTCACTAATTCACTCTTGCCTTCCTGGTGGCAACCCCGTCATCCCTTTCCCCAATAAAACTGCCCCCACGTTATGACCTCAACTTTCATCGTAAGATTCACTGCCCTTCCCCTCCCCTCACAATCTTCAATGACATGTTAGAATCTTCAGGGTTACCGTGGGGCTTACCACTAAACAAATTTGTATCCTCACAATGTACCAGAGCATTCTCTACCGGAAGTGTGCTCTGGTCGACTGTGGGGGGAGTTGGTCCCTCCAAGGAACATTGACATAGATACAGCGCTAGTCATTTCCCCTCAGTCATGGCAGGTAGGGGATAGGTATTGTCCAGAGGGCCAGATTGGGTCCCCATGATTCATAGGTAGAGGGGAGTATTTGTAAGCACAGCTCCCTCATGCCCATGTGGAAGGGTCAAACTGCTTTCACAGCACCACTCTCCCTTCTCCAAGCTGGAGAGGTCAAGCTAGGCATGGAGCTAGGAAGACCATGTGGGGGAGCATGTAACATGCTGGGGGTTCTGGACAAGTGAAAGCAATAGATGGTGGGGGTGAGGAGAAGGGAGCACCTGGGGTACCAAAGATACAGAGATGTGGTTACTTAGAGTTTTCATGTCATCAGCTTACAAAAGGGATGGGTATGGGGAATAGGGCTGGTGGAAGGCAGCCAATGCCAGGAACGGGTTGTTGGTCTCAAGCGTAAGAGAGACAGAAAACTTGAAAGGTCTTTGTTTAAAAACAAAGGTGCTGACAGTAGTTCCAGCAAACAAACAAAAGAAAGCATTTCTTCACACAACGCACAGTCAACCTGTGGAAGTCCCTGCCAGAGGATGTTGTGAAGGCCAAGACTATAACAGGGTTAAAAAAAACCCTAGATTAATTCATGGAGAATAGGTCCATCAATGGCTATTAGCCAGGATGTGCAGGGATGGTGTCCCTAGCCTCTGTTTGCCAGAAGCTGGGAATGGGCAACAGGGGATAGATCACTTAATGATTACCTGTTCTGTGCATTGTTTCTGGGGCACCTGGCATCGGCCACTGTCAGAAGACAGGACACTGAGCTAGATGGACCTTTGGTCTGACCCAGTATGGCCATTCTTATGTTATTAGGTTCTTATGTCCCTGCTCCTAAGTCACCCTGGCATTGTGACAGCAGAGGTAATCTCAATTTCCTGTTTATAATTGTTTTTCTCTCCCCTATTGCGGCACAAGAGTCCCACACAGACAACAATAGGGGACCCTTAACTGACTGTGCAGGGAAACTGCAACATGGACACAAAATTCTCTCCTGAGTTATAAAAATCTTGACAAACCATTTTATGACAGCAGTGGGAGCCCAATTCAGCTCTCAGTTACACCTGTGTAAATCCGCAGTGACTTCACTGACTTTGGTGAGAGAGAGAAGCCCCAGGCTTGTCTGGTAGTGGATGGATGGGCCAAGCGAGCTGCCTGTCCACTGGTTTGAATAGCAGGTTGGGCTGTAGGTTTGAGGTAGCTACTACTGGATCTCCAGTTCTCAAGGCAGACTTTGGGGTAATTTTCCAGTCCTTTATCTAAGGCTGATGGTTACTATGGGAGCCTGGGTGATATCAGGCTCATCTGTTTATTTTTCTGTGCAGAGAACTACAAATCTCTATCCTCAGAAGACCCAGACCCTGATCATCTAAGCTTCCCCGAAGTGACTGACAGCCTTTCAATGGGAGGAGGCCTTCAGAACTCCAGGCCATCTGTACCAGCTACCAGCTCAGCTTGGCTCATACCTTCTGGCTCAAGCCAGCCCATTCAAGCTAACCTAGGAAACACCAATGCTTTTACATATCAGCCTTCAGAAACAGGACTATGGCCAGAGGTACGTGGCACTAGTGCACAGATACAGGTCTCCAGTTCAGCTGCTCCATACCCCACTGTCTATGAATGGGGAGTGAAGGGTCATTCCTATGGGACTGCGGCAATCTCTGCACACTTCCCTGTAACACTCGTAGCCCAGGAAGTCCCCAGCCCTGCTCCTTCTGCACCACCTCAGTTTAACAACACCACCAGAGTCAGCCCCATGGGCCACCTGTACGGGCATATTCAGCCTCCCGCAAATGCCTGCCTCATGCAGCTGCAGCCCCCGACTACGTCAGTGCAGGCTCATCAAAGCCAAGGCCGTGGCCAGCAAGTTCCTTTGCAGGACTGGAGAGGAGCCTACCTTTACAACCGTGACATGAGGGGTCAGGAGTCAGGAGAGATGGGCTCCATCGTGCAAAGAGGCAGGATCATTAAAGTGCCAGCAAACACCCAAAGTGAAATGGTTCTGGTCCTGAAAGCCATCCAGCCAATGGGCACCCGCCCATCCTCTTCGGCCAGTTTGTACTATCCAGTTTCAGCCCAGGCCAGGGATTCCCAGGCCATCGATCCAGGGTTCAAAGGTGAGGAAAGGAACATTCAGTTGTCCATTCTGTCTATGTCCCTGTCTTTGGTATATGCACAATGCACATTACTTATAGTATCTAAGCACAGTAGGTGAGTGGGGTTAAAACCTTCATCTAAGGTGTAGGGAGAATGGACCATTTGCTGGTGGGACTCATGATGAAGTAATTAAGAGAGGGTCTAAGCTAAAGCATACTGAAGCCAAGGGGAGTCTTTCCGTGGGCTCCAAAAGGCTTTGGATTAGGCCATTAATGAATCCGTGGGTTGAGTTTTAGTAATCCAGCTAAGAGGTTCTTTGGGAGTACTTATAATGGGGGTCCCTGTCTGCTAATATAATGCACTTTCTCATTCTGGGAGGATGCCCCCAGCCCCTGTTGCTGGGTGGTGAATCTTTCATACTTCAATTGCTCCATTGTCTTGAGATCTAAACTAAAGGTTGCTGAATTTACTGGGAGATTTTCCATTGACTTCCATGAGCTTTGGATCAGGTCCTGAGCGATTTGAGGTGAAGACGAAGGATCCATTCACACGGGGCTGGGAACTGTGGTCCCTGAACCATTTTAAAGCCTGGTTTTAAAATGATTAAGGATAATTCAGGCTGGAAAGATAGCTTGGCTGGACAATGGTATGGGGCCAGACTCTTCTGAAGCTGCGGATGTCTCAGGCAATTGGACTTGAACATGGTTTCTACATATAGCTTGGCTTTGCTCACACTATGTTTGAAATGAATCAGCCTCAAATGCCCTGAGCTGACAGTGCATAAAGGGAGTTTATAACAGCAGGAAGAGAAGCCCTTCTACCTCCTGACCAACTAGATAGTTGCTGGCAACAGCGGAGACAGAACTCAGATCCTCCTGCTCCTACAGAGCTCCACTGCTAAAGCAAATTTCTACTAGCTGTTAGCGGTATGGGGGCCTATGACACACATTTCAGCTGTTCTGAGTATATCCACCAGAGGGCACTAGCCAAGTCATTGTAATACTGTCATAAATCGAGCCAGGTGAAATTTTTTGGTTGAAAATTTTCAGACAAAAATGCAAAAAATGCAACCAAAATAACTAATGAATACATGTCCAATTTGCCAAATTGTTTAAGCTGGGAAAAAAAAAATTCAGAGTGAATGAAACGTTTCATTTTGATGTTTTGGAAACATTTCAGTTTTTCGCTTCCAAATGACATTTCATCTCAAAATCGACTTCATTTTTGTATGAAAAATTGGGTAAAAAAAAATCAGAAATGAAAAGAATGTTTTTTCCATTGTTTTTGGTTCGGCCAATTAAGTGGGGAAAAAAATCGTGAATTCGTACAGCTTTCCTCATCAAGCACTCAGCTGTGATAGCGGAGCTGTAGCAACATTCCAGTTTGCTGATGCGCATTCAGTATTGGGCAACAGATAGCTGGATCTTTATTATGGATGTTCTGCCACAGCGTTCACTACTTTGCAGAGCCACTCCTTACTGGGCTCGACTCCCACAGACCACTGATATTGTAACAAGGGACGACTCTGAAACCAAGTGCACTAACACAACAGTGCAACTATAGGTTGATCCAGCGCTTGAGTCTAACTGAACTTCCCTTGTGAGACTTCAGTGGCCCACAAACCTTATGCTGCCCCTCCCCACAGGGAGAATTTCTCCCTTAGTCGCCCTGCCGCACCCAGACACAACATCCTCTGCTTTACGCGTCGCTGACTTTTCCTGATTCTTTCCTTTCAGAGGCGGACCCTTTGCCTGGAACGCTGCATGAGCCCAAGACCTTCTGCCTACCACCAGGCTCAGCTCAGCAGGGAGGCGGAGTGAAAGCCATCAGCCCAGAGATGCTTCCTGAGGCCCTGGATGGGTCTCAGATGCCTCAGGGATCACAAGGGCCACCACTGTTCCCCTTAGAAATCCCTGATATTAACCAGCTAATGGCCTGCATTGAGTCTGTTCAGGCAACTAACTCCCTGTCACACAGTGACAGGCCCATTGATCCCAGGCAGGTGACAGGAAGCGATTCCCTCCAAGAGATGCCTCTAGGGAAACACGTTTCTCAGGAGAATGTCGCGGGAAAGAATATCATCAAACCTCCACTCGCCACTGAATCCCAGGATGGAGCCTCGCATCCTGCACCTGGGAAGGGCAAATCGCCCAGGAAAGCTTCAAAGCAGGCAGAACCCTCGACACTTCCTGCCGCTACGCCCCCAGTGGGGTCTGACAAGCCTTCTGCTGAGCGGGGACCCGAACTCGCTGATCCCCAGAAATTAGAAGCAAATCGTTCTGAGATGCCAGTAGCTACTGAACCAGCCCAGCCCTCTGAAGAGGACCAAGCAACGGGCGCTAAGAGGCTCGAAGATGAGAAGGAGACAGCGTCAGGGGATCATCTCCCTGATGATCTGTGGGAAGGGAATCTGGAGAACCGTCACCCTGCAAAGAACACCACTGACACCAGAACTGTAACCGCCTTAGGGGATGGGCGAGAGATTCCATGCGCTGACTCGAAACAGAGGACAACTGACCTCAAGAGGCAGCCTTCGAGGAAACTGGAAGACCAGGCAGATGTTTCTAAGCCTGAAGAGCGGCAGCACAAAAGACTAAGCAGCTCAGGGAATGATAAGGGGAAAAGTACGCATCAGGGCAGGGGGAAATTAAAACCGGAGGATAAACAACCTGGAAGTCAAGAGGGTGGGAAAATCTTCCAGCCAGAACGAGAGCCTTTTAAAATGCCCCGGAGCCACCTGGGGCTACACATGCTGGAGTCTATCCAGGTTTTCCACCCGTTGGGAAAGAAACTGATTCCACTGGGCCCTGCTCGAGGAGCTCCAGCTCTGCAGTCCAACAAGGCTGAAGGAAGCTCTTCCAGTGCCTGGCCAATGCCACTGCTGGGTCTCAAAAGAGCCCCGGGGCCTCCTGAAGACCCAAAGTCAACCTGTTGTGGTAGGAGGGATGGACAATGGGAAGTCACTGGCAAACTCTATCGTGCCCCAGGAAATACAAGGCCAGTTGCTTTAGCATCACCTAGACGCGTCGCTCTGAAGCAAGGCAGCAGCCGAGCACCTCCCACCAAGTCCTCCTTTGGGAAGGACCTGCCTCTGCCCCACGAGCGCACTCCTCTCCCTTCTCTCAGCTCCACGCCCACCTGGCGTCCCGGAGGGGGAACGCAGCCCCCTCCAACCATCCTAAAGAACCGGCCCCTCCAGGAGCTGGAAGTGTCGCTGCCCATCCCCCCGGAGCAGAGAGGGGAGCGGGATGCAATGAAGAGGCGGGCGCAGAAGGAGAGGGAGCTCGCTGCCCAGTATACAGCCCTGGGGAAGAGACAATTTTTTGTGGAAAGAGAGAGAGACCTGACGATAGCAGAGGAGTTTGGCTACATCTGACCTCTGTATATAGTGCTGCGATTGCCCCTCCTGCTAGCCATACCCCCAGACCCCTCTTCAGTTGTTACTCACTCTCATCTTGGCCTTGAATTCTTTATAGGGAGAGTGGAAGACACGGCCATAGCCATGGAGTTCGGGTGTCTGTAGAGCGCCCCAATCTATTCCGTGAGCTGGAAGCCATTTCTCCGCGGTGTATATTTCTATTTATTCATAGTCTTGTATTAAAATTCTAGGTCATTCTTGTTTCTCTGTCTACAATTGAGTCAGACGGAGATTTCACAGAGGACCTGTTTTCGGACACATTTTAAACACAGGGTTTCCCCCACATAATTCATGGGCATCTTATGGGTGAAATCCTCCCCTGTGCAAAGAGTCAGCCCAAGGTCCAGGTTCCACTTAAGTTCTATGGATGCTCTCAAATAGAAGTAAAGTGGTGCCTGGGCCACTATTTAAACATTCAAGGACCTGATTCTCTTCTCATTTCCACTAGTTTTACACCAACGTAACTATTGACTTAAGAGGGGATACTCCTGATTTACACCGGCATAGGGGAGAGAAGAATCAGACCACAAAGGGTTAAGAAGGTGACCCCCCCCTTCCCCCCACTTAAATCAATACCAAGACCCTGATTGACTCAGATGGTGCAGGTATTCCCCCTGACACAGAGATGAAAGCTCATTTGTGAGTAAGGTTCCAGACCCCACCTTGTCTTGCACCAAATTAAAAACTGACCAAGGGCCTGATTCTGATCTCCCTGACATTGCCTTTATTCTGCAGTTACTCGTGATTTGCACCAATGTAAATGAGAGAGAAATAAGCCCCCTGGAAGAACTCATTGCGGCTGCACTGATATGAAAGCCGAGCGAGATCAGAATCCCGTCCAGTGGGATTCCTGCTGAGTAAAGAGAGCAGGATTGATCCCATAATGCCGCTGTAGGTTCTTTCTTTCCGCTTCTTCAACTACAAAGTTGCACGATCATTTGGCGTCTAACAGTTGTTATACAGCCGCTCTATTTAACTGCTGGCCATTTAAAATGTAGCTGTCATGGTTATAGGGTGAGCTGCGCCATTGACCCCTTTCTTGGTCTCTCTGCTGGTTCATCCACCTACACGGTAGCTGGACGGTGCAGATGGGCAGCTTGTGTTGATGTACATGCCTCAGCTGTACCCTAAAAACAGACAGGAGGATGCAGCAGCAGGGGCTGTGCAAGCGATTGCACGCACAGGGGGATCAGGCGGTCTGCAGCCTGCTCTGCCGTGTTCTCACTGCTATTTTTAGTGAGCTTGCGAGATCAAAGCAAGTGCAGGTACATCTACATGAGCTGCAATAGCACCCCAGCTGCAGTGTAGATGTCCCCAGAGAGTGCCCTCCTCAGGTGTCGCTCCCTGGGCCTTCCCCCATCCCATGATTTTCCCTCTCTTAGGTCCTAGGCTACAGGACCCTGTTTATCAACCAGGCTTACCCCGCAGGATTTGGATAACTGCAGTTCTTCCCTTTACAGGCTTCTGGCCAGCAGTGAATACAGTGACCAGGCAGCCTTCTTAAAATAAAGGATTGTTTAATCTTAACAGCAGGAAGTAAGCATAGCATAAAAGAAAAGGATTTTTAAAACAAAACCACATTTACACTTTTACACATTTACACATTTACATGTCTATCTAGACTTCCAGACAGGCCTAACTTCCCCCAGGCCCCTGGATCTCAGTCTGTTCCCCTTAGCTCTCTTTGCTCCTGTCCTTGAGGGCTTGTCTTTAGCTCCAGCCAAAGTTCTTTGCTTCCTCAGCTCACACCCTTGGACCTGCTGCCCCAAGCATCCAAAGTGAACAGCTCTTGCATTGTCTCTTGAGGGTTTGCTGGGAAGCGTCTGTCTCATTCCACCTCCCACCCTTCCTGGATGCATTGCCTGACCATCCTGCTATTGAATTCCCTCCATATATGAATATACTAGACATCCCACTAATCCCAGTCAAGGTACAGTAAACCTCCCCTTACAACAGTCAGATAAATATAGAAAACATTAGTATTCATAAATTATTGCAGGCAGCTCCAAATTTGTCATAGTAGTAACTCATTGGACGCTGACGGAATAAAAGACTTTCCTATCATTAATTAATTTTAATATGAATAAGGGTTCGCACACTTTGTTGCTTACGTTGACCGAGCTGTACACCCAGCCAGACCCCTCACACCCACTGTGGCCAGCCCTCCCGCAGGGATGAGGTTGGGGTGGTAGGTCAGAGTGAGGGCACAGGTCCTGGCTAGGGGGCTGGCCAGAGGGGGTGTGAGATGCTTCCAGCAGCCTCATTTCCATTAAAATCAGGCCCACAGCATGCCCATTTGGTGCTGCGGGCAGAGGAAGCTCTTAGCACCCAACTCAAATCCCCAACCCCTAGCCCTAACCTAAACTTAAGCCTGAGATCACTGTCTGGCCCCTGTATCCAGAGCCTGTATAATCTTAATACTTAGATTAATGGAAATCAGGCCTTCCTGCTTCTCTGATTTTCACCAAATTCAACAGAGTTTTGCCCATTGAGACCAAGCATAGTCCCTGAAATTTTGGAATTGATCAGATGCAGCTTTCAAGTTTTCAGGATGCAGACAGATGGACAAACTAAAATGCCACTGAGTTGAGTGTAAGGCCTCGCTTTGCTTGGCCAATTAATTATGATGATCATTTCTTAACTGTATTACTGTAGCTCCTAGAGGCCCCAGCCAAGATTGTCATTCAGTGGAGTTACTCCAAAATCGGAGTTATTTGGCTTGATTCACCACTGCTTTACTCCAGTTTAATACCATTTTGACTCCATCAGGCCAAATCCTCAGCAGTTGTAAATCAGCACCACTCCCCTGAAGTCAACAGAGCTAACCAGATTTATACTAGCTGAGGATCTGACCTGCAGAAAAAATTATTTTTAAAGAGGATAATTTGTACGGTGTCCCCATGGACATGACAGAAAAGCTTCTTTCTTCACTTGTAGCTGTTAAAATGAAACCCTTAAGGGAGGGGTGAACAGATGTGAAAGTATCTTCTGAAGGCAACATCTGGTGGAATTATTCTGTAGATTGTCAGTGAGATTTCTCAAGTGGACAAGCTTGGCCATATACTGAATGTTGCCCTGCTGTGACCATAGAGATGAAGCGTGATTGTGGACAGAGTGTCTCAACCCCACTTCCTGTTTGACTCAGTTTCCCTGGGAGATGGAGGTTCCCAGTGAATGGCTGGGAAAATCCTGAGTCTCCCCAGGAGGGAGAGGGAGCTTGAGCTGGCTGAGCTGGAAATGCTTCCCAGTGTCCTGAATATTCCAGAGTGTCCCCAGGGGAACCCCCTGCCCAGCTCCCACCAGCCCCTGGGATCCAAATCCCACAGTGAGGCTGCTCTGGACATGCCTCCTGCACCAGGCTCTGCCCCCAGGTCCTGCTCAGAACCCTATGCCTGTGTGTGACACCCCCACGGGGGAGGGACCTGGGGCCTCCAGAGTCCAAAGCACGAGTTTGCAGCCTGAGCATGTCTAAGAGTGCAGAGAACTGTACTTTCATGACGTGTTAGTTGAGAAAGGGCAATACATGTGGAGGGAGGAATACAGCCTGAATGTTGCACTCTCTTGACTCTATCTATGGATGCTGGCACACAGGGCATGGTGTCAGAAGTGAGTCTGCTCTTCAGGGACTTGAAATCAGAAACCAAGAATATTGTGAAACCAAAGAGAAAAGCAGCAGCCTAGCACTATAGCAGATTCCCGTTCCCGAGCAGATGGATGTGAAAGGGGATGTGTTTAGAAATTGGGCATTCTTTAGATCACAATGGGAAAGCTATGAAATTGCAACAGGACTGTCTAAAAAAGAAAACAACATAAGTGTAGCCACGCTATTAGCTGTAATGGACAAAGGCAGCAACCTGCGCCAATGGCATCTAGGCATGGCAGCAGGAGAGCTGGAGGTACAATCCCAGGTGCAATCCTAGATGTGTGCCCAAAGCGTTTTCAGCCCATAAAACATGTCCGATATGAAATGGTTCTTTTCAACAAGCGTCATCCAGAATCTGGAAAAACAATTCATCAATATGCAAAATGGCTGACTCAAGTGATTATTAAAAGATGAACCTAACTCATGACACATTAGGAGTAGCGATGAAAGATGCAGGAACAAAACAGCAAAAACCCATGGCTTAAACGCCAAGACTAGCAAAGACAAGGCGGCAGCGCACAAACAAACAGGAAATTGAATGCCAAATAGGCGGTGGGTTATCAGGGAACGTGCAAAGCTACAACGGCTTCCTCAGCATTATGCGAGAGAAGAAAGTGAAACTTCCACCAAGCAAGGCTAAATTAAAATTGAATAGTGGGCACAATCAGAATACCACTCGGACCATGTCAGTTACAAGCAGAATACCAAGGAAGAGTACTAAGGCTGAAATTTTAGGTAGTACAGGCAAAACAGAAGCTATTGCTTTTTACTAAAACAAACCATAGAATCATAGAATATCAGGGTTGGAAGGGACCTCAGGTGGTCATCTAGTCCAACCCCCTGCTCAAAGCAGGACCAATCCCAACTAAATCATCTCAGCCAGGGCTTTGTCAAGCCTGACCTTAAAAACCTCTAAAACCTTAAAAACCTCAAATGCATTCATGACACTAAATCCAAGAGAAACAATTCATACAATACACACACAAGCAATGCAAAAATCATATCCAGAGCAGATAATACATTCTGGCATTCCTGCAGTAAAGCTGTTAAAAGATTACCATGATATTTTTGAAGGATGGGGTTGTCTTCTAGGCATGTTATACCTAGAAATAGATAAAACAAGTAAGCCAGTACATCAGCTGGCTCCCAGAGTACCCACTGCATTAAGAGAACAAATAATGGAAGCAATAAAGCAAATGGAAAGAGAGAGGAATCGCTGCTAAAGTGACAGAGTCCACAAGTTGGATAAGCCGCATGGCAGCCATTGAGAAGAAAAGCAATCTGTGCATTTGCATAGACCCAATCAGCTTAAACATAGCAGTATAAAGAGCTCAGTATCTGATGCCTACAATTAAAGAAATATTCCCTGACTTGGCAAAAGCAAAAGTATTCTCAGTACTTGATGCCCAAGATGGCTATTGGCAAGTGTTACTGGATAAAGAAAGCAGTTACCTCACCACATTCTGGGCACCAGCCGGTAGATACAGATGGCTGAGAATGCCGTTTGGGATCAAACCTGCAGTGGAAGAATATCAACAAGTTGTGCTAACAGGACTTGCAGGGATCGCTCTCATTGCTGAAGACATTCTGGAGTACAGACATGGAGACAGCATGGTGGAAGCTGTGGCAGACCATGGCCATAACCTCCCCTGCCTGCTAGAAAGGGGCCAGGGAAGTAAATCTAGAATTAATTAAAAAGAAGATGAAATTGTGATGCACTGCAGTACCATACACAGGGAACTTGATGAACTCTCATTGTCTGTGACACCACATCTAAATATATTAAATCAGTTTATCAGTCAATCAAACTGTTAGGATTAAACTACCTGACAATTTCTTTCAAGCCTCCCAGATGTGTGAGAACCCCTGATGTGACTGGACAAAGATACAGTATGGAGATTACCTCAACATGATGCAGCCATCATAAGTATCAAGGAGCTGGTGACCAACTATGGGTCCTTTGGTGACTGAGGAGTCCGATCCTTGAGCTGCAAACTCATTGGCAGACATTGCCGGTGATGTTGGAAGGCAGGGTTGGGTCATGGTTGCTGTGTGACAGTCATCTGTCCTTTCTTTTCTGGTGTTTTTCTGCCACCAGGGCAAGGCGATTTTCCCCAAAAGTGGGTGTTCTTTCTCTGACAAGTCTTCGCCAGTTAGCCCTATCCTGGGCTGCTGTCTCAACAGCATGGTATCAACGCTACATCTCTGGATGTTTGTCTTGAGGGTGTCTTTAAAGCATTTCTTTGGCCTCCTTGTTTCCTTTCTCCTTTGTTGAGTTGGGCATACAGCAATTGTTTTAGTAGGCATGCATCAAGCATGCGACACCATGCCTGCTCCACCTCAGCTAGTGCTGGGTAATCAGGGCCTCAACACTGAAGGTGTTGGCTTCCAGGAGGACACTGTGAAGTGTAAATGTATAATTGGGTTCAAAAATAATTAGATACATTCATGGAGGATAGGTCTATCAATGGTTATTAGTCAAGACGGGCAGGGATGTATCCCATGCTTTGGATGTCCCTAAATCTCCAATTGCCCAAAAGTGGGACTAGACAACACAGTATGGATCACTTGAAATTGCCCTGTTCTGTTCATTCCCTCTGAAGCATCTGACACAGGCCCCTGTCAAAGACAAGATATAGGGCTAGATGAAACATTGGTCTGACCCTTTATGGTCATTCTTAGGTTCTTATGTTCCTCAGTATAGATCCTTCACTTGCCAGCCCAGTTATATGCCACACAACTTTAACACTACTTAGATTAAGTACCATCAAAATATATTCCAATCAGCAGTGTGTGAGACTGTATACCCCATAATAATGCTACCATTACAATGTGGAGAATTAGACAATTGTGTAATTGCTGAACGACAAAAAGGGTGTCAATTTAATTCAAGATGGCCTTGCCAGGTAATGAAATTATGTCATGGTCAGAACCTTCACCTTAAATGTACTAATATCACACTCTGAGAGAAAACACTGAACCCACCCTAGGCTGCTGCTAAATTAAGGTTATTTTAATTTATCTTAACCTTCGAGTACCAGCATATTGGTAACCTGCAATCCTATTCTTAACATACTATAAAAACTTTACTTTCTATGGCAAAGGCTCAAAACTGGTAAATCTGCTACTCCAAACATCACTTCAAGTTTCTGTATCTCTTTAAGGTACTGTCTCACTTGCTGATGATCACAAATTATGTGTCCAGGCTCCATTTTCTTTAGGTATTAAGCATGGAACTTTCCTTGAATTATCTATATACTGTAGATAAACGCACCTCCCATTAGAATCATCCTATAGTGAACTAGAGTAGCAAGTTATTCAGTCTCAGCACATTTCAGTCACTTAGTGAGAATATTATTTCTAGATATTTACTGACAAACGTTCCTGCTGGAAAATTACAAATATATCTGATAACATTCCCAGACGTTATAAATCAAGTACACACCGAATGAGTATTTTGATTAATACAGATCCATGTCACTGACACAGAACATAGTACGCGTAGGAGAGAAGTCTCTTTGTTACTTATTGGTGGCAGCTGGTACAATGGGAGTTTCCAGATCAATTTACCGATTCATGATGATGGTGTCTCTAGAGGTAGATGCGTAGAAGATCCAAGTCAGTTTGGGGGTTGTTCACTTGAGACTATGTGGGACTAGACAACACAGGAGGATCACTTGAAATTGCCCTGTTTTGTTCATTCCCTCTGAAGCATCTGACACAGGCCACTGTCAAAGGCAGGATACAGGGCTAGATGGACCATTGGTCTGACCCAAAGAGTCAGCTCAGAGTTTGCTTGTAGCAAATATTTGATAGTTACCAGCAGGAGGTGCTACCCAGAGGCTAGTCAACAAAGTCCTGCTTTTCCTGGCATTCTGGTGTCCCAGTGTTCTGGACGTGGAAGAACAGGGTGTTGATGGCTGATGGATTCTTCTCTAATAAGATCTTTGGTGGGTTGTCTGATGGCAATTTTTCATTTTTGCAAATCTGACCCAGCCAGTCATGCCACAGTCCCCATCTCTCATGAGGAGTTGTGATTGTCCAACCCTAATTTTCTTCCCGAGTGGTCACCTTTTCATCATCCAATGAGATGAAAGGAATGTCTCTGGGAAGGGGTAGACTAGGCCCAGAAGCCCCTTGCTGGAGGCCTCCGGGTCCTGCCACACCCCATCCCAGAGAGGAGCAGAAGAGAAGTCCTCCAAATGTCCTGCAAGGGAAGGAGCCAATCAGAGGGGCTGCAGGAGCAGCCAATCAGTGGTCAGGAGGGCCATATAAAAAGCAGCAGCAGAGCCGAGTCAGTCAGTTGCTGCCTGGATCTGGAAGAGGGGACTGGGTTCCTTGCTGTCTGAAAGACCAGCAGAACCAGAGACAGCTCAGTGTGGCCAGGGACAGGGGAGCTAAGAAGGAGGTCCTGGCTGGTTACTGGGACTGAGCAAGGACTTAGCCCAGGAAGGGCTGCAAGAAGACAGTGTCTCCAGGGAGGAAGCCCTGGGGGTATGGCCCCATTCCAGGGCCAGGAGAATGTAAAAACTGTATACCCGAGAAGGGATTTGTTCTGTTCCACCTACTGACAACTGGAGGGCTTAGTCACTGAGCACCCATCGAAGAAACCAGTGACCATGGGGAGGGAGGCACTTGTGAGAAGTGGGTGCCACCCATTCCATGAACTGCATGGGTGCCAACCCTGTTACAGTCTCCCTTGGAGTTTTGCTGGTAGCCACCAGAGCTCAAAGCTCATCTACTTCATTTTCCTTGGCTCTTATTTACAGAACTTAGTAATGGAGGTGTGGTTGAATACCTGCCAAGGGCACCCTTGAGGCCCTCAGTTGGGTGGTATCCATCTCCTTGGTCACTCTTACGAGCCTCCATCTCTAGGGCGATGGTCCTTTCTAGAAGTCTCCATTTTTGTCTCGCTGATCACTTGCAGCTTTCCTGTCTTCTTCTGTGCTCTAAGGCTCAATCCATACAAAAGGCAGAAATGACTTAACCATTTTCTCTTGGCTTGGCTCAGTAGCAGAGCAGAAGAAAGTTGCAGGACACTTGAGTTTGGTCAGACCTAAGATACTTACCACTGGCTTTACGACCCTAATCGCATGGTAGATTTCATCCATTTTAGTATCAATAGTAAACTGGCCAATACATTCATTTTGGGCACTGAAACCATTCAAAAATTCAGGTTGAATTTGGCAAATAGTTCCAGCTGAAAAAACCTGAAAATAAAAATTCTGGAAATGTCAAAATGAACCATTTTGGCCCTTCTATTTGAACCAAGATTTGAAATGTTTCGTTTGACCTGAACTAAATCTCTTTGTTTTTTTCATCTCACTGAGGAAAATCGAAAGATTTAGTTTCGGTCAATACTAATAGATTTTTGGTTCAGCCACTGAACCAAAAAAAAATCAATTATTTGCTCAGCTCTACCTGGTCCTGTTTCAGGACTGGGGCTGTATTGCTCTCAGGTTGCTTCAAGTTCTCCCCATCCGAGGGCACCAATGAGCTAGAGGAAAAGACATTCCATTTCCAAAAAAAG